>NC_090266.1:1086850449-1087167324 GCF_040414725.1 Anabrus simplex | reverse complement strand
TGCCACTCTCCACACGAAAGTCTTCAGAGAAATCTTTCTAATTCCTATATCAATGTTTGAAGTGAGCAAATTTCTTTTCTTAAGAAAGCTCTTCCTTCCTTTTGCTAGTCTGCATTTTAAGTCCTCCTTACTTCTGCCATCGTTAGTTATTTTACTACCCAAGAAACAATATTCATCTACTTCCTTTAAGAATTCATTTCCTAATCTGATATTTCCTGCATCACCTGTCTTCGTTCGACTGCAATCCATTACTTTTGTTTTGGACTTATTTATTATCATCTTGTACTCCTTACCCAAGACCTCGTCCATACCATTCAGCGACTTCTCAAGATCATCTGCAGTCTCAGATAAAATAACAATATCATCGGCAAATCTCAAGGTTTTGATTTCCTCTCCTTGGATTGTGATTCCCTTTCCGAATTCCTCGTCGATTTCGTTTACTGCCTGTACTATGTAAACATTAAAAAGGAGGAGGGGGGTGTAGAATGCAGTCTTGCCTCACTCCTTTCTGGATTGCTGCTTCTTTTCCAAAGCCCTTGATTCTTATGACTGCAGACTGATTTTTATACGGATTGTAGATAATTCTTCGTTCTCGGTATCTGATCCCAATCACCTTCAGAATCTTAAAAATATTGGTCCAATCAACATTATCGAATGCCTTTTCTTGATCTACGAACACCATGTACGTGTGCTTGTCCTTCTTAATTCGATCCTCTAACATCAGACGCAAAGTCAGGATTGCTTCACGTGTTCCCACATTTCTTCAGAAGCCAAATTGATCTTCTCCCAACTCAGCTTCAGCTTATCTTTCCATTCTTCTGTAAATAATCTATATATTTAAAAAAAATTATGAAAACTAAAATCAGTCAGTCCGGCCATTCTATCCGGTCGATTTCCTTCATTCTTTTTTAACTGAAAGGTATTCATGCACATATTTGTCATCAGGTAGTATAAATCAATCAACTTCCGCCTTCCTCAAATTATTTGATTTTTTAATTTTTTTGTCTCTTTGAAGCAATCATATTTTTGGTTCTAATTGAGATACGGAGTTCATTTTAGCCTAAGAACACTCGGTGTATCAAGCTCTTTAATTTCGGCTCTTAACCATTCAAATTGGTTGATTCTGAGGAAAGTTATGAGTGCACATTCAATTTGACGTCTCATTTCTTCAACATTTTTTCTCATTGAAGCAATCATATCTTTCGTTCTAATTGAGGTACGCAGTTCATTTTGGTCTAAAAACACTCAGCGGATCAAGCTCTTTCTTTTGAGATAATAACTACGTAAATTAGTAGATTCATGGAAAAGTTATGAGTACTTTTGTCTCCATGACGAAGATCTTTGAAGGACTTTTTAACAGTTCGGCGCGTAGTGATGTTCCAAGGAACGTTTAATTCAATTTCTTTGTGTGATGTACCTTCAAGTGTTTTGTCGACATAATATTACATTCTATTACCACAGGAGATCATGTGCTTTATTTCATTAACTCGAAACTTTGCAAATACATCCGTGAGGATATTAACGAACAACACCATACTTTGAACCATGCGGGCGGAGCCAGCGGGAAACTGCTAGTACGTGTTAAAATTTTGCAGGCATAAGATACTAAACTAATGTTACGGTAGTTTTCACACTTGTTAGCACCGGCTTTCTTGGAAATAGGTATAACAACATTCTGGCGAAAATCGGATGGCACTTCTCCTGTCTCATACATCTTACACACTGCCATGCTGGTTTCTCCTAAGGCAGTCAATAACTCAGAGGGAATGTCATCAAGTCCAGGTGCCTTGTTCCTGTTTAGCTCTCTCACAGCTTTGTCAAATTCTGACCTCAAAATTGCGTCTCCCATTTCATCAGCATCAACAGCCTCTCTTGTTCCAGGACCAAATCATCTACATCTTTACCTTGATACAACTGTTGGATATGTTCCTTACATCTTTATGCATTGTCTTCTTTCCCTAGAAGTGGCTTTCCATCTGAACACTTAATATTCATACACCTAGATTTCCTTTCTCCAAATGTTTCCTTGATTTTTCCGCTTGCAGCATCTACCTTTCCTAAGACCATACAACCTTCGACATCCTTCAGCAGCCCTACTGATTTCATATTTACCGAGCTCGATAGCTGCAGTCGCTTATGTGCGGCCAGTACCCAGTATTCGGGAGATAGTAGGTTCGAACCCCACTGTCGGCAGCCCTGAAGATGGTTTTCCGTGGTTTCCCATTTTCACACAAGGCAAATGCTGGGGCTGTACCTTAATTAAGGCCACGGCCGCTTCCTTCCTACTCCTAGTCCTTTCCTGTCCCATCGTCGCCATAAGACCTATCTGTGTCGGTGCGACGTAAAGCAACTAGAAAAAAAAGGATTTCATATTTCATGGCTATCGACTCTTCCTGTATTGTGTTTTCTTGTACAATGTGTTCCTTGAAACAATCTCTCACACTCTGTTCTTTCAATTTGTCTAGATCCTATCTCCTTGCATTCCTTTCTTCAATTTCTTCAACTTCAGATGGCATTTCATGACCAGCAAGTTGTGGTCAGAGTCCATGTCTGCTCTTGGGAAAGTTTTGCAATCCAACACCTGGTTTATGAATCTCTGCCTAATCATAATGAAATCTATTTGATACCTTCCACTGTCTCCAGGTCTCGTCCACGTATACAGCCGTCTTTTGTGGTGTTTGAACCATGTATTAGCCAGGACTAAATTATGATCAGTGCAGAATTCCAGCAGCCGACTTTCATTTTCGTTCCTTTGTCCCGATCCGAATTCTCCCACTGTATTACCTTCTCTTCCTTGTCCTACCACTGCATTCCAGTCTCCCATTACAATTAGATTCTCGTCACCTTTTACATATTTTTTCATATATTCTTTCGATTTCCTCATCATCCGCTGAACTAGTAGGCACATAGACCTGCACTATTGTGGTGGGCCTTGGTTCGGTGTCTATCTTGACGAGAATAATTCTTTCACTATGCTGGTCGTAGTAGCTGACCCGCTGCTGTATTTTCTCATTCATTATTAAACCAATTACTGCATTTCCCTTGTTTGATTTTGTGTTGATAATTGAAAACCTCGGGGGAAAATAGTGATCACCCTCATTTTGTAAGTTCTGAGATATAATGAAATTAATTTTCAAAAAATATTTACTGCTAATATTTTGATCTTTGAAACAAATTACTCACGTCAGTGGTACATGTAATCCTTTTTTATAACATCCTGGAGAAAAATGCATTAAAAACCAGTTTTATAGGGAATTAGAGTATATTAAACACTGAATGTTCCTATCAATTTGGGGGTTATATTTATTTACATGCAATGTGGATAATGTAGTAAACAATTAAGTAGTCGCCTGGCCAAAAAATATGTTCTTCCTGCCAAAGTACTTCACTTATTCCAACTACATCTAAGTTTAGTTTATCCATCTCCCTTTTCAGATTCTCTAACCTACCACAACGATTTAAACTTATAACATTCCACGCTCCGACTCGCAGAATGTCAGTATCCATTTTCCTGATGATCGCCCCCTCTCGTGTTGTCCCCGCGCGGAGATCCGAATGGATGACTAGTTTATCTCCGGAATATTTTACCCGGGAGAAACCAGCACCAGTACATCATTCATACAGAGAGAGCTGCATGTCCTCGGGAGTTAGTTACTGCTGTAGTTTCCCGTTGCTTTCAGCCGTGTAGCAGTATCAACACAGCTAATCCATGTTGAGTATTATTACAAGGCCATATCAGTCAATTATCTAGACTGCCGCCCTTGCAGCTTCCGAAAGGCTGCTACCCCCCTTTCGATGAACCATTCGTTAGTCTGGTCTCTCAACAGATACCTATCCGATATGGTTGCACCTGCAGCTCGACTATCTGCCTTATTGGGACGCGCAAGCCTCCCCACCGCGGCAAGGTACATGGTTCGCAGGGGAGGGAAGACTTCTTATGATTATGAAACCGACGCACTACTTGCACCGTGGCCATTAATGAAATATTGGTCCATCACGATATGAATGGAGTTTTTTCTTTGAAAATACATGCGATACTTTCCAAGTCCATTTTGTTTGTGTGCGTGTGTGTGCATTAACGTCGCGATAACTCAGATTTTCGGCGAGGATGGTATATGAAAGGACTAGAAGTTTGAAGGAAGTGACCATGAGCTGTGAGCTTGCATCCGGGAGATAATGGGTTCGAATCCCACTGTCGGCAGCCCTGATGGTGGTTTTTCGTAGTTTCCTATTTTCACAAATGGGCAAATGCTGGGGCTGTACCTTAATTAAAGCTACGGCCACTTCCTTCCCACTCCTAGGCCTTCCTATCCCATAGTCGCCATAAGACCTATCTGTGTCGGTACGACGTAAAGCAAATAGCAAATAATAATAATAATAATAATAATAATAATAATAATAATAATAATAATAATGTCCAACTCCAGGATTTTCTTGGTATGAAAATGAGAAACAACAGGAAACTTTATTCAGGGCTGCGGGTGGGTGAGGTTCAAACCCACCATCTCCCGAATACAAGCGAACAGCTACCGTGGCTCCTAGCGTGTAGCCAGCTCATTCGGTTTATTGAGTCCTATAGTGTAACATACAGTACTGTAGATATTTACATAAGACGCTGGACATTTGTACCAAATCAAGGATAAGTCCAATCGTCATGCGGCAATAGTCACTTATCTAATTCAAACTTTTTATGTTATAATAACCTTGCATATCATTATATCATCTTCGTTCAGACTGCAATACCATCAATATTCTTCTTATTCTTCTTTCGCCGCTTTTCTCACAGCTGCACAGTTAGCACATTTTGACTTGGCCCCCTTTTACGGCTAGATTACCTTCCTGAATTCAACCGCCTGATCCCCTCAGTCGTGGGGGATTGGGGGTACGGTACCAACTGCGTCAAGTTGGTGTGTTCGATCCCGAATCAGTTCAATGGTATTTGGTGCTCAAGTACGTCATCCTCGTGTCGGTGTCGGTAGTTTTACCGGCACTTAACTTCTGTGGGGAAAGAAATTCGTTATTTCGTCGTATCCAAAATACGTACAATTAGTTATTGGGACGTAAAATTATTATTATTATTATTATTATTATTATTATTATTATTATTATTATTATTATTATTATTATTATTATTATTATTATTTCCGTCTCGTTGGCTGAATCGTCGGCGTACTGGTCTTCGGTTCAGAGGGTTCCGGGTTCGATTCCCGGCCAGGTCGGGGATTTTAACCTTCATTGGTTAATTCCAGTGGCCCGGGGGTGGGTAATTGTGCTGTCCCCAACATCACTGCAACTCACACACCACACATAACACTATCCTCGACCACAATAACACGCAGTTACCTGCACATTACAGATGCCGCCCACCCTCATCGGAGGATCTGCCTTACAAAGGCTGCACTCGGCTACAAATAGTCACACGAAATTAAATTATTATTATTATTATTATTATTATTATTATTATTATTATTATTATTATTATTATTATTATTATTATTATTATTATATCCTCCTAATCCCTTCCAGTGGTCAAGGTTATGGGATCTAATCCCGATACAGCCGGGGTCGAAATTTTCAAGACATGACCCTTGTAGGTCCACTGGTACGTCAACACGTTAGTTACTCCTCTTGTCTGCCCCCACCCCCACCTCGTGTACTGAAATATCATTTAGGGGACGTGATAGCCACGTGACTTCTCATCAAGACGGCCGCGATTCGGATCCCAATCAATTCATTTGGAATTTTTAAATTGAAAATTCACGTTCTTATGATCAGGATTACACTTAAAAAAATGGTGGTCTTGTAACTATGATCACTATATATTAGTCACGTGTAATTAAAAGCTTGCTTGAAGTATAATTTTTACTGGAACCCCTCTGAAGCATTTCTCACTAAATTATCAAATGTTGAAACATAATGAATTTGCAAGAAATTTGAAGAAATCCTCCATGATGCACCATGTGCGGTGCGTCACCCGCAGGGGATTGATAACAACCAAAAAACACTCCCTCTTTATTTAAACGGGAGAAAATTGACAAGTGCAGCCTTTAGGTAAAAAGGCCGTGGATTTTATCTTACGTATGGTTAATTCCTCTGATTCGGGGACTGGAATCTTGTGATCATCTTAATACACTTCATATGCATACAGCGCACTACACTACCAATCACAACAGAAACACGTGATATTGAATATATCCTTCCATGAAGGGTTGGCGTCGGGAAGGGTATCCAGCCATAAAACTTGGTCAAATTCACATCACGTGCCGACACCAATAAATTGGGAAGAAGGGCCAGGAAGAAGAAGGCCTCATAATGGGTGAGGATACACTCCTTGCCGTTTCTTTTGGCGTTTGGGTTGGAGAGATACTTTCAGAATGTGTCACTATTACGCCGGCGTTCGGGTTACCAGTTACTTTCAGACCGGGCGAGTTGGCCGTGCGGTCAGGGGCGCGCGGCTGTGAGCTTGCATCCTGGAGATAGTGGGTTCGAATCCCTGAAGATGGTTTTCCGTAGTTTCCCATTTTCACGCCAGGCAAATGCTGGGGCTGTACCTTAATTAAGGCAACGGCCCATTCCTTTCCAACTACTCCTAGGCCTTTCCTATCGAATCGTTGCCATAAAACCTATATGTGACGGTGCGACTAGAAAAAAGTTACTTTCAGGATGTGTCACTCTTACGGCGAATGGGATAGGATGACACATATATTATGCGAGCGTGTTAACGACCCCTTTGTGGGGTAAATTCTTGTACTTGGCGTCTTGTAACACTGTTGGTAGTTAAAGGGGCATACATGTAACATTATTATAGAAACACACAAACACAATTGTTAATATTTTTCACTTTACGAACTTCAGTTTCTGGTAGTCTACCAATCTGGCTCCTATTATTCAAATATCAGAATACCCATTTATTTCAAGGGATTCGTAATATCTCTGACTCGGATCGATATTATTCAACAGGGTAGGCCTATAAATAGTTCCAGTCTCAATAGTTGCTGATTGATAATGGGGTTAACAGAATATTTGGTTAGAGCAGATTGTAGCTTATAGTTTACCCAGAAGTCTAAAATATATGTTGAGTCGTGTGTCCCTGTCCCGTTAAACAAGGTTCCTGAGCAAGCCACGTGCATTTCCATGTCTTCCTACGTCCATCGCCCACTGCCTCTTTGATATGTCCTTCTAGCAAGACTGCTGCTACGTATGTACTTCCCACAGGCTTTTCAATCTGCCATAATGACCGAATTACTCCGAGAATAAAGTTGCGGTGGTTGTATTCCTAATATAACGATGAGCTGAAAAAATATATATAACGGGCTTCGCTACGGTTTTAAAATGAAAGTCATTATTCATTTTTTTCATTTTGGCAAGTCCACTGTCAGTTGAGCCTGCAAAATACGCTTTCAGTTCGTACGTCAAATGGTTCTGGGGGAAAGATTTTCTATTTTCTGATCTAACACTGATTTGAACCCTATAAGGAAGAATTTGAATGTGTTAAACGCTATCTTTTTAACACGTAGGACCGAGCTTGATAGCTGTAGTCGCATAACTTTTGTTATTGTGGAGATAGTAGGTTCGAACCCCACTGTCGGCAGCCCTGAAAATGGTTTTCCGTGGCTTCCCATTTTCACGCCAGGGCTGTACGTTAATTAAGGCCACGACTGTTTCCTTCCCACTCCTAGCCATTTCCTGCCTCATCGTCGCCATAAGACCTATCTGTGTCGGTGCAACGTAAAGCAACTTGTAAAAAAAAATCTAGGACGTAAAAGCGACCAACCTGTGAAATTTGTAATTTGTACGTCGTAATGGTGGAATGAATAATTGTTAAGAAGTGAATTTATATAAATATTTATTAACATATAGGATATCGAAGACCACCCTTCATAAAAAGTAAGTTCGTACCTGAAAGGGTTTCGGAAGAATAGATATTTTGTTTTCGGGGGGTCAACCACCATCTAAACCCCTTAGGGGAAAACTATTTTGAAGTATATGATATTTTACATCTAGGACATAAAAGAAGACCCTTCACATAAAATTACAACATTGTACGTCATTGTACGGAGGGATGAATAATTTCGTTTACGGAGTTAACCTCATTTAACACTTTAGGGGTGGAACGTTAACAAATATTTCCTATTTCACACCTAGGATTTAAAATATATACCGCTATTTGAAATTTTGACTTCGTACGTTAAACCGTTCCGGAGGAAGGAGTGATTGTATTTGTTTTCGGATCTTAACGCCCATTTAACTCTCTGAGGGGATAAATTTGTTTCAAAACTTCTGTTATTTAACATCTAGTATATCATTTGAAATTTTAACTTCATAATTCAAACGGTTTCATATAAATGCATATTTTTTAATCATTTCCCACACCCCAGGCAAAACCCTCTTAGGGGTGTATTGCTTTAAGTCCACTTCTTATTTGTATCCTCACAAAAGTAATTCAATTCCTTTTACACCCCCACCCCTTAAGTTGATTCCACCCCGGCCCCTACCCCGACAAAAATGCGTGTCGTTATTTTTAAAGGAGATTCCAAATACCAATCTTCATGTCTGTAACATCGTCAGTTTTTAGATATACATTCATCGTCATAAAAAGAATTCAACCCCTATTTCAGTCCCTAAGTGTTCTTTCCGAAACAAAAAAGAATATGTTTTGCTTCATTTTTAAAAGGAATTAAAAACACCAATTTTCACGTCTCTAATATGTTTAAATTTTGAGAAATATTGTAGATATACTCATTTTAAGAATTCACCGCATTTGTCACTCCTATCTACGCCCTCTTAAGCAGATTTTCCAAAAACAAAAAACAAAAAATACCTGTTTCCTTATTTTGAAAGAAGAGCTCAAATGCCAATTTTCATGACTCTAACACCTTCAGTTTTTGAGATATAATTATCCTCATATAAGGTATTTAACCCCCTTATCACCCTTTTTCACCCCCTTAAGAGGATTTTCCGAAAACAATAAAAATGCGTGTTTCTTTATTTTTAAAGGGGATTCCATGTATCAATTTTCACGTCTTTCAACTGTTAAGTTTTTGAGATATAGATACACTCATTTTAAAAATTCACTCCATTTTCACCCCCTTAGCGACGGAATATCCTCCCGTGGCGCGCACCTACATTGTAATATATGTAAATATATCCTGAAAATTTAGCTGGGCGATGATGAATCCGTCAACCTGTCAGGACATGTTAATATATATATTTTGGAGGGAATAAATAACGACTGTTGCCGGGCTGAGTGCCTCAGAGGGTTGAGACTCTGGCCTTCTGATCCCAACTTGGCAAGTTCGATCCTGGCTCAGTCCGGAGGTATTTGAAGGTGCTCACATACGTCAGCCTCGTGTTGGTGGATTTACTGGCACGTAAAAGAACTCCTGTGGGACTAAATTCCGGCACCTCGGCGTTTCCGAAAACCGCAAAAGTTGTTAGTGGGATGTAAAGCCAATAACATTATTATTATTATTATTATTATTATTATTATTATTATTATTATTATTATTATTATTATTATTATTATTATTATTATCATCATCAACGAGTGTTCATTCTCTGAGAAAACTCCTTTTTTTCTATTTGCTGTATGAACATCAAAACGCCTGTAATACTGGAAATAAGGGAGAGCTTTGCTCAATCCCTCGCGTGGGATCTTTCTTTGCTTTCCTAATTTTATTCTTATCTGCAGGCTAAGCCACGTTTCAGATCACTTTTCCGAATAGGAAGTACGTACGTAGTATTGTACGTTCATGGTTCGAGTCGCGGCTTTAGCAACTGTGGGCAATCATCTTTAGGTTTTCCCTCATTTCCCGTTGGTGGCTGCTTGCCGGCCCCGTGGTGTAGGGGTAGAGTGCCTGCCTCTTACTTGGAGGCCCTGAGTTCGATTCCCGGCCAGATCAGGGAATTTTACCTGGATCTGAGGGCTGGTTCGAGGACCACTCTGTCTACGTGATTAGGAGTGAGGAGCTATCTGACGGTGAGATAGCGGCCCCGGTCTCGAAAGCCAGGAATATTGGCCGAGAGGATGCGTCGTGTTGGCCACACGGCCCCTCGTAATCTGCAGGTCTTCGGGTGAGCAGCGGTCGCTAGGCACGCCAAAGCCCTTTCAAGGGCGTTAAGTGCCGTGGGGGGTGTCGTCGTACTGACCATACGACACCACGTAATCTGCAGGCGTTCGGGGTGAGCACCCGTTGATTGGTAGGCCAAGGCCCTTCAAGGGCTGTAGTGCCATGCAGGGGGGGGGGGGGGGGGGTGAGGGTTGGTGTCTGCTTGGACACTGGACACGTTCCCTATTGTTAGTCTCATGTAGTCCGACTCGTTGGCTGAACGGTCAGCGTACTGGCCTTCGGTTCAGAGGGTCCCGGGTTCGATTCCTGGCCGGGTCGGGGATTTTAACCTTAATTAGTTAATTCCAATGGCTCGGGGCTGGGTGTGTGTGGCGTATTCAATATTAGAAATCATCCTGGTTAGGGCCCTCATCTTCACAGACATGCAGGTCGCCTAATAGGCCGTCTACTAGAAAAAGACCTGCACCAGGCCTCTCCGGAGGCCATACGCCATTATTATTATAGTCTCGTGTATGTACTAAGACACGTAATTTCCCAGGAAATTCGTGTCTACGCGTATCTATATCGTCGTTACGCCTAGAAAAACCGGTGTGTGGTAATATTTCAGCTTAGAACTCTGACCAGAGAAATTCTGTCATCTGAGTTTCAGCATAACATGAACTATTTCAACGGGTCAATATTTCTCTTCTCGACATTGTCACATAACGGTATTCCGAGGCTCATGGACGATATATAAAGAAATAAGTCGTAAGTGTCTGGCGCGATGACTGAATGGTCAGGTTTATAGGGTTTGATTCCTGATCATCCGGGAATTTTAGCTGTGTTTGGTTAAATTCTCTGGATCGACGACTAGTTGTTTGTGTTTGTCTTAATACACACCTCTTCGTTTTGTCACACTAACAACCACCATAGGGGCATATAATAGTCGAATACATTTCTCGACGTCGGGTTGTCATCCGACCGTAAAGCTGGCCCAGGTCCACGTGTGTGACATAGATCATATCTGTAATTCCACAGGGAAAAGGGGCGGAGAAAGAAGAAACATGTTGTAGGTCACACGGTCGAAAAGTAGTATTGTAAATATTAGTTTTTTTCTCCTACTAACTACTTGCGGTTCTCGGAGACATTGAAGTGCCAGAATCTTGTCCTACAGGAGTTCTTTTATGTACCGGATAATCGGTTGGCACGAGGATGGCGTATTTGAGCAACCTCAGATACCACGGATTGGGCTAGCATCGAACCCACCAGTTTGGCCTCAGAAAGCCAGCCAACGCACCACTTAGCCTAACTGGAGGTATGGTCCTCATTTATTGTATCGTAATTTAATTTTAATTAACTGAATTATTTTCAGTTTTACGCCACTCGAAGGTCGTTTTCCTGCCAAAGTATCTCAGAAACATATTTGTGTTCAACAATGCTTACCTACTCCCCCCCGCCCCACATGATACACAATGCTACTGAAGGCTTCAAATTCGTGTTAAAGGGCCGATTTCAAGTGTTTACATTCTTAACATCACCTTCTCAGGTGATTTAATGGAGAATAATGTCTTAAATCCTGAAATCGATTTCATCGAAGTCACTATATATTTGGATTAGGACAGGTAATTTTTATTCTTTCATTTTAGGGGCTTAAAGCGTCATGGCTAATGGTCTTGTGTACTTGCTGCGTATTAAATATGTCTGGTTTCCTGTGTTCTTATGGTGCACATTCTTGCGTGCATTCCAGCAATTAATTGGAACTAGAATTGATACAGCTCCATAGCTAATTAGCCTTCGGTTCAATAGGTCCCGGGTTCGATTCGCGGCTGGGCTAGGGTTATAATGGAGAATACTTAATTTCTCTGACTAGGGGTCTGGGTGTCTGTCTCACTACACACCTCTTCATAAACATACAACCACCATAGATACACATAATAGAATACATCCCTCCACATAGGGTTGGCAGTAGAAAGGGCAGCGGGCCGTAAGCCAGGGCCAAGTCCACATGAGCGACACAGTTCGCAGCCGCAACTCCACAATAGTGATGGGACCTTCGATTCATTTTACTGAATCGATTCATTTGATTCCGTTCACGTTACTGAATCGATACAGTGATCCGATTTACGGCACATTAGTCACCGCTCCTACTGCATCTGTGTAGTATGTGCTGGTAAGACAGCAGCAACAGCATTCAGTGCTCGCAGCTGCCATTGGGTATTCATACTATGAACTCCTTTCTTAGAAAAAAATGCTAGTCACTTTAATACATCGAAGGTTTCCGGCGACGCAGGGTGGGAAAGGTTAGGATTAGGAAGGTAGCAGCCATGGCCTGAATTAAGGTACAGTACCAGCATTTCCTGGTGTGAACATGGGGAAACTACGTAAAACAATCTTAACGGCTGCCGACAGTGGGATTCGAACCCACCATCCCCCGAATACAAACGCATATCTGCGCGATACTAACCGCACGACAACTCGCTCAGTCATTTTTGAAAATAAGTATTTTTCTATCAGCTGATGATTTTTTTTTAAATCGTCATATTTTGTATAGTCTACCCGGGATGTACAGTAGCCCGCTGGTTTTCTGATTCAACATACTGTTGGTTAAGTTATTGCGTCAGTCTGCTCACTTACTGTCCACATATTATTGAAGTCTTGTGCAACGATGTGACATATGAACTGAGAGAATACTGAGCCGTTCTTCCCAATATAAAACAGGTACTTTTGAGTGGTCATGAGCATGACTCATAGTCATAGGGCAGGCTAGAGTCGAGTTGAATTGTCAAATGTCAACTAAGTTATAATACTGAGATTCATTAAACTAATAAATAGTATAACCTAATAGCCTACCTACTTACTAGCTACTTCAGAATTATGTTTTGACTACCTTTTAACACTGCAGATAAATCCATCTATTATTTAAACCTATTATTTTCAAATGAGCTGAGCTCGAGAGTTCATTATAGTATACGATTATTTTAGTGTACTATGGCTCACTGCATGTCTCGCTGCAGCGGAAGCTCGGCTCTCCGCCAGTGTCCAGTGTGCCGATAAGGAGCCGTATCTTGTGTCTCACTGAGCCGCGCTCGTTCACGATTCTTTCGGTGTGCTATGGCTCACTGCATGTCTCGCTGCAGCGGAGCCTCGGCTCCCCGTCAATGTCCAGTGAATGCGCCACTCAGCACTGTCCGCTGGGAGTAAGCTGAATCGTGTGCCATGTGCTCGCCGTTCCATTGAATCGATTCACTCGGACATTTGAATGAATCGATACACTGCTTCGAATCATGCATTCAGTAGCCAACACTACTCCACAAAAGTCCAGAAAAGCGGTGGATGAAGAATTATAACTGGAGCTAGAGTTGGGAAGGAAGCGGCCATGAGCTCGAGAAATGTACCATCCCTGCATCTACCGCGAGATGAAATGGAAATTCTCGGAAAGTCTTTCTAGGATGGCTGACGATGTGGTCCTCTCTACACTAGTAGTATATGGGTACTCCTCACTGAGCTGATCTGGGAATAATAGACCATGGTGATTAGCGAGAACAAATAGCATTCAAGGGAAACGAGCTCCACACATTTACTTCCAGTAATTTTCATAAGAATTTATCGAAATTACTATAAACTTTAATAAAAATTACTGACTAGCTGGTTAATCTCAGTCTTCTCTGAAATTAAATTTCTTAATACTTTTCTTCTTCCTCTACTAGGAACGCTCCAATGGAGCTCACCGTGCGTTTTAAATAATGGAATGAAATCAGGATTGTAGTGCAATAAAATCGTAAGACTATGTTGACGTTCCCATAGCAACCCGAGATAGTGGGAAGGGGAGTATTCAATGATTCATGTAATAACTCGCAGGCTTAGTGTGAAACTAAACGTTACCGGTACTTAAAATGTGGCATTTAAACGTTTTACTCCAATCATAGCAAATACCTTTTCTACTTAATGTTAAAATGATTGGAACTTTGTTCCGAACAGTCTTGTATATGAAACAGTTTGTAACTACAAAATATGGTGGTATATTTCGTTTGAAATAAACGTATTACCCGTTAAGAATTTCCTCTTGAATTAAACGATATTTCAATGGGAAACAAACGTATGTACACTTACCAGTCCAATACCATAATTTCTATATGCCAGTTAATTAACTGAATCAAACATATGGGAAAGAGGATATATTCTGTGATAGCACTGAAGAAAATAGTTAAGAAAATATATATCTTTGCGAAGACCAACTAAACTTTGTGTAATTACGTATTTTTTCTTCATGTTGTTTGGTAAAATTTCCAAACATATTTTATAAAAATATATCTTCTAGATGTGTTATTTTGTTTCATAAAGGAATAATAACTTTCTAATTCATTCATATGTGGAATTTCAACAATTTTGTATCTAAAAGTGTTCATTTTACCTCTTCTGAATAGTGTAAGGTTTGTAGTTACTTTAGCTTCGCAGTAAACCCTCATATATCGTCATTTGTTGTTTGAGTGATGCTTCTGCCTTTCTTATGCTAAAGATGAGAAAAAAGTTCGTTAAAATGAATACGTTGGGTATATTTCTTTCACATCATTGACACAGAAGAATGTAAGATACCATATTGGAAAAATCAGTCGATTTTCACCGTACCGTGGTTATTTGTATTTTCAGTGAAGCTTCTGTATTTCGTATGTTAAGAATGAGGACAAAAGTTTCATTGAAATCAATTCATTAGGTATATTCATTTTACACCATTGACAAAAATGTATGTATCATATTGGTAAGATTAGTCGATTTTTACCGTACCTTGGGTTTCATGACATTAAGAAGATGATAGAAGCCTAATTATGGCCTTCTCTTATGTGTTCTTTGAGGTAAAGTTGCAACTCCTATCAGATATTCTGTGGATGAAATCTAGGCTACTTCTAAAAAATACGGTACAAAAGACAGATACTGCATTCTCAGGAGTCAGTAAAGTATTAACACCTAACTAAACTGTTCGTTTTCTGACTCTCTCTCTCTTTCTCTCTCAAACTTTGTTGCGTAGCTCGTGGACATTCTTATCCGATGTTTAATTGTTGGGTACAATGTTGTCTGAAGCGTAGAAATGCACAATTGCTAGAGACTCAAAATTTGACATCCTCAGCTTGGGCTCTTCTTGCTTCTCCGCTTAAACTCTGACAGAAGGGCGGACTAAAGTACTTTTACTCAGTATTACCCTAACAGCTGCTGCAGTATTTAAAACAATATACTAAAAGTAATTTCTTTCATAAACTACGGTATATTACGATTATTGTACGTTATAAAACAGTTTATCACTTTCTTCGAATGAAGAGAGCGAAGAAAAAATATGTTTAATGCAATTAGAGGTTATGATAGATGCACAGCAGGTGACAGATGAGCATACATTATATATTTTCTGAAAAATAATAATAGAGACCCTGATGAAGGCTCATGAAGTAGTGAAAAATAAAGGGCAACTCTGTACTTCACCTTGGCATTGAATGGAGTGGAGTGGCTAGATGTGTACCTCACCATCTTTGTTCATTGCCTTTATATGCGGGGATATGTGCCTGTCTGGAAGTGGTAATCTCATTTCAAAATTTCCTGACCCCTTGGCGGGGAATCGAGCCCATGTCATTCCGGTTAGGCCAAACACTGTAAAGAACGTTTTTACCATCCCCTTCACTGGACCTTCTGTTAAATGTAAGTAATAATTTGAGTACGATTCCACAAGGTCTAAGTGTTTGAATGTATCTCCTTCATTATATTCCTAATTTTCTGACTTTTGTCTTCGTGCATATTCTTATTAGGTGGAATATTTAATGACTTACTCACCTATTTGAATAAGGTTATTTCATTTCAACTGATCATCATCATCGTCGTCGTCATCATCAGTTGCTTGAGATTATATTCTTACACTGTAACCATTCCAATCTCTTTCCTATCTTCTTGTTTCTCCTTCATAATTTCCAAAAGAAAAAAGTAATTCTTTAGCCCAGTATCTAAGTTTGTTGTAATGTGTAATTAATTGCCCTTATCGGAGTTTATTTTAATTTTTTGTACTAATCTTTCTGTAATCATTTCCTTCCCTCTTCATGCATATTCTTATTAGGTGGACTATTTAATGATTTACCCACTTATTTGATTTTTTCATTTCAACTGATCATCATCATCATCATCATCAGTCCCAAACATAAGATAAAAATCTTATACCCTAACCATTCCACTTTCATTTCGATTTCAACAATGTTCCATTCCTATTCTATTTAAACTTGTGCTGTTCTTCGCAAATTCAAATCTCTTGCTGGCCGCGGTATAGAGACTATCACGTAATTGGCCTTCAAAACCTATAATCAGGGTGCGATCCCTGGTCAAATCGATGGCATTCAAGGTAGTACAGCTTCATATACACTGTATGCGAAATACTTCCGGTCTGTCGGCTTTCATGAAAACCAGTGTCTCCTGGTCCTGCCGTTTGATTTGAAAGTCAAAGCACCGGAATGTGATTCTCCATTTTAAAAATTTCTCCCAAACTGTCCATTATTTGAACTTCATCTGCCTTTAAATGAGTAGATAGTGACTTAGTCGCTGAGACATTACCACCATACAGAATTCCCATCTAGTTGGTACCTCATTTAACTTATTTACAGCAATAAATTGTCACTTCGTTGAGTAAACACATGCAGTTTTGTTTTCTCAGTATAAACCTATGTTTAAATGAGAGCGATAATATAAATTTGTATGGGATTACATTTTCATTTTGGGTCGTGATCATCGGCGTTAAACAAAATATGTGTCAATATATAATTAAAATCGTCCCGTTTTAAACACTTAAAATGAGCAATGAAAGTGGAGTGTAATAGTAGGCTACCGCGCGCAGGAAGAATGGAATACCAAAGAGCCCGCGAAGCAAGACGTGCCTTATAGGGGCATCGCGATCTCTGGACGTGTGTACACTGCAGTAGGAAGCCAGACGAGGAGCAGGCCATTGTCAGCAAGTGGCGTGTAATTTACTTCTGTTTAGCACACGCCAACATTACTGTACCATATTGTTGTGTACATTTTTTTCTTTCCGTACCATCTCTATTTACTGATAGGTTGAGGGACAATGCCTCGGCGTGTAAAGTCACATTCTTAGTACATGCCGTTGGAATAGCTCCTTGGTTCGTGACTGATTTCAGTCTGGCTTCATCCATAAGTGGCATGAAGATATGTTTTAAAAAATACTGCCTAACGGCTCTTCCTCAGACGCTACATCATAACATGAGACAAGTCCAGTCGTTTCTTTAGAAGTCGATACTCACTATGGAGACGTTTGTCAAATTTGACGTAAAATTTTATACCGTAATGACTTTTATAGAGCTTCAATTATTTTACTATAATATGGGAAAGATGTTGAAGTTGTTCGTCCCCTCGCGTATTTTACAAAATACTGCTAGAGAGAGAGAGATTTTCCTGCTTGGTGTTCAGCACCATATCAACACTATAGGTTTTTGGCGAAAGTGGAATGGGAATACGCTAGAAGTAGGAAGATAGGGGCCATTGTCTTAATTAAAGTACAGACGCAGCGTTTTCCTCTTGTGAAAATGGGAAAACATATTCAGGACTGCTGACTGTGAGTTCGAACCCACATTCTCCCGAATGGAAGTTATAGTTACATGGCACGTAGGCTAACGTGTAGTTGACTTGTCCGGTAGCGATAGACAGACAGACAGACAGACAGACAGACAGACAGACAGACAGACAGACAGACAGACAGACAGACAGACAGACAGACAGACAGACAGACAGACAGACAGACAGACAGACAGACAGACAGACAGACAGGGATATTGGTTGTGATTTAACATGAAAAACAGAGCAGGTCATTATGAAATACAGTTACGTATATAAAACAAAAATTCATATAATTGTAAAATTATTAAACAAAGAGTGGATTGCTCTGGGAAGAACATTATTATTTTTATTTTTTGTGTATTTTGAAAAAATATGTGGCGAAAGAGAATAACAGAAAAATAATCACTAACTAAACCAATGAAGCGTAGGGCACATATTTGTCCTAGAATATACAGGGTGTCCCCCAAGAACACCGACAAAGTGTAGTAGGCCTATGTTGCGCAGGACGGCGGACTGATGGGTCTTCAAGAAGGAGCCCCTGTTCGAGAATGCACGGTTTGGGCGCTGGAAGCGTCGATGTCTGAGATGGGCTGTGACAATTTGTTCCGATTTGGAGTCTTAACACGGAAGTTATGCAACCCTTTAGCCATCTGCGAATGGACGACTTAAGCCTAATAACATTCCTGCGCATGCGCTACATTCGTCCACACATTCCTTGATGCACATCCTACTGCGTTACTTGTGTACTGTGATATGCCAATGCAGTAACGTTGTGAACAACAGTGCGACATGTACCAGTTCACAGCTGCGGAAATGACCGACATGGTGCTTGCATACGGCAAAGCGCATTGCAATGGTAGAGGTGCTTCAAGATTGTATGCGGAACGTTTTCCAAACAGACGTACCCATATCATTCCACGTTCACGGCCATCGAAAGACTAACAAAGAAACATCGGCAATGGGTTAGTCGCCGATCGCGATGAAACTTGGAAAACACATTGAGGTACACATGAAAATGATGACGGCATTAATATTGTGTGCCAACATTCATTAGGGCGTTAACTACGGGGCCTAAAAGTTGCGACATTTCAAATTCCGCGCGATCAGCGATGAATACCTGCTGGCCAATGCTAAGCTGGCACACTGCGTACTTGAAGACACGCCTCTGCACCTCCTCCCCTCCCCGCTCCAATTGGTTCGCCACCGCAGCCGTCAAGCGCGGGGAGAAGGGAAACATGCGGGATGTACATAAATTTATGCTCATTGAAACCGACAAGGAACCCAGCAATTCGTTCGTGGACGAGCCGGAGGTGTCTGACTATCACAAGGAATTTTCAACACCCGATCTGTCTATTTACTGGTCTCATCTGTTTCTTCTGCCTCCAATATATGAACACACTAGAAGAACTCTTACCGGGCGAGTTGGCCGTGCGGTTAGGGGCGCGCAGCTGTGAGCTTGCATACGGAAGATATTGATTCGAACCCCACTGTCGGCAGCCTTGGAGATGGTTTTCCGTGGTTTCCCATTTTCACACCAGGCAAATGCTGGGGCTGTACCTTAATTAAGGCCACGGCCGCTTCCTTCCCATTCCTAGGCCTTTCCTCTCCCATCGTCGCCATATGACCTATCTGTGTCGGTGTGACGTAAAACAAATAGCAAAAAAAAAGAAGAGCTTTTTTCAATTTTCTCTTACACTACTGAATATATCTTGACCAAACTTCATATTCAGAGTCTACTAATGCAGAAGCAGGTTTCAATATGCATATCTTTTAAAATCGCTTAATAGACTGGGGGTTTATTGGAAGTCTAGAAGAGTTTTTTCCATTTTCTCTTGGGTATCTCGACCAAAGTTCATATTTAGAGTCTACCCGTCCAGGAGCGAGTTTCGATTTGCATATAATTTAAAAATCACTTAATAAAGTGGGGGTTTATAGGAGGACCAAAATAGTTTTCTTCAATTTTCTTTTACACTATTGATTATCTCTGGACCAAACTTCATATTTAGAGTCTACTAATCCAATTATAGGTTTCGATATGCATGTCATCCTAAAATCTCTAAATAGACTGGGGATTTCAGGAAGACCTGAAGAGGTTTTTAAAAAAATTTCTCTTTACTATTGATTACATCTCGACCAAACTTCATATTTAGAGTCTACTCATCCAGGAGCATATCCTTTAAAAATCACTAAATAGACTGGGCATTTAAAGGAAGACCAGAAGAGCTTTTTTCAATTTTTCTTACACTATTTGTTATATGTAAAATCTGTAGACTATATGTGAAACGCTCCTTCATTTTAAATCACTTTTGTTATGTACATCATTTCGCTTACTCTTCAAAGGACGGAGAAAATTACCATTTTCTACGGGCTTCATGTTCTGCAGCCAGTGACGTACACCCACGCAGACTTACACAGTTATTTGAAGGATCCGTAACAGGAGAAAATCAGAGGATGCATCATATTTCTCTCGGCTTTAAAATTACCCCCACCTTCTGTATCTGAACACCGAGGGAACATGAGGTAGAACTTTTTCTGTCTGTCTGGTTATCTGTCTGTTTGTATATTCCTAAAAGTGGAAAACTGCTGGACTTATTTCAATCAAACTACGTATTTGGATTCTACTCATTCAGGATTGTGTTATCAGGTGCATCTGATGTCATGGTAATCACATGGAGTTGGTATTTATAGGAAGATTATTCTAAAATATTTTCGTTAACATTAGGTCTATTAAAAGACTGTATACAACATACCGTTAGAAATATGTTGTTTCCGTTCCTTTATGCCATGTACTACCGTACGACGGATAATAACGCAGATGATTACGAAAAATTGGATTTTTAGTCCAAGTCCCGTGGGACATGTCGTGCATGTCACTTCAATTTGGGCAACGGAAAAAACTTAAGAGCCATTTCATTCATATCGATAGGACAAATATTGAGGAAGGTATCATGAATGTCAGAGGGCCACGCCATTGGTCAGAGATACAATATGTAACCCGAGAACCATTGAGAATTTCGCACAACTTCGGACCAATAAATTCATAAATCGTCATCATTCTCTCCTGACGTGTACGAAAATATCATTTTAACATTTCGCATTAACCGTGTGAATAGAGCCATGTTACTTTGCATAAATTCCTGAAGGTAACATGCAATACACTGAAAATTCCCGTGCGGGTACAAATGCTAGTACCGAGCTGGATTGCTGCAGTCGCTTAAGTGCGGCCAGTATCCAGTATTCGGGAGATAGTGGGTTCGAACTCCACTGTCGGCAGACCTGAAGATGGTTTTCCGTGGTTTCCCATTTTCATACCAGGCAAATGCTGGGGCTGTATCTTAATTAAGGCCACGGACGCTTCCTTCCCATTCCTAGCCCTTTCCTGTCCCATCGTCGCCATAAGACCTATCTGTGTCGGTGCGACGTAAAGCAACTTAAAAATGCTAGTGTTTAATAATAGTGCTATTGGATTTACGTCCCACTAACTATTTTTACAGTTTTATGGAGACACCGAGGTGCCGGAATTTTGTCCGATTTGCGTGTCGATAATGTTACGGGTTTTACATCTCACTCACTACTGTTAAAATTTACGGGAATAGCGACACGAGGACCTTCAAATACCATAGGACAGAGTCGGGATCGAACATTTCAACTAGACGCTCTACCGTCTGAACTCCTCAGCCCAGCAAAGGTGATGTTTGTCTTATGGAAAGAGTATCATGCACCCTTGATTTCCGCAAAGTGGCGAATTTAAGAATCTTAAGTAAGCTTTGAATTAAATATGGTAAACTATTTTATTTGTTAAGGATACACACGTCATTTAAATATATAAACTGTATGCTATGGGGTATGGAGTATTCTTGCGCTTCCAACGAATTATCTTTGCAGCACTTTATTAATGTACACTGACTGACAGAGCAAATGCAACACCAAGAAGGAGTGGTCAGAACTTTATGCCAATTGCAGGGTAGACTGACGTCACTGAGGTATGCTCATGATGTGAAATGCGCCGCTGTGCTGCGCAAGTAGCGAACGATAAATGGGACACGGCGTTGGCGAATGGCCCACTTCGTACCGTGATTTCTCAGCCGACAGTCATTGTAGAACGTGTTGTAGTGTGCCACAGGACACGTGTATAGCTAAGAATGCCAGGCCGCCGTCAACGGAGGCATTTCCAGCAGACAGACGACTTTACGAGGGGTATAGTGATCGGGCTGAGAAGGGCAGGTTGGTCGCTTCGTCAAATCGCAGCCGATACCCATAGGGATGTGTCCACGGTGCAGCGCCTGTGGCGGTGATGGTTGGCGCAGGGACATGTGGCACGTGCGAGGGGTCCAGGCGCAGCCCGAGTGACGTCAGCACGCGAGGATCGGCGCATCCGCCGCCAAGCGGTGGCAGCCCCGCACGCCACGTCAACCGCCATTCTTCAGCATGTGCAAGACACCCTGGCTGTTCCAATATCGACCAGAACAATTTCCCGTCGATTGGTTGAAGGAGGCCTGCACTCCCGGCGTCCGCTCAGAAGACTCAGAAGACTACCATTGACTCCACAGCATAGACGTGCACGCCTGGCATGGTGCCGGGCTAGAGCGACTTGGATGAGGGAATGGCGGAACGTCGTGTTCTCCGATGAGTCACGCTTCTGTTCTGTCAGTGATAGTCACCGCAGACGAGTGTGGCGTCGGCGTGGAGAAAAGTCAAATCCGGCAGTAACTGTGGAGCGCCCTACCGCTAGACAACGCGGCATCATGGTTTGGGGCGCTATTGCGTATGATTCCACGTCACCTCTAGTGCGTATTCAAGGCACGTTAAATGCCCACCGCTACGTGCAGCATGTGCTGCGGCCGGTGGCACTCCCGTACCTTCAGGGGCTGCCCAATGCTCTGTTTCAGCAGGATAATGCACGCCCACACACTGCTCGCATCTCCCAACAGGTTCTACGAGGTGTACAGATGCTTCCGTGGCCAGCGTACTCTCCGGATCTCTCACCAATCGAACACGTGTGGGATCTCATTGGACGCCGTTTGCAAACTCTGCCCCAGCCTCGTACGTAGGACCAACTGTGGCAAATGGTTGACAGAGAATGGAGAACCATCCCTCAGGACACCATCCGCACTCTTATTGACTCTGTACCTCGACGTGTTTCTGCGTGCATCGCCGCTCGCGGTGGTCCTACATCCTACTGAGTCGATGCCGTGCGCATTGTGTAACCTGCATATCGGTTTGAAATAAACATCAATTATTCGTCCGTGGCGTCTCTGTTTTTTCCCCAACTTTCATCCCTTTCGAACCACTCCTTTTTGGTGTTGCATTTGCTCTGTCAGTCAGTGTATGTTCATGGCGTGTGGTCTTTGTTCCTCATCCAGGGGCTTATACAACATACCTCATCTGTCTCTACTGACGTTCATCTCCACCACTTCTGTCCTGTAACTTCCATTTTGTCCCAAGGGAGCTATCCTCCTTGCTCCGAGCTGCTCAAGGAGCTGGTGAGCTACCGATTCCTGCTCTAGGTGGCGTCGTACACGTCGACTTCATCTAAGGAGAAGCAGCGACAGCGTTATTAGCTTCTCTTTTCTTAATTCATGGAATATGTTTGGAATAGGTTTCCAGATATAATATTTATCAATTACTATGAAGGCAGCAGCGAGTGAGTGAGGAGTGAGTCAGCGGTTGCACTTGACAGGCATGTCATGTACTCCCGAGGAGGACATCAGCTGCTGAAGGTGAGGAATAACATTCTGCTTGGCAGGCGACCAGCACGAACATTCACCTACAGTACCATGAGTCACCAGACTCCGCAAGAACTTCATTTTCCAACAAACTTTTTGTTGCCACAGGAAGAAATATTCCCCTGCGAGTTCTTTCTTTCTTGTATTCTTAAAAAACCGTTATGCTAAACAGAAACCGTCGCTTCTGAGTGCCAGATAGCATGGATAAGTCGGTTTCTTGCTTTTATTGCAAACTGCTGTTGAGATCTCAAGCAGTGGAGAACAGAAACAATTCTGAATGGATCCGTCCATTTTTCTTCAGGCACTTGTAGATTCTTTACGATGAGGATTCATTAAAATTTATGCTTTTAGCAACGAAACTGACCCCTTGAGACTCACATGTTAACAATTATCTTGACGTTATCCAGAATAAAAGTAATCCAAGAACTCTTATTCCCAATTTTAGACTACTGTGATACGGTACAAGTCAAACGGAGCTCGATAACTGCAGTCGCTTAAGTTCGGCCAGTACTGAGTATTCGGGATATAGTGGGTTCTAACCCCACTGTCGGCAACACTGAAGATGGTATTACGTGGTTTCCCATTTTCACACCAGAGAAATGCTGGTATTGTACCTTAATTAAGGCCACGGCTGCTTTCTTCCCATTCCTAGCCCTTTCCTGACCGATCGTCGCGGTGTCGGTGCGACGTAAAGCAACTTGTAAAAAGGTATTAGTCAGTGTAAATGCCAAACAAGCTGGGCGACTTCAACGAACACAAAACCCTTGCATACGATATGCCTTCCAGCTGCGATATGACGCTCATGTTACACCATATTTCAAAACATTGTGATGGCTACACAAAAATGAACGAATAAATTTCCACCTAATGACACTTGATCACCAACTACTTTCGATGAATGGCCTACTTCTATTTACCTATCTTCCAATGTTTGTTTTCTTTCCTCATTCCATAAAATTAGTGCCCGTTCTGGTTCCCTACTTGAAATTGCACTAAATTGAACGAATTCTTACAATCATTCTTGAGGGCCGATGACCTTAGATGTTAGGCCCCTTTAAATAACAAGCATCATCATCAACACAATCATTCTTTTCTAGTTACTGCATCAAGACTCTGGAATGCACTCCCAATGGACATTCGGCACTCGAATTCCTCTCTTACATTCAAATCTGCCTGCTGAAAGTGTGAATAGGTTTTCTTTATCTGTTATGCACTTCAGTCATCATCGTTATTTTTATACCTCTTGCTTTTATTCTTATTACTAGTATTGTCACCCATAATGCCTTACTAATTTGTTACCCGATCTTAATTGTTTATACTTTCATCATGCTCTTTGGTAATTAATATGTAAAACACACAACTGCAGTGTACATTTCCTGCTATCTATTATAATAATATTATAAATTCATTTCATTTGACCGTTTAGGCCTAATCACTAAACGAGGCCATACCGCCTGTTAGGAATGTCATACGGATTGCTGAACAAACGGAAGCTGATTCACACACCATATGTCACACAGCTTGCCACCCCCCCAAAAAAAAACAGTGTCAGAAAGGTTCTGATAGCTAAGGTACACCTTTGAAAACAACTTTTAAAAAATTGGCAATGTGTTCCACAACAAAATATGCACCGGGCGCGTTGACCGTGCGGTTAGGGGCGCGCAGCTTTGAGCTTGCATCCGGTAGATAGTGAGTTCGAGCCCCACTGTCGGCAGCCCTGAAGATGGTTTTACGTGGTTTTCCATTTTCACACCAAGCAAATGCTGGGCCTGTACCTTAGTTAAGGACACAGCCGCTTCCTTCCCATTCCTAGGCCTTTCCTATCCCATCGTCCCCATAAGACCTATCTGTGTCGGTGCGACGTAAAGCAACTAGCAAAAAAAATGCTATTAATAGGGTGTTTGGACCCCTAACGGCCACACATGCTTCGCAGCGACGTGGCATGCTCTTTATGAGATGGTCCAAGAGCTCTTGTGGCAGTCGGTCCCATTCCTCCGAAATGGCAATGCGAAGGTCTTGGAGGGTCCTTGGTGGAAGCTGACGGGAAGCAATTCGCCTCCCCAATGCATCCCAGGCATGTTCTATAGGATTCAGATCCGCAGACCTCGCTGGCCGGTCCATGCGATGAATGTCTTCCCCAGCCAGAAATTCATCCACCAGAGCAGCGCGGTGTGGTCGGGCATTATCGTCCATTAAGAGAAAGTTTGGACCAACCGCACCTCTGAAGAGTCGAACATCCCTGTATCTCCGAGCGTTAACAGTGTTCCTCGGACCACCCATGAAGATGTGCAGGTCTGTACGACCATTCAACATGATGCAGCTCAACACCATAACGCCACCACCACTATACTGATCCCGTTGTACGATGTTCCTGTGGTTGTATCGGCTACCCGGTTCTCTCCAGATTAATGTGCGACTGGAATGGTTCTGCAAAGTGAAGAGCACATGCCTCAATTCATTGTTGGTCCAGTTTCGATGTTGACGGCTCCACAGTAAACGGGCCCGTCTCTGTGCTGGAGTGAGCGTGGCGTACACTGCTGGACGTCGGGCAAACAGCCCTGCTGTTCTGAGCCTCCGGTACACAGTTTGCCGGGAAACGGCAACCCCTGAGACGGCTGCAAGCTCCGCCGACAATTGTCTTGCAGGTGCACTACGATTTCCTCGGGCTGTTAAGGCCAGATATCGGTCCTGCTGTGGGGTGGTTACCCTTGATCGACCTGGTACTGGCCTACGACTAACATCTCCTGTGTCTCGAAATCGTCTCCCAAGCCTGGAAATGACACTTTGTGGTACATTCAAGGATACGGCGACTTCGGTCTGTGTCTGTTCTGCTTCCAGGCGGCCGAGTATTCTACCCTGCAAAACGGGGTTCAAATAGCGTCGTTGTGCCATTATGTTGTCACGTTCACCACGAGGCTACACTCCGCATACTATAACAAGCCAAACATGAATGAGGGAATATGGGGCGCAGGCATTGGCTGTGTTTACCTTGCGGGTACGCCGCTAGTCAAAGCAGGGAACACTCCTTTCCTATACAGAGCGAACACGTAAGGTTGGTAGGTGCATATGTCGTGTAATTCGTGGTCTATTTCCTGTTGCTCTACTTACTCGTAACTTATGCTTAACTTTTGGACACTAGTGTAGTTTTAGTCCAGATATAGTCCATCTCCCTAATATTGCTCCAGAAACTCATTCCTCGGCCTCTTGTTGCAGGTGATTCATTATAGAGTATACGGGCTTCTTTGTTCATGTTCATCCTCTCAGCGTAGAAGCTATTTCATAGCACTGGCTAACAAAATTTAACGGCTTGTTTGTTAAATGGAATTGAAAGTGTGATTCTTAAGTACACTTTTCTGTTATTTTCAAATCAGCTTACAAAGCTTTTCCACCACCCTGGGTTTTTGTGTAACATTAAGTCGTTGACGGAACTATCACTTACCATGAGCATGATTACTTTTCTGTCGATCTCTCATGTTGCTGACATTCTTGCACGAAAAGTACGAGAGTACATAACAAGCAGGTGTATTTTATGTTTGGCAACATCATTGTTAACCAGTGCATTCAGTGCGATTTGGGTGTTTGCAGTAGTTTCTTTAACTAAGAATATTTGAATCTTGTGTCAGACGATGTACTCTAAAATATAAAATAAAATAGTATAAATGCATTTTCGTTGAGTGACAATGAGATAAAACTGGAGAGAACTAGTCGAGATAAGCTGACATCAGAACTGAGATTCGAATCTTGAAGAATTTACGAACGTCACAGTTTTCTTTTCTTTTTTTCCTTTTTGCTATTTGCTTTACGTCGCACCGACACAGATAGCTCTTATGGCGACGATAATCACAGCTTTCCAGCCTACTGCGGAACGTATTTACGCGGGTACGATAAGCTCCATTTTAGCGAGTTTCAATGTCAATACTGTAAATTTCAGATCAGTTCCTCTGAAGTTCAGACATTGGCCTTTTACTACTGCAGCCCAGCTTCAGATCTTGATGACTTCACGTGAAAATTTTACTAAACCAAACGGAGGTTGTGCATATTATCTCTGGAATAACTTTCCCCTATCAGCTGTATTCCAGTGGTGGTCCATATTTTCACAGCCGGCACTTTCTAGGATTTCCTTCCCATACTCAACACTTGGCTGGACTAAGTTCAAGTTGGTTCATGTTAACTTACGTTTACCATTTAGAAACGCGACTCGTCCCAATTATAAATTATCTGACTATTGTTATCTAACTCGTCCTTCAAACTTAATTGTGAAGATCTGTTGAAGGATACCGTGCTCGTATTTTCTTTCTCTTGTGCAGATATCCCTGAGGACTGTAAGCCCCATTGTAGTGAGTTTCAGTATTAAGAAGGTCATCCAGGAGATGAACTCATCGCCACTACAGCTGTTAATTAGATCCGTCAGGCTGACATCTATTCATTCCGTACGTGAAAAGGTAGGGGTTGAATTAATAAAGGTATTTTGCCTTATGGATGCAGCTGTTCCAGATATCCCAGTTTCGATTCTCGGCACCGCCAGTGCCAGTTTTGGCAGTGACAACTGAAATTCAATGCTGAAGTTGACGTCGGCTGAGGTTTTCTAGTGTAATGTGTAATATTGTGTGTGGAGTAGCTTTATAAACATTTACCTCGGACCTCTCCGCTAGTGGCTTCACGTCGCAACTACACAGATAGGTCTTATGGCGATGATGGGATAGGAAAGGTGTAGGAGTCGGAAGAAAGCGGCCCTGGCCTTATTTAAGGTACAGCCCCAGCATTTGCCTGGTGTGAAAATCGGATACCACGGAAAACCATCTTCAGGGCTAACGACAGTGGGATTCGAACCCACTATCTCCCGGATGCAAGCTCACAGCCGCGCGCTTCTAACCGCACGGTCAACTCACCCGCTTTCTCGGACCTCTCACTATCACGCAATAGTGATTACATCCCTCTATATAGGGTTGGCGTCAGGAAGGTCATCCGGCAATAAAACAGGGCCAAATCCACATGTGCGACATATTTCGTGCCCGCAATAAGTGTAGCTCGTCGCAAAGTTTTTACTTGTATTTACTTTTTACCTAACAAGTTGACGATAGTACTATAATTTCAAAAGTGTCCGTCGGATTCGTGTACCTAATAATAATGCTAACGCGCTTAAAACCTGGAAAATTTGAGAAAACTGCATCCAGGGCAGTCGCAATGTCGCACAGCTATGGACGTAGTTGAGTGAGGTACGTGTATTTTTAACTGGCAGATATGAAATGAAATGGTTTCCCGCGTTAGAACAGTAACTAAATAGGTTTCAAGATTTCTTTTATGTAGGTGCGTCTGGTTGAAAAAAATGATGTTCTATCGTCAAAGATGACTTTTTTTGTTCATGACAGGTGTAACAGATGTCTTTTCAGAAAAGATAATGTCAACAGTAGGAGATATAATTCATGATAATCAGCTAGTTTAGGTTCTCTTGTCGGAGGTTCGTTGGAGCTTTAACCCACTCTAGAATTATTTCCTTATTTGAATGGGTGAAAATATAAATGGTGTAAGTAGCATTTTACGCATTCAGAGAAAAATACATTTTTTATTACAATGCTAATTTCATTGCATGAAAAAATATACAGCACATTGTTTGGCACTTGGGAGAAGACATTATACAGTAGAATGAAAATAAACCTCCTCAGATTATTTCATATTATTAAAATATATATTTTGTTTACTTGTATATCTATGACGTCAAAACATTGCTGCTTAATGCTATTTCTATAACCATGACTTTAAAAAAAGTTGACCTTAAATTAATTCACTGTCACTCATTACGTCGTCACGTTCATACATGTCGGGGGTGGTATCTTCGTCACCGGCTGCTACAGATACATTTCCTTGTCGACAATTTACCGCAAGGATGACCTATGTTGATGCTGTCTACTCGAGGTTGATCACGAGATATACGTGGCCAATCCTCTTGTGCGCTCTCAATCAGTGTGAGATTCTTGTAGAAGCCCTGATGTATTGGAGGAATGAACTAGAGCAGGGACCTCAAGCCACCGACTTTTGCGGAGAGCAGAAAGTTACTGTGTTAATATTAAGGTTCGCTTATTATCTAAAATACACTCCTTAGTTTTTGTATGGCACACAGTTCAGTGTAAATTTTAAAACACTCACTTCTTTCATTGCTACATCTGATGTAAAATGGCGTTAATATATATTACCTTGTTCAGGAATATCATCGTCATTCCCAGGTAAATCCTCTTCTGATTTATCTTCGTCATTTGTTTCAGAACATCACTGAATGGTTTTGAAAGAACTATCACTAATATTTCGAACAGAATCCTCCATCAAATATGAGTCCAAAACATGGAACCGTCTGCTATCTTGTAACGTGTACCGTTATGGTATTCCTTACAGGTTCGAAATCGATGAATCTATATACGCACTTGTACCACATATCACTAAAAATCAGTAGCTGGCGGCATTCGCTAGAATATCTCTTGTAACAAAATATATGCCTAAATAGTAGTAAGAAAAAGGCAATGTAATGAAGGAGTGTAAATTCATACATATGTATTCTACACTGAGTGGCCAACAGTCACGCGAAGGGGTGTCCCATTAGAAAATGTGCTGTGTATGATCCCTGAGCGTTGCGTCTAGCTGCGGCGTAGCTGAGCAATATGTCACAGACACCAGAGTCGTGAAGATGGCAACACGTCGCGAGTTAATCGACTTTGAACGTGAGATGATCATCGGCACACGGCCCTTGGTCATAGCATTGCGGAGATTACAAGCGAATTCGTGTTTTCGAGGTCAACAGTGTCGAGGGTGGATCTTAAGTATCGCAGAGATAATGTTACCACCCGCGTAAACCACTGCACGGGAAGACCACAGATATTTGCTTGTTGTTGAAAGGGGCCTAACATCTAAGGTCATCAGCCCTCACAGGTATTTAACGAACGGACATCACGTCACCTCCGCAGAACCATACTGGGCGCTCGACGGTCTACTGTGAGTCAGATCACCGCTCAGTTGAATATCGGGAGTCAGGGACCTATTTCTAGCAGGACTGTAAGGAGGCAACTGCACTGCATAGGCTTCACCAGCCGACGACCATCTCAACAGGACAATGCGCCATTTCACCGCTCTGTAGTGGCACGCAGGTGGTTGGAGCCGCACTCCAGTGAAATTACGACCATGGGTTGGCCCTCCAGATTCCCCGATCTTAATCCAGTCGGGCATTTATGGGAAGCTGGCGATGCTAGTGTACGCTCCATGAATCCCGCACCAGTTACACCTACCGGGCGAGTTGGCCGTGCGTGTAGAGGCGCCCGGCTGTGAGCTTGCATCCGGGAGATAGTAGGTTCGAATCCCACTATCGGCAGCCCTGAAGATGGTTTTCCGTGGTTTCCCATTTTCACACCAGGCAAATGCTGGGGCTGTACCTTAATTAAGGCCACGGCCGCTTCCTTCCAACTCCTAGGACTTTCCTATCCCATCGTCGCCATAAGACCTATCTGTGTCGGTGCGACGTAAAAAACAACTAGCAAAAACAAAAATTCCTGCACATATTCAAACATTCTCACAGAAGTGTTATATTGAAGTAATTTTTTGTGTTATACTTTAGGAAAAAATCTTTTTAAGCCTTTCTTGTAGCTTTTAGGCAATTAAAGACTTGTACTGGATTTTATTGGTGTAAGTCTTATGGTTCCTGAGAATAGTGTACCTAAAAATAGTAAAAGTAAACTCGTATCCTCGTCCCGACGTGGTGCAGTTCTCTTCAGGCACACCGTTAATGCAGCTGAGCTGTATGTACCATCTTAACTACATACTAGCCTAATGACAGTAGCGGGAATCGAACTCGGGCAGACAGCAGCTAATAACGCTAACCGCTACAGAGGCGCACAAACTCGTTTCCTTGTATTCCTCGAGGTACTGCGGCTCTTTTCAGGCACACCCTAAATGGAGGTAAGTTGCATGAACCCTTTTTCAGAACATACCAGCCCTCCTGGCGTTCTTAAATCTCTGGTGGTACCGAAAATCGAACCCCGACCTCCAAGCTAATAGTACAGCGAACACCAAGCGATAGTTTACGGCACACTCAAGGGACGAGCAAGGAGCGACTTGGTAGTAGACTACAACTTCTTTGTCCCATCCTGTGTCCTGTAAGGGTCAGTCGTTAGTAGAGATCTCTACTTGTGCTAATGAGACATGTGACTTAGCCGCGCTCAGTGATTGTGATGAAATGAAATGAAAGGAAATGAAATGGCGTATGTCTTTCAGTGCCGGGAGTTTCCGAGGACAAGTCCGGCTCGCCAGATGCAGGTATTTTGATTTGACACCCGTAGGCTACCTGCGTGTCGTGATGAGGATGAAATGATGATGAAGACGGCACATACACCCAGCCCCCGTGCCAGCGAAATTAACCAATTAAGGTTAAAATTCCCGACCCTGCCGGGAATCGAACCCGGGACCCCCGTGAACAAAGGCCAGCACGCTAACCATTTAGCCATGGAGCCGGGCAGTGATTGTGATTACTGTATATAGGACACAGAAACAATTAACCATCTTCGTTAAGTACACCATATAACAACGAATGTTTATTGTTGAAACATGTCTTTGAAAAAAGGAATCGTATGATAGGTGTGTGCGGAAGTGTTGCAAACTCTTTCCGTGAAGTTCTATACCATCAAAACCACATGTCCGTCCATTCTTTGAAAATTGGCGCGTAAGTGGATCCTTCTTAAACAGAAAAAAAAAGACGAAAAACTTGAAGATATACGAGCCAGACTTCAGGTTAACCCTCGTAAATCGTATAGCCGCTTAGCGCAGGAGTGTTGTATCTCCCCCACCTCAGTGCTGAGAGGGCTTATAATTTTCATTTTCCCCCTGTAAGGTTTACATAGTGCACAAGTTAAATTAGAAGAGTTATAAGTGAAAAAACAGAAGACGAATTACGACGTGTTCATATAAGTTCTTTCGAAGATGCTAGGTTTGTATAAACGAAAATGGAAATCATTTTCAGCAACTGCTATGACATTAAGGTAAAACAAAGAAAATCATTGCCTGCTTTTCATTCCTTTCCTGTTTTCTGTGATAATGAGGCTATTTCCTAATAACTACTTGTTGAAGAGAACAGCGCCTGTCTCCAATGGGAAGGACCGGTAGGTTTTTAGAGGAACACAGCCTGTCCTTCCCGTCAGCCCTCTATGCGTGCCTCACTTGAAATTGCGTAAATTCTTGTTTGGTGGTCACTGTACCAAACGTTACGCTAGGGAAACAGACTGCCTAAAGATTAAAAATGCCACTCCCAAAAATGCAATGTTAATAATAATAATAATAATAATAATAATAATAATAATAATAATAATAATAATAATTGTTTTACATCACTACTTGGGTTTTCGGAGACGCCGATCAGCCGGAATTTTGTCCCGCAGGAGTTCTTTTACGTGTCGATAAATCTAACGACACGAGGCTGGCGTATTTGAGCACCTTCAAATACCACCCGACTGAGCCAGGATCGAACCTGCCAACTTGAATTCAGTAGGCCAGCAATCTATAGTGACTCTATACGTAGTGTGTGGCCAACGAGTGCTTCATTATGATTGGCTCCGCCATGTTTTAGCCAAATACCCCGTCAGCTGATTTAAACGTACGTATTCCGCACTCATTATGCAATTTCAGCGAAGTACAGGCTACCTGTTTTTACGTTAATACTATCGAAAATATGTTTTTATTAAACACGGGGGATTATTTGGTATTATCAGTTTCGAAATGTGTGTGAATTGACGTATTTCTGAGGTCTGAGTTTTGAAGAAAATCACGCCAAGCTGTTGTGCTTATGGGTGCAGAAACAGATCCGGAAAGGGTTTTAAAATGAAATTGGACAATTGAGTGTTTTCAGCTCTGAAAGTAGCACGTTATAAGATGCTTCCAGCATCGAATAGAGTTGTCTGCTGCGTTATAATGGTAACGAAAGTAACAAAATGGGTTAGTAATTTTATGGAACCGAGCTCGATAGCTGCAGTCGCTTAAGCGCGGCCAGTATCCAGTATTCGGGAGATAGTAGGTTCGAACCCCACTGTCGGCAGCCCTGAAAATGGTTTTCCGTGGTTTCCCATTTTCACACCAGGCAAATGCTGGGGCTGTACCTTAATTAAGGCCACGGCCGCTTCCTTCCCACTCCTAGCCCTTCCTTGTCCCATCGTCGCCATAAGACCTATCTGTGCCGGTGCGACGTAAAGCAACTAGCAAAAAAAAAAAAAAAAAAAAAAATGGAGGCCATGGCAGTAAATGTTGGATTTTTCCGTTAATATCCGCCGTATCGAAAACCTGTACATAACGAAAGTTGTTTAGAATATAATTTCCGATCTGTTACGTTTCGTGCGATTTTACCGTGTAAGGAAAAATAACAGATTTTCACGATTATATTATTTTTCACAAATTTCCAAATAGTGTCCCCGAACATATCTCTTTATCTAAAACCTGTACATAACAAAAGTTCCAGGAAAGGTCACTCCCGATCATTTACTGTAAGTCTCATACATTTTCACCGTGTTTATCATGATTGATATATTCTCGAATTCAACCTTTTATGGCTTTTCATCTCTTAAAGGACGTGGTTATAAGCGCCGCCTAGCATCAAGTTGAGTTTTCCCATACATTATAATGATAAAAATGAGAGTCTGACTCCGTGGCTGAATGGTCAGCGTACTTCCCTTCGGTTCAGAGAGTCCCGGGTACGATTCCCGACTGGGTGGGGGTATTTGAATAGCTCGGGCTTGTGGACTGGCTGCTTGTGTTTGTTCCAACACTCTCCTCAGCATATTCAGGCAACACGCCACACTACAAACCATCACAGAAACACTCAATAGTGTTTAAACCCCTCCATACAGGATAGCGTCAGAAAGGGCATCCGGCCGTTTAATAGGGCCAAATCGACATGTGTGACGCAGTTCGCTCCCTCAACCCCACAGATGTGGGGAAAAACGGTAGAAAAAGAAGAAGGTAACGATAACATTAATAACAATGTATTAGCAAAACCGATATTAGCAAATAGAATGTTTAAAATACAGCGGATATCTACCAGTACTAACCGAACTGGGGTACAGAATTAGTCGCACATCACGGGGATCGAACCGAGGGTGGTCGGTAATCGAGTCCTTAATGCCAGTACTCCGGGATCAGGATAACTGCTTGTTTTCACCGAGCAACAAGTAGTATTTTCTCAAACTATATTGTATAGTGATATCAATATTTCATTTATCATTGCGGAGATCAAACCGTAGCCGTCATTAACAGAGCACTATACACAACTACTCCGGTACCACGGCAGTTGCTTGTTTTCATCACTAAGGGGTAGCAGTTTTTCGTTATTAGTTCCACGAGTAGAATGGTACAGTATATTATGTTAACTTATATTAGGTTAATATAAATATGGAGCTAGGTAATACAATTCTGTCTACCCATCGGTTAACTAATCATGTTACTTTTTATCTTTATATACATACCGATAAGTCACACATAAAAAGTACATTTCTATGTATAGTTTGAAAATACTGCGTTGTATATTTTGTTATGTAAAACCATGTAACCTGGAATAAGATAATGTTAACTTTTAAAATTTAAATGTAGGCTAACTCTGCAATCACCACATACATTATTCAAGACAATGACTATACTATTTTATGTCACATGTAATATAATATAAATGATATTGTAGGTCTAGCTACCAACACAGAATTTCTAACCTCTTAAACAATTTTTACTTGTATAACACGTATAATTTTTTTTTGTTTTTTTGTTATTTGCTTTACGTCGCGCCGACACAGATAGGTCTTATGGCGACGATGAGGCAGGAAAAGGCTAGGAGTGGGAAGGAAGCGGCCGTGGCCTTAATTAAGGTACAGCCCCAGCATTTGCCTGGTGTGAAAATGGGAAACCACGGAAAACCATCTTCAGGGCTGCCGACAGTGGGGCTCGAACCCACGATCTCCCGAATACTGGATACTGGCCGCACTTAATCGACTGTAGCTATCGAGCTCGGTACGTATAAATCTAAATGTTGAAGTCTTATGTCAGGTAGTCAGAGTTTGAATATAACAAACACTGATGGGCCTATATACATACAATATATGCAAAATAAATAACACCTTAATCCATTGAACTAGTTTATTCTTTATTGAAAAATTCATAATATTATCACTCTCCTTCATCTATCAGCTGATTGAGTACTTGGCTAAAACATGGAGGCAGGACTGTACTAGGCCAGACTGTATATAGAGAGTCACTGTACAGCAATCTACCGTCTGAGCTACTCAGCCCGGCATGTAATGTTAGCTGACAGCTGAGGGGGAATGGCAATGGTGCCGCCATATTGAAATAGTTATTTAAAATATGTTGTTGCTGGATCATACACATATTATATATACTGTATTTTTGGATCCAGGAAGAAGGGAAGAACCAAAATTTAAATTTGTGATGACCTTTTTTTAAATTTACAATTTGCTTTACTTACCACCGACACAGATAGTCTTATGGCGACGATGGGGTAAGAAATGGCTATGAACGGGGAGGAAGTGACCGTGCCCGTAATGTACAGACCCAGCAATGGGAAACCACGGAAAACCATCTTCAGGGCTGCCGACAGTGGGGTTCGAACCCACTATATGCCGAATGCAAACTCACAGCTGCGGAACCCTAACCGCACGGCTAACTCGCTCGGTTTTGTGATGACTTTTCAAGTCCAGATGCCCTTAAACGGTCAATCAACTAGTGGATAAATTATTAGATGTATCAATCGACAAGTGCTAGTGCTTTAGCTATGACGTATAACAACCTTTTTAAAGGTGGTGACTGATGTATCATTTAGGTGCATGTAAGTCGAAATTGTTTTTCAGACTACAGTTTCATAAAATATCTTGGTAAAAAAAATGAGTACAAAGTTAAGACGTTATATTAAAAGCAGATTACTCGCGAGGAAACGTGTGTGGGCAGATAGCGAGGTCATCTTCACTGGAGCAGTACAGCAATTTTTTCTCCATTTCCTCGAGATGAGGCTATGAATTATCCGGTTTAAAGACAGCCTTCTGCGGTGGTTGACATCAGCACCGGATGAGCCAAGGAAACAAAGAGCATGTTGCAGGCAGTTGCCTTTCACTAAGGTCGCCTCTGAAGCAAGCGATAGCACTTCTGACATCTCTAACTTACTGATTACCTGGAAAACAGACTACCCTACAAGGTCGTCAGCTACGTGAGAACAAGCAATGTGGTTAGAAACTGAACGTGTGCTGAACTGGGCCACTAGGAAGAAAGTGAAATGCAGAGGAAAGAAGGCAAACTACGATTTGTTTTACGTCGCACCGACACAAATAAGTCTTACGGCGGAGAAATATGGAATATCGGCTTGTTATGTAATTTACTAAACGAGACATACGATTTATCAACCTCGTCAACAAGTGTGTAAATGAATACCTGCCGGCATTAACCGTTGTAACCCTCAAAATGCAAATTTTTCAGGAGAGAAGAAAAACAAATAAAGAAGCGAATTGTTTGTGTATGCTTATTCTGCCATTGACAATTAGTTTAAATGAGTTCACTAGTTATTAATGCATAATCATTTTGACAATGAGCGACTTTAAAATAAAGGTATAAGAGATGATCGTTGGACGTCCGTGCAAAAAAAGGTGGAACTGTAACGGAAGTAGCACATTTTTGTGGGTTACAACGTTTATACTATTGAAAATATTTATAGCTTATTTATTGTTATTATTCTGTATAAAATAATGAAACATAAACCACGCTTCTAATTTGCAGTACCAGTTCTTAGAGCTTCCCATTGTTTAACAGAATTCACTGAAATCCAGCAATATTGTTGCGAGAATGTTTTGCAATGATGACTAAACATTGCATTGTCACTTCACTTTGTCTTTAGGTTCTCATAAAAACCTCGATATATTTCACGAATGTATCGACACATGTCTAGCAGATTAGCTTTCTTTTCCGCAGATACAGGCAATACCTCGTTTAATGAATACAATGAGCAATCTGTAAAGAGAGCAAGACATATTTATATGCATATACAGTATATATAATACATTATATACGTATATAATACAGTCGAGAATAAAAGCTCTGATTACGCATTAAGACATAGGAATCTTTCATTAAACACGTTGACTTTCTTACATTGGCTTACAAACTTTTTGCACCCGCCTGTTCAGCAAGGATTTTCCCAGGCAGTGATTTGTTATTGTGGGCCAAATATGTGAACCCTTCCTTTGGTCCAAAGGTCATGGGTTCATATGGTTGCCCCGAGTTCCGTTTTGTATTTCTTTTCAGTCCTCTTCCATTTACTATATTTAATTTTGCGTTTTCGTCCCCTGTTTATATCGTTGCACACACTCGGACTTAGCAACATACGACTTTCCTCCTCCACTGATACAACATTTCTGCACCCGCACGACCCGTGGCGAAATTTAAACAAAGGAATAAAAGGCGCTTAACGTACATGTTTGCCAACATAACTTCCTACATGCCTCACTCTGACCGAATACATCGTTTATGCACGGAAACCCAGTATTCTAAAAAAGTGAGGGTTACAACGTTTTTGCCGGCAGGTATTCAAATGTTAATTATTAATTTTGGTCTGGGTTTGGAATAGTTGCTCCGAGATTCGCAACAAGCTAATTAAACAAACTCACGGAATGTTTTTTTTTCTTTCTTCATATTTCTGTGGTCCCTAGTCTGGCTGTACTACAAACTCAAGCAAAATGCGGATAATTACTGTACAATCCTATGAAGAAGTTTTTTGCATTATGAACGATACCAAAAACTACAATTAAAATCAATATACGGGGGTTAGTCAGTTGAAATGTTCACCTCATATAACTCAAAACTCGTTTAAAGATACGGAAATTTGTTTTCAGTTTTTTGTAATGTTACCAAGGGGCTCATGATCGAACTTGCAGTATTTTTCCAGAGTGTCAGTAAGCCTATATGCCGAGATAACGTCACTAACTTCGATCTTTTTGAAAATTGAAGTACACAGCTGTCAGCACCTAGCGTTACGAGTCATAGACATTGTAAATTCAAGGGTGTGATTATTTTCAGAATCCGACAAGTATTTCTTCGCGCATGCTTCATTGGTGAGCCGTGGACCGCCCTGTTCGAATCGACCACTAACCAGTCTGCGCTATGAATCCTGGGCCTGTTGACATGCGTACAGAGTTCCTTCACACTCTTCCGACAACCACGCAGAAATTTGCAGTGGAAAACCATGTTGAATGATCTTGTTTGAACTGAATTACTTATGCAGATATAACTTGTTTGCACACAGAAGGCATAATGTTCCAATAAGGGGACTATCGATAAACTCATATCGAAACCTACCTTGGAATTTTTGCGAGAGAATGGACACCTTTTAGAAAGGCCATACGCAACTTACAACTGAAAGATGATCCCGAGATAGAGAATATTATTCTCTTCTTCTTATTTTATTCCACCACTTTGCCCACACCTGTGGGGTCCGGGGTACGAACTGCGTCGTATATTTGGATTTGGCCCTAATATTATTCTCTGTTCTCTGTTATTAAACTCGCAAGTGAATCCTGAGCTTGGTGACTTCACCTTCTTCTGACGGCTAGGTACATTATTCACTATAACATGCACGTAAATACATTATAACATTGTATAGTTGAAAATCTTCAATATTGCCGTAAATAACAGGCAGAGGAAACGCAGATATGTTATTACTTAAAAAGGACATGTGAAGTTAACCATTATCCTCCTTACGATGTATAGTCGCTCCAAACACGAAGCGTAGGGAGCCTGCCTCTTTCCCGGAGGCCCAGGATTCCATTCTCGGCCAGATCATGGAATTTACCTGGATCTGAGGGCTGGTTCTAGGTCCATTCAGCCTATCGAGAACAACTGAGGAGCTGTCTGACGGAGAAATAGGTTTTTTTTTACAATTTGCTTTACGTCGCACCGACACAGATAGGTCTTATGGCGACGAAGGGAGAGGAAAGGCCTAGGAGTTGGAAGAAAACGGCCGTGGCCTTAATTAAGGTACAGCCCCAGCATTTGCCTGGTGCGAAAATGGGAAACCACGGAAAACCATTTTCAGGGCTGCCGACAGTGGGGTTCGAACCCACTATCTCCCGGATGCAAGCTCACAGCGAGAAATAGTTTAGAAAGCCAAGAATTATGACAGAGAGGAGGGATTCGTCGTACTGACCACGCGTCATCTCGTAATCTGCAGGCCTTTGTGCTGAGCAGCGGTTATTTGGCAGGCCAAGGCTCACGGGATTGTATCGTTATAGGGTTGGTTTGGTGAGTCTTGGCAGTTCTGAACTGATGGCACTGTATGGACCACATGCCACACGCAATACCAGCTATCAAACTCACAGCACCGACCTGATACAAGGATGTCGTGTCATATTGCTGCTTTCAGCTCTTTCCTCACGGGATTTCGGTATAAGTTTCTGGACCGTGCAGTTGGAAGACGCTGCCTTTCTACATGATTTCCATTCTCTCCGAGGAATTCCAAGGTTGATTTCGATATCAGCTTATTGGTAGTTTTCTTGGAATATGCAGGGATAATCCTGTAAGAGACGACTATCTATACGATAAAGAAATTCAGCCCTATTAAACTATGTCATATGGAAGGTTGAAAGTTCGAATCGCTCAACTCCCTACTGTACTATACAATCCAGTATGATTGCTGCTGTGTACATTTATGTTTGCATGGTGGATTCGAATCCCACCGTCAATGGACCTGAAGATATTTTTCAATGGTTTTCCATTTCACATCAGGCAAATGCTGGGACTGTACCTTAATTAAGGCCACGGCCGTTTCCTTCCCAATCCTTCAGTGTGTTAGTGCGACGTTAAACCACTAGCAAAATATATATTCAGCATTCTTCTTATTACTCTGCCACTCTTGCCACACCCTGGTGGGGCCATGGGTGCAAACTAGGCAGCACATGTGGACTAGGCCCTGTTTTACGCTCGGTTGCCCTGCCTGCTCCAAATTCATGTGGAGGTGTGTATTCACTATTCCATATTTCTGTGGTGGTTGGTAGTGTGATATGTTTATATGAAGATCACAAACACCCAGTCCCGGAGGAATCAGAGGGGCTAAAATCCCCGACCTAGGTGGTAATCGATCCCGGGGCCCTCAGTACTGAAGCCCGTAACGCTGTCCATTCAGCCAAGGAGTCAGACCTTCTGTCTTATTCAGTATTATAGCAAGACCTGTCTGGGAATTCGCGAACATTCCTTGTAAAATTGAACCTATTGTGAATAAGATTTGGATCTTAAATGCTCTAAAAATGTCGTTATATTAGAAATGACGAAGTAATACCGTCCTAGAAGTCTTAATCATGCTATAGAATTTGTAAGCCTTTGCGATCTTTTTAGTTGGGATATGTTCGTAATAACTAGGTCTGTGCATACTATTTAAGATGTGTTTTACTTATGTTGAGCCTCCGTGGCTGAGGCGGCAGCGCGCCGGCCTCTCACCACTGGGTTCCGCGGTTCAAATCTCGGTCAATCCGTGTGAGATTTGTGCAGGACAACGCGGAGGCGGGAAGATTTTCTCCGGGTACTCCTTGTCATCTTTCATTTCAGCAACACTCTCCACCATCATTTCCTTTCATCTTTCATTCATTAATCATTGCCCCAGAGGAGTGCGACAGGTTTTGGTAGCTGGCACAATTCCTATTCTCGCCGCTAGATGGGGGCTTCATTCATTCCATTTCTGACCCGGTCAAATGACTTGAAACAGGCTGTGAATTTTCATCTTAATTTACTAATGTAGGTACACTTATCTCAGCCGGTCAATTGTGTGGATATACGCTTCGTTCGGGAAATTACTTAATTATTCTGGCCTAGAACTGGAATAGGGGTCCTAGAGTAAGTGTAGAGTTATTTAAGAGGAGAGTCTTTTTGTTAGTGGCTTTACGTCGCACCGACACAGATGGGTCTTATGGCGAAGATGGGATAGGAAAGGCCTATGATTTGGAATTAAGCGGTCATGGCCTTAATTAAGGTACAACCCCAGCATCTGCCTGTTGTAAAAATGGTAAACCACTGAAAACCATCTTCAGGGCTGCCGACAGGGGGATTCGAATCCACTATCCCCCGGATGCAAGCTCACAGGGACACGGCCAACTCGCCCGGTTAAGGGGAGAGTCACCATGAAGATAGCCAACGGAAATCATCGTGATCCAGCAGACAGCAGTCACTCTGTATAGAACGTGGGTCTATGTGCTCGGCTACAGAACTAGGTCCTGCGTATAATAAGACATCGATGCGAAAGAAAATATTAAAGTGAATCTGATACTAGAGAGTAATAGTTTCCCTGATTACACACTCCTCCACCCTGGACTTGAAGTAAAGGCCGATTGCCCCAAGGCAGGTTTCATCATCTATGATTGGTGGCTCAGCATGAGCCAAGCGAAAAGCCACCCGTTCAGCCACTATAAAGTAGTATGATCTCATACTTGTGTGAGGCCAAGGTCTGTGCAGATAGCGCAACCAGGGTTTGAATCCGGATCTTATTACTTAACACAACGGTTGTATTCTTTATGGATATTTTAAATGGATTACAGCGTTTTATGCATGTTCTGCCCCTTTTGGAATCTCTGCGAGCCTGTAACCTTCAGTAGTATATTAAAGAGACAGGGAAGAACTGTCTAGCTGTCAATGTCAGAATGAAAAGAGAGAGGCCGTGGAAAGGACAAAGAGGAAGAGTTCCAATAAGTTCAGACATTCAAGAATGGCAATCATACAAGATGATCTAAGCTGCTACGAACACTTTCCTTTCTTTGAATACTTCCATTTTATATCAAATCAAGAAACCCATGTGTGAAGTAGTGCGATCTAAGATGCAAGCAATTAGACCACCAGGAGGCCAAACTTGAGTGTCCTTAATGCAATATTTGTAATGATAATAATAATAATAATAATAATAATAATAATAATAATGTTATTTGCTTTACGTCCCACTAACTACTTTTTAAGGTCTTCTAAGACGCCGAGGTGCCGGAATTTAGTCCCACAAGAGTTAATTTACGTGCCAGTAAATCTACCGACACGGGGCTATCGTATTTTAGCACCTTCAAATACCACTGGACTGAGCCAGGATCGAACCTGCCAAGTTGGGGTTAGAAGGTCAGCGCCTTAACCGTCTGAGCCACGCAGCCCGGCAATGCAATATTTGAGGCGCCTTTCCTTTTTTAAAATTAAAGTCCCAAGACAAGTACTTCACACCAAGCAAGTAGGCTACGCGGTACGAGTCGTTTAACTGTTAGCGGGCGCACGGGAAATAGAGGCTGTACCTTAAGTAAACGCATAACCTGTGCCTTGTCACTCCTATGGCCGGTTTCACCAAGCTTCGTTTATGAATTTGACGACTGTTTAACTTTGACGATTCGTTTATCGTCCATTTTTTCGTTTCTTCAATGTCTGTTTACTTTGACGATCGTCAAAGGCACCGTCAATTTTGACTCGCCGATTTTCGACCTTCAAACATGACGATTCGTTTAAAATGGTGTGTCTGTGTTGTAAACACTGCAGTGTTCAGTAGTAGTTGGAAATTACAGATCTCTTTTAAAGTGTTTTAAGCGTTTCGGCATTTTACAGGAAGTGTTAAAGCATTTCACAGAACGTTATTTAGAAGATCATGAATGTGGGAGACAACTTTGATGCTGAATTACTGTATATAGAATTATTGGAAAATCTGGGACCTGAATGTGCAATTCCTGACCGTAATGATCATTTCTTCTCAATGGATGACTTCAATTTTGTAACTAGGTACAGACTTTCCAAGAGAGTAGTACTGAAACTTTTAGAGCAAACTGAAAATAGACTGGAATATCCTACTAATAGAAACCGCCCGTTAACACTAATACAACAACTACTTTTAATTCTACGTTTTTATGCTACTGGTTCTTTTCAACTGGTACTAGCAGATGGGAATAGTGTATGTAAATCAACAATTTGTCGCTATATTAGGAAAGTTTCCGAAGCAATTGGTTCCTTGAGACCTCTGTATGTGAATTTTCCTGAAGGCGACGAAGATCGTTCAGTTATTCGCGATTTTATATGATAAGCAACTTCCCTGGAGTAACGGGTGCCATCGACTGCACACATATACCTTCTCCTGGTGGACATAATGCAGACGTTTTCCGCAACAGAAAGTCCTATTTCTCAATTAATGTACATACTATTTGTGATGCTAATTTACTAATAAGGACTATTGTTGCTAGATGGCCTGGATCGGTTCATGGCAGTTTTATTTTTGATAATTCTGAAATAAGAATGAAATTTGAGACGGGAGAGAATCCAAGACGGACGTCTCCTAGGGGATGTTGGATATCGACTTACACATTTTCTTCTTACGCCATCCTTAAATCCACGAAATCAAGGCGAGGAACACTACAACAGAGCCATATTAAGACAAGAAACACTGTTAAACGACAATATGGAGTATGGAAAAGGAGATTTCCGGCCTTATCACTGGGTTTAAAAACAACAGTAACAACATCTTTGTCTGTCATAGTGGCTACCGCTGTGCTACATAATATTGCTATGCAAACAAAGGAAGATGAACCCCCGGAAGATGAAGTACTTCATCACTACCTAGAAGGAAAAAAAAGGCGACTTAACAGGAATTATTTAGTCTTTGAGGAAATTAATGTAGGCCTACCTGGCTTAGCTGATCAAGATAGTCCTCCAGTTGTTAATCGGAACAGAATCGTTGAAAACCATTTCCGTTAAGACACTGCTTTAAAAAGTGGAATAAATTTAAAACACACGAGTTCTGTATCACTAATATTATATAAACAAGCACACACTTTATTATTTTATATAGCACACAATAGGCAATATTTAATGTGACTGTATGTTTGTTATTAATAGGTCATTGGTTAATATTACTTAAGTTTAGAGGTTAATAAATTCGTAGATCATTATTACATTATTATTATTATTATTATTATTATTATTATTATTATTATTATTATTATTATTATTATTATTAAATTTAGTCTATTGTTTCTTAAAATAAAAGGAAAGTTTTGCCTCTAGCACTGCACTTCTCAGTTTTTCATTTTCTTGCTTAATTTTAGGCCTATGTATGCAGAACCGCTATCCAAGTTGTTGGGAAGAGGCTCTACTTGGTCCCTGATTATTTCTAGGAGTGTATTCGGGAGATTGTGGGTTTGAACCCCACTGTCGGCAGCCCTGAAAATGGTTTTCCGTGGTTTCCCATTTTCACACCAGGCAAATGCTGGAGCTGTACCTTAATTAAGGCCACGGCCACTTCCTTCCCACTCCTAGCCCTTCCCTGTCCCATCGTCGCCGTAAGACCTATCTGTGTCGGTGCGACGTAAAGCAACTAGCAAAAAAAAAAAAAAAAAAAAAAAAAAAAAAAAAAAAAAAAAAAACCAATTTCTAGGAGTTGTGATGATGTTTGGTCTAATAAAGGGGTTACAGCAACTCCACCTCCAGTTTTAAACATATTCACCTCATCCTGGCATCTTTTTTGCTTAGCCCTTCTTTTGAAGTTGTCATAAAACATTTTCAATTGTTTCACTGACCTCTTACAAACAAATTCATGAGAATTAAAACAATTTGCAAGTTCTGTCCACGCTTTCTCTTTATCACGCAACGTTATGCCATCGTTTTTCTTGTTTTCGATTGTATCTTTCCTTTCGGCAACAAGACTCACGAACAAACTCTTCTCGTCTTCAGAGAATTTGGATCCTCTCTTCTTTGAAAAAATGTTATTATTATTGTTATTATTATTATTATTATTATTATTATTATTATTATTATTATTATTATTATTATCTTCCATTTTTGATTTTTGAGACCACTCTTACAACAGAAAATTAAATTTCAAAACAAGTCTATTTTCAACTACGGCTCAGTACGTCAATTAAATTAATCGAGAAATGGCAATCAGAACGTACGATAAAACTCGATATATCGCGATATAACGTCGTTTCGAAATGAGAGATCCTGTCAAAATAAACGGAGTGTCTATTCCAGCTCACTAGTGATGATGAAATGTAAAAGGTCTTGACGAAGCGTCAAAAAGAAACGGGTCGTCATTTTTGACAGGCGTCAAGCATATTAGGACGAAGCTTGGTGAAACCGGCCACTAGTCTTTTCCTATGCCAGCGTCACCGAAACCTGTACGTGTTAACGAGACAATCAATCAATCAATCAATCAATCAATCAATCAATCAATCAATCAATCAATCAATCAATCAATCAATCAATCAATCAATCAATCAATCAATCAATCAATACTGATCTGCATTTGGGCAGTCGCTAGATGGCAGATTGCCTATCTCTTATTTTCCTAGCCTTTTCTTAAATGATTTCAAACAAATTGGAAATTTATTGAACATCTCCCTTGGTAAGTTATTCCAATCCCTAATTCCCCTTCCTATAAACGAATATTTGCCCCAATTTGTTATCTTGAATTCCAACTTTATATTATTGTGATCTTTCCCACTTTTAAAGACACCGCCCAAACTTATTCGTCCTCTAATGTCATTCCATGCCATCTCTCCGCTGACAGCTCGGAACATACCACTTAGTCGAGCAGCTCGTCTTCTTTCTCCCAAGTCTTCCCAGCCCAAACTTTGCAAGATTTTTGTAACGCTACTCTTCTGTCGGAAATCACCCAGAACAAATCAAGCTGCTTTTCTTTGAATGTTTCCAGTTCTTGAATCAAATAATCCTGATGAGGGTCCCATACACTGGAACCATACTCTAGTTGGGGTCTTACCAGAGACTTATATTGCCCTCTTCTTTACATCCTTACTACAACCCCTAAACACCCTCATAACCATGTGCAGAGATCTGTACCCTTTATTTACAATCCCATTTATGTGATTACCACAATGCAGATCTTTCTTATATTAACACCTAGGTACTTACAGTGATTCCCATAATGAACTTTCACCCCATCAACGCAGTAATTAAAACTGAGAGGAGTTTTCCTATTTGTGAAACTCACAACCTGACTTTTAACCCCGTTTATCTTCATACCATTGCCTGCTGTCCATCTCACACAGTCGGTTGGCATTTAAGATTGTCTAAATGCATAAAAATTGTAACAGTGAATGTACCGACACGTTGATGAACCCATTTTCACGGCAAAGTTCAAATTTCAGGTGTCCAGCGTCTCGCAAGACCTATAGTATTAGAAGTGACGTAAGACACACAGCAACAAAAACAACAACAACAACAACAAAAAATTCTTCTTATTCTTATTCTTCTTATTCACATTTGAGTTGGTTTCATGGTACGGGCTCCATAGCAGTAAGCTTGCAATCGGAAGATGGTGGGTTCGATGGTTTTCTACGGATTTCCATTTTCACATCAGTCTAGAGCTATACCTTAAATAAGGCACGACCGCTTACTGCTCAGTCCTAGCACCACCCTATTCAATTGTCGCCGAAAAACCTATCCGAGTTAGATCGACGTTACATCACTAGAAGGAAAATAAAATCCTCTTCGAGGTTCTATTCGCATTCTTTCTCGATGTCGTGTGAGTACACTCCTCAGGAACATTTGATCAATATGTTTTTGCCAACACCTAGCCTACAGTACATTCGTAGCGGAGCATTTTGACTCACTCTGCGAAATGTCTGGGAAGGTATACCGTTCGGATTCTGAGTTGTGAATCCTGTATTTGATAAGCCCGTATATCGATCGTGGATTTCCTCACGTATTCGCGGCGAATGCTAGGATTATCTTATTTAGAGTTCCGAGGCACCATTCCCAATTTTAAGTGGCTAGTTGCCTGATGAAATTAATTCATTAGTATTACAACATATTAGAATCATTCCGAATTGACGGTTTTCACTTTACAAAGCAAAACATTAAATCATTCTCCTAATTCAATACACAACATAATTCCATCATTAGATGGAGCAATAAAATTCAAACATGCTTCGACTCGTTTGAGCCATTTTCAGTGAAATAAGTGGGGGGGGGGGTGTTAAAGTAATCTACATAATATAAGCTAAAAATGTGCTAAAACATAATGAAGGAAGAAATGAAAAACAAAAGAGACAGACGGAAATAAAAACAATAACAATATGCAATATTTACATCACTAGATGGAGCAATAAATAACTCGCTGAGACAATTTCAGTGAACAAAGAGTTAATACAAAGCATAATTGAATCCAAAAAATGTGCTAAACCTAAGAAAATAAAATAAAAGGTAACAGACGGAAACGAAACAATAAGTGCTAATAGTGGGGTTGCGAACCTCTTAGTGTGATAGTTGACCGCGCGGTTAGGAGCGCGCAGCTGTGAGCTCGCATCCGGGAGATAGTGGGTTCGAACCCCACTGTCCGCAGCCCTGAAAATGGTTCTCCGTGGTTTCCCATTTTCACTCCAAGCAAATGCTGGGGCTGTACCTTAATTAAGGCTACGGCCGCTTCCTTCCCATTCCTAGGCCTTTCCTGTCCCATCGTCGCCATAAGACCTATCTGTGTTGGTGCGACGTAAAGCAAAATAGCGAAGAATACGAAAAGATGATGGGTAAATGTGGGGAAGATATGGAATTTTATAGAAATGGGAAGCGTTTACTGGACCTCTGTGCTAGTATAGGATTAGCAGTTAGGAATACGTTCTTCAAGCATAAGTCTATTCACCGCTACACATGGGAGGGTAGGGGCACCAGATCAATAATAGACTATAACGTAACCTACTTTCAATTCAGGAAATTTGTTAAGAATGTGCGGATATTCCGGGGATTTTTGATGACACAGGTCACTATTTGATCTGTAGTGAACTAAGTATCTTCAGGTCTAGCACAGAGAAAGCGAAATCTGTGTGCAGACGACTATTGGTAGAAAATCTCCAGGACAAGGAAGTTAGACAGGAGTACAAGGGTGTAATTAATGAAACGTTCCAGACAGTGGACTGTAAACAGGTTCAAGAAATAGATGGAGAATGGATGGCATATAGAGATGCTGTGCTAGAAAAAGCAACTGATGCCTGAGAATGTCTTGGAGGAATGATGAAGTGACGGTAACTTGTTAACGTAAAAGGAAGGCTTATCGGGAATGGCTCCAAACAAGGAATGATGCAGACAGGGGTTGTACGTTGAAACAGCTCGAAAAAGATATTTGTTGAATCAAGGAAGAAGTCTTGGAAGGATTTCGGTAATAACCTGGAAAGGTTAGGTCATGCGGCATGGAAATCTTTCTGGACAATAATGAAGACTCTTAGAAAGGGAGGGAAAAAGGAAATGAATGGTGTATTGGGCAAATCGGGTGAACTCACAATATATCACGTGGAATCGCTGGTCAGGTGGAAGGAATATTTTGAACATCTTCTCAACGTAAAAGGATATCTTCTTTGTGACGTCGCGAACAACTAAGCTTATGGGGAAGACGACTATGATGTTGGTGAAATTACTCTTGAGGAAGTGGAAAGGATGGTAAATAAACTCCACTGTCATGAAACGACAGGAATAGATGAAATTAGACATGAAATGGTGAAATGTAGTGAGGAGGCACGGATAAAATGGTTTCATAGAGTAATAAGATTGTCATAGAATATTGTAAGATACCTTCTGATTGGACGAAAGCAGTAATTGCACCCTAACCAAGGGAACTGGAAGGATTGCAATAACTACCGTGATATTTCATTGATCAGTATACCAGGCAAGGTGTTCACCGGCATTTTGGACTGGGGGGTGCGATCGGCGGTTGAGAGTAAATTGGATGAAAACCAGTGTGATTTCAGACCCCAGAGGGGCAGTCAGTATCAGATTTTCGCTATGCGCCAGGTAATCAGAAAAATGCTACGAGAGGAATGGTTAGTTATGTTTATGTTTCGTAGATTGAGAGAAGGCGTATGACAGAGTACCAAGGAAAAAACTACTAGCCGTACTGGGGGACTATGGGATTAAAGGTGAATTATTGAAAGAAAGAAATGGTATTTATGTTGACAATTGGATTGCAGGAAGAATAGGTGGTTAAATGAGTTCTTGGTTCAAAGTATTTGCAAGGATTAGGCAAGGCTGTTGTAATCTTTCACCTCTGTTGTTCATAACTTACATGGATCGTCTACTGAAAGGTATAAAGTGGCAGGGGGGGATTCAGTTAGGTGGAAATGTAGTAAGCAGTCTGTCCGATGCTGACGACTAGGACTTAATGACAGATTGTGCTGCAGTGTAATATTTTGCAACTTGAACATATGTGGAATGAGTATTACATGAAAATCAGCCTTTCCAACACTAAAGTGATTTCAGTAGGGAGGAGACGTACGTGAATTGAATGTCAAGTTGGGAATGCAAAGCTATAACAGGTAGATAATTTCTAGTATTTAGGATGTGTATTCTCCCAGGAACCTCCGTGTCTCAGGTGGCAGCGCGCCGGCATCTCACCGCTGGGTTTCGTGGTTCAAATCCCGGTCACTTCATGTGAGATTTGTGCCGGACAAGACGGAGGCGGGGCAGGTTTTGCACCGGGTACTCCGGTTTAACGTGTCATCTTTCATTGCAGCATCACTTTTCAATATCATTTCATTTCATCCTTCAGTTATTATTATCATTGCCCCAGAGGAGTGCGACAGGCTTCAGCAGCTGGCACAATTCCTATCCTCGCCGCTAGATGGGGGCTTCATTCATTCCATTCTTGACCCGGTCGAATGATTGGAAACAGGCTGTGGATTTTCATTCTCCCAGGATGGTAATATAATAAGTGAGATTGAATCAAGGTGCAGCAAAGCTAATGCAGTAAGTTCGCAGTTGCGGTCAACAGTATCCTGTAAGAAAGAAATCAGTCTGTTTGCAGGTGCTTTACGGGAGTGAAAGTGGGTGGACAAAGGATATCTTGTTTATAAGTTCGAAATAAGACATGAAAGTACCGAGAATGATCGCTGGCTCAAACAGGTGGGGAGAATGGCAAGAGAATACTCGGAATGAGGATACAAAGGCTGAGTTTGGAATGAACTCGATTGATGAAGTTGTACGCATAAACCGGCTTCGGTGGTGGAGTCATGTGAGGCGAATGTAGGAAGATTGGACACACCAAGCGAGTTGGCCATGCGGTAGGGGCGCGCAGCTGTTAGCTTGCATTCGGGAGATAGTGGGTTCGAACCCCACTGTCGGCAGACCTGAAGATGGTTTTCCGGGGTTAAACTTGCCGGCCCACCTCGACACTCGATGAAGAGTACCGCGGTAGGATTTCATTGGGGTCAGCCTACGGCGCGCAAGAACCGTACGCGAATAACCACGGCGGCCACGCGCTTTTGACTCGCCACCACCTGTAGGACGTCCCACGAACAATGCCAATTAGACACCGACGAGCGATGAACCGACAGCGTGGGACACAAATCCAACTACGAGCTTTTAAACCACGACAAACTTAATATACGCTATTGGAGCTGGAATTACCGCGGCTGCTGGCACCAGATTTGCCCTCCAATGGATTTAAAGTGTACTCATTCCGATTATGGGGCCTCGGATTAGTCCCGTATCGTTATTTTTCGTCATTACCTCCCCGTGCCGGGAGTGGGTAATTTGCGCGCCAGCTGCCTTCCTTGGATGTGGTAGCCATTTCTGTCGGCAGATCTGAAGATGGTTTTCCGGGGTTTCCCATTTTCACACCTGGCAAATGCTTAGTTAAGGCCAAGGCCGCCTCCTTCTTACTCCTAGGCCTTTCCTATCCTTCATCAGAATAAGACCTATCTGCGTCAGTGCGAAGTGAAGCAACTTGTGAAGAATTACGGACTCTGTTGTGGGGGGTAAGAGAAGTAGAGGGAGATCAGGACGACGATGGTTAGACTCATTTTCTAATGATTTAAATGTATGATGTATAGAACTAAACGAGGCTACATTGCTGGTTACAAATTGAGGATTGTGGCGGAGATTAGCTAAATCATAGTCTTGCAGACTGAACGCTTGAAGGCATAACAGTCTATAATGAAGATATATGCATGTATAATTAAATGCTTGAATATGTTTGCCACTATAAAAGAAACTGTTTCATTACTTCTCTATAACATCGTACAATACAGCAGTAGGTGTGCAATTTTGTGCAGAAAATCTAGCCCATGCCAATAGATCTTCTTAAGATTTCCACATTTACCTAACACTTGACTGCACGCGGCCCCTACTGTTTCTCTCTATGAATGGCTTGAAGTAAATCCGGAGAAACAAGAATGTTCTGTGAATTGAAGAGTGGATCAGAAATTACCTCCCGTAATTAAATTTGGTATGACTGGAGTAAAGGAGAGGTGGCCTAGCTCACTGTAATATTTATTTATTTATTTATTTATTTATTTATTTATTTATTTATTTATTTATTTATTTATTTATTTATTTATTTATTTATTTGTAATCGGATTCAGGTGTGAAATGATCCATTTTATTCTAATTTCATAAAAAATAAAATATTAACTATAAAAACAAACAGTAAGGAGGAAACTTAATATTAACGAATTCTTTAGAAACTATGTAAGAAACAAAGAAAAACAGATGTGATTATTTCTATATCATTAGTGACTTTCTGGCCGGGTAGTCAATTAAGGACTCGAGAGGGGCTGAGAAAAGAATTACCTGTAACCGTATAGTTAGAAAAAAGCACAACAGCTACAACATGTCGGTAATTCATCTTAAATAGACATGGGAACTAAGTCAAAAGTCGAGCAAGGCTGTAGCGTTACAAGGGTTGTTGAACTGTGTGACATATCTTGACCAACCACATTCCGTTGGTGGGAAAAATATCAAGGAAGTAACCCACGTAAAGAATTTGCATATTATATCTATCAATTTAAATAACTGACTTCAGCTCATTCGCATTCAGATACCAGTAATCGTATAAACCTATAATAATAATAATAATAATAATAATAATAATAATAATAATAATAATGAAAATCCACATCCTGTTTCCAGTCATTTGACCGGGTCAGGAATGGAATGAATGAAGCCCCCATCTAGCGGCGAGGATAGGAAATGTACCGACTGCCGAAGCCTGTCGCACTCCTCTGGGGCAATGATTAATGAAATTAAATTATATTGGAGAGTGTTGCTGGAATGAAAGATGACAGGGAAAACCGGAGTACCCAGAGAAAAACCTGTCCTGCCTCCGCTTTGTCCAGCACAAATCTTACATGGAAAGACCGGGATTTGGACGCTCGTGAGGCGCAGCTGGTAGACATTTCACTACCAACCTAAATCACAATCCCTATGTGGGTCAAATATTTTTGCATTTAAGTGTACACTCATTTCTTATGCAGGGATCTATATTGCTCTACTGTATGTCGATACGTAAATCGATCTCGATACGTATTACAGTACCTACATAAATATATTGAACTTTTACGAAATACATACACCTTTTGTTTTTATTTTAAATTATACTGTGCGCACAGTCAGAGCTACAAAAATATAAAAGATAGGTTATCAACACGAAATAACCCCACACGGAATTCCATGTCTCGCATTTGTAATGCAGACATGGAAACAGTGAGAAGACAGTCCCATTCCCGTTCCTCCCCTACTTTAGGGTAATGCTAAAAATACCTCGCTCTGGGTAACAATTTGAGAAAGCGAGCTGGAAGTCGACGTCGTCCACTGGCAAGATGTACTTTTACTATGACGTCACTAAGGGAAATCACCTAATCGCAGACGACCTGTGTGTTTACTGCAGTGCAGAACATGTAATTTTGGATGTAAAGAGCATAACTTCCTGCTCGAAAGACAAAAGCTTTGCTCACATGAAGTCGGTATTTTTTGTTTACACTCTGGAGCAACCAGCGGTAATTAGTGGTGCAATCCTTGAAGGATTCGTGACCCATTTGGACTTGAAGCAGGGTCGGTGGTTATACCATATAAAGATCGTCTTAAAGGAACTACGCTTAAATGGCAATATGCAATCACTTTGATTGCAACGTTCGGTTTTGCGAACTTCGAAATCGTGTCTAATGAATAGCGCTCAGCATTATACAGCTTTCTTTGTTTGCTGTAATTTCTTTATCAGTTTTATTTTTGGTGTGCCGTGATTAAAATATATAATTACTTATTTTTATTAGTCGTTGTTTTAGTCGAAGCTAGGGACGTGGTTGTCTGCTCTATGTATTTGTAGGCCATTTGTCCAAAGACTGTAGAGTATGAGGAAGTAAGATTAACTTTTCATTGTTTGGAACTGGGAATAGGAGAGATGAATTAAAATGACCAGTTATAAAGTAAAAAGAACGTGCTTCTGGCTTCTTGGATGAATGGTCAGCGTAGCAGCCTTCGGTTCAGAGAACCTCGGTTTGGATTCCAGGCCGGGTCGGGGATTTTAGCTTCATCTGGGTATTTTTCTGGCTCGGGGACTGGGTGTTTGTATTATTTATGATGTACACATCTTCAATCACACACGACACACCGAACTACGAAACACTACAGAAACACGCAAAAGTGAGTATATCCCTCCACATAGAATTGGCACCAGGAAGGACATTCAGCCGTAAAACTGGGCTTAATCCGTACAATATGCCGACCCCAAGTAGGTGGGGAAAGGCCATGACGGAGAACAGAAGTGACTGACCTCCTAGGGTTCCGATGTATGATCATTCCAGTTTTCTAGCCGGTTGTCATTTCACTAGAACGTCCACTGCTCGAAAGCTTGAAACATTTTTGACAGCTTTTCCCACTCCCGGGTGTGAACTTGGTCTGGTTTTACGGCAGAATGCCCTTCCTGACGCCAACTCTGGTGTGTGTGTGTGTGTGTGTGTGTGTGTGTGTTTTGCTAGAGGCTTTACGTCGCACCGACACAGATAGGTCTTATGGCGACGATGGGATAGGCAAGGCCTAGGAGTTGGAAGGAAGCGGCCGTGGCCTTAATTAAGGTACAGCCCCAGCATTTGCCTGGTGTGAAAATGGGAAACCATGGAAAACCATCTTCAGGGCTGCCGATAGTGGGATTCGAACCTACTATCTCCCGGATGCAAGCTCTCAGCCGCGCGCCTCTACGCGCACGACTCTGGGTGTGCAGGGATATATTTACTATTGTGTCTTTCAGTGTTGGTTGGTATTGTGGAGTGTTGTGTGTTTGTATGGAGAGTTATGTACTGAGGCGAACACTATCACACAGTCCTCGAGTCAGAATAATAAACTAGAAGTGGGTAAAATCCTCGATCCCTCCTGGAATTGAACCGGAATCCTCTGAACCGACTCTGGTCATTAAGTCAGGAAACCGGATCTCAAGAGCCTGAAACTTTCCGTTTCATTATGGAGACGGCTACATCTGGAGCGCTTTACTTGACATAGACAAATACATATGACTTCCTTTATTCATTCTAATGCTCTTTGTCAGTATGCGTCGCAATCTGGACAACGGTGGAAATGGCATTATTTTCTGGAAGTTCATTTGCTTGCAGCAAGACTATACAAAGTAACTGCCGATATTCCCAGTGGCAGGGATCGAAGGATTCCTACACGTGAAAAGGCGGCTACACACGTTACTGTATAACTGTGCGATTTAACTGCACCAACCGAACTGCGGAGATTTATCTCACGTGTGGATGGTAAATCGTTGCAGTTATTTCTGCTTGCACAGTTCGTCGGAGCAAGTTCGTTTTTCTAACCAATAAAACTGTGTCGATTGGGTTTGCACAGTTTTATCGCAACGTGTGGACGGTGGCGACTGCCGATTGCTCAGTTCAGGTGAGTCACTGGTTAAGATAGTGCGGGCTACAAGTTATCACAACATGTCTCAGGAAGACCAAAGCGGATATTGTAAGCATTTAGAAGCTTTCATTGAATGCTATACAAATGAATCTTGTCTCTGGCAGACGAAGTCTATAGGTTTTCACAATCGGAACAGAAAATACGCCGCCTACAGTAAGTTGATTGAAAAATATAAATTGAATGACTGCAAAGCTAACAGAGACGTAGTTGTAAAAGAGATTAATAATCTTAGGAGTTCTTACAAGAAGGAATTAAACAAAGTTAAACAATCTAAAATAACGGGGTCAGGCACTGACGAGATATAGACTACACTCCGCGTTTGTGGTACTTTCATCTATTGGACTTCTTATATGAACAACACATACTACATGTAACGCTAAGAATAATTTTCTCGTAAAATCAACGCTAAGGCGTTTACACACGTTACTGTATAACTGTGCGAAAGCGATAACTGGAATGTATTATTTGCAGCTGTCTTGGATTCTTCTCCCCGAAATATAAGATGCTTAAAGGAAATTCTGCAATATCCTGTAAATTTCCATGTGACAATTGTATTTCCAATGTTACGCCCTGCCGGGAATTGAACCCGGGACCCCTCTGACCAAAGGCCAGCACGCTAACCATTTAGCCATGGAACCGGACCGAACAGGACTAACGTGCTGTTATTCTGTAGTACGAAGCGTAACTCATTTAATAAATTTACGTGTTAATATTGCTTTCTCTGTAGTAGCCAATCTTTAAACCACATGCTGCTTGTCTTCTTTTGCTTTTTCATTATACACACACACAGGCCCAACACCGCTAGTATGTCATCATCGTCCGTCGATGACATGTTGCTCGTGGCTTGAAATCGCAGGCGGAGCTGTGCGCGATCCCCCAGATTGCCTACCAGGATTGTTTCCGTAAATAAAGATAGCATTGAGAGCGTTGTGGAGTACATCGAAGGACATAAGTTGCAGGTAGGCCCCCTAAAGAGTTTACAAAGTTCGGTTATTTTTGAACACACCTCGTATTTTTTTTTCTTTTTTGAAATTGAGTGAGTTGATGAGTATGGAGGTGTTCAAGCTGTTCGTCCTACTTTACCATCAGCATATAGGAAACTTCAGCGCTTGAAATTGTCACGTGGTCACGTATGTGGATTTTGAAGAACTGCGGCCAAAATGTTTCCTTTAGTTTAGTAATAGTTCTGAATTTTTCAGCGATTGTGTTGTGCCTGGAATTCCTCAAAGAATCTGTGGTTGTACGAACTTGAATCCAACTGAGTACTAGTCACTGGAGAGGCTATAAATACGTTCAGTATTAGGAACTGATAGCCGAAAGCAAATGGTCTGTGGACAAATGAACACCGATCATCTATATTTGAATGCTGATAGGCTGACAAATTTAATTCAGTGAATTATAAATACAAGATTATACGGTACTGGTAAAAAATACTATTCATGAATTCTTTGGTAGCTCTCTCAAGCGTGTATCAAATCTGTGGTAGATAAAGATGAGTTGATTGAAGATAAGGGTATGCAGTGATTACGTACATAGTCCTGACACCACTGAATGTGAGTACAACACATGTGACAGACGATGTCAAATACAACATGAGAGTTACTTTCAGTAGACTGTAACGAGGAAGTCTCGTGAGGCATTGGTGAGCGTGACATTGTAAAATGACGGTGGACATTCTTCCAGATAAGCCAACGAGCAGCAGAACAAAGACCACCATTGTGGTAAAACTTCTTGTGACATCATTCAACTGATGACATATTGTTGTGATGAAGGATATCAGATCTAACCTGTTACCAACGCCTAAGAGGTGTACAATGCACAGAAAGGACGTGAAAGCAAAGAACCCACGGCAAGGCTGAAAAATTCACCGTGAAAGAGCAAATTGGTTTGGAGCTTTGCCCCTGTCTGAACGAGTCATGCTGTGTCAAGGCTAAGCAAACGGCTACCTGTGTCAGCTTGAAATAAGGTACCATGCTACGAGGGTAATTTTACTTAAATCACAAGTTGTATGGTTCGAATCCAGTTCACGAGACTTTTGATGGGGATTTTGAATGTGTCCTCTTTCAGGTATTTCCACATATGAAGTGTTAAGAATACAAAGGACGAACTAAAAAAAAAAAAAGGAATCTACAAAATGTTGTGTTCAGAAAACTTATAACTGAACCATTTTCTGTTTTCCACATTGTGTAATATTTTGAAGGACTGAATATATCTCATGGAGCAAGCTTCAATATAGGTTTTCTCCAACCTAATTTTCTCATATTACAAAATCGAATTGTGTTCACTTATTCGTAGTCTTATCATGCTGTCATCATTGCCGAAGGGAACGGATGGTTGTACTCGGAAACGCACAGACAAAGAGGAGAGTTTTTGAGTTCGGCCTTCGTACTTGCATCCACATCGCTCAAAATCTGTGCTCGATTTTCTTCAGTGCCTTTTATCAAAAGGAAAGGAGTGTGAATTCAGTACAGGTGGCTCATATTGCTGTTCTGTATAGATCATCATTCAAACGTCCGACTCGTTGGCTGAATGGTCATCGTACTGGCCTTCGGTTCAGAGGCCCTTGGTTTCGATTCCCGGCCGGGTCAGGGATTTTGACCTTAATTGGTTAATTCCAGTGGCTCGGGGCTGGGTGTGGCGTATTCAACATTAGAAATCGTCCTAGGTAGGGCCCTCATCTTTACAGACATGCAGGTCGCCTAATAGGCCGTCTACTAGAAAAAGACCTGCACTAGGCCCCTCCAGAGGCCATACGCCATTATTATCATTCAAACAAGAGAAATACGAACTTTCGTCCCATATTGAGTTCGCTCTTTATCCTCGCAACGCCTGATGTATATTACAGGGAACGTGCTCGAATAGTGCCTTAATTCTGATGCTAGGGCTTCTTCCTGAATTCTTGCTCCAAATGATAACGTATTCATATAAAAGGATGGCACGCATGCATATTTAATAGAAAGCCCGAACACATATGAGCTTCTTCCCAGCACAACTAATGATTTCCGTGGCCTTTAATAGTTAATATGGTGAAGAGATACTGAATAAAGGCAAGTTGTGTATTTGATTTAAGGAAAGGAAGGGCAGTAATAATCAGTCAATTCTAGAATTGACAGGAAGAATCTCAGAGTAGCAACAAATGCATTAACTGATTTAGCTGCCCATAAACTAGAAGTGTGCGATCAATTCGAGAACAGTCCAACATTCAGCCTTAGCCGTAACGTATATACTGAACCGTATATCAGAAAGTATTATGCGACATAATGCAATGATTAGAACCTCCTCTTTGGGAGTACATTCATTTTATGAGGCAATGACTTGTCACTTAGTCAAGTCTATCCCTGAACTGTTCAATTGTCTGACAGAGAGGGCACACTGTCTATTGTCCACCTTTGGGTGTGTCACATAAGTTGATATTTACCAACACAAAGGCAAGAAAAGTGATTGCCTGTCTCTCCACAAATCTCCAAGATCGACCAAGGAAACCTTTCGTTATTTATTCAAGATATATTCATTGAATGTGTTATTAATATAACTGCAACAGAATAGTTCAACAGTTAAATGTCTGAGAATTAAGAATTAAATATTGTTTATAACCATAGTATCTCTGCAGTGCCGTGGTACAGTAGACGTGAGATGGCCTTCTCCTGGCCGTTTTAACGTACTAACAATGTTGTATCCAGTTTCCTCATCAGATTTCGTTCTTGTTTGCATCCAAGTGTCCACATTCTGGACGTACTGGTGTTTTAAAAAGAAAACTCCTTTTTGAAGGAGTTATTAAACGATCCTTCAGCAAAGAAGAAAATTTATTAATAGAATATATGTCAAGTATGAAGAAAGAGGTATTCTACATTAACTTCAAGTTGAGTATGGACGACTGTCAAATCTGAAGATTCTTTCAATATTTCTGATCTTTCAAGTAGGGAGCAAAGATCATAGGATCATAGAGAGTACCGTACACTGCTCTGAGCGATGAGATTCTGCCTGTGGTTGGAGTAGATCTGAAAGGATTCTGCTGTAACAACATTTCGAAAATAAAGAACGAGAAGATAGTGAATCGATAGACGGGATATAAAATATTTTATAGAACACTAACTGTTGTGTACGCGTCGTTGACGGGTTAGTTGCAACAGTAATACCACCTGGCGGAGAAGAATGGCAGCGGAAGAGAACCAACAATAAGTTACTAGTCATTCAGTTATTCTTATTGTTGATAAGTTTTAGGGCTTTATGACATTGTATTGGTGCATTCGACGCCTAGGCTTTTAATCCCTTCGCACCCCCACCCCCCGACCACCACCTCCCACCACCACCATCACCACCACACACATGCTCGCTTATATTATTCTTTTTCACTTTCATTCTTCGAGTCATCGTTACTTCACATTTTCCTTCGGAGCTTATGACCGCGCGGTTTTACAGCTTATAATAGCAATCTTGAAAACAACACTACCATCCCCAGTTAGTCCGTTACCATGACGAATGGACAATATTTTCACGTCAGCGATTTTCGTCGTTGATGGACTTAGCAGTAAAAATCTAAATCTATATATATAAAATAGCTTGTCCTGACTGACTGACTGACTGACTGACTGATTCATCATCGCCGAGCCAAAACTACTGGACATAAAGAAATGAAATTTTGGGGATATATTCGTATTATGATGTAGGTGCTCGCTAAGAGAGGATTTTTGGATATTCCTTCGGTAAGGGGGTGAAAATGGGGGTGAAATTTTAAAATGAGTGTATCTATATCTCAAAACTTTAAAAGTTTACAGATGTAAAAATTGGTATCTAGAATCATCTTTAAAAATAACGAAACACGTATTTTTTTGTTTTCAGAAAATCTCAATATGAGGGATGAAAAGGGTGAAAATGGGGGAAAAGGGGTTGAATGCCTTTAATCAGGATACCGGTACTTATATCTCAGAAACTGAAGATATTACAGACCTGAAAATTGGTACCATTGATCTCTTTTAAAAATAAAGAAGCACGTATTTTTATGTTTTTGTAAAATCCAATTAATGGGAGGGTGAAAAGGGGGTGAATTTTTAAAATGAGTGAATCTATATCTCCAAACTTTTAAAGTTTGCAGATGTAAAAATTGGTATTTAGAATCTTCATTAAAAATAAAGAAACACGTATTTCTTTGTTTTCGGAAAATCGCAATAGGAGTGAAAAGGGGTGAAAAATGGGTTGAATGCCTTTAATGAGGCTAATTATATCTCAGAAACTGAAGATATTATAGACCTGAAAATTGGTGTTTGGGATCTCCTTTAAAAATAAAGAATTACGTATTTTTCTTTTTGTGGAAAATCCAATTAATGGGGTGGGGGTGAAAAGGGGGTGATTTTTTAAAGTGAGTGTATCTATATCTCAAAACTTTTAAAGTTTATAGATGTAAAAATTGGTATTTAGAATCTCCTTTAAAAATAAAGAAACACGTATTCTTTTGTTTTCGGAAAATCCCAATAGGAAGGGTGTAAAAGGGTGAATAATGGGTTGAATGCCTTTCATGAGGCTACTTATATTTCAGAACCTGAAGATATTACAGACCTGAAAATTGGTATTTTGGATCTACTTTAAAAGTAAAGAAACACGTATTTTTTCGTTTTTGGAAAATCCAAATATTGAGGGGTGAAAAGGGGGGGTTAATTTTTTAAAATGAGTGTGTCTACATCTTAAAACTTTAAAATTTACAGATATAAAAATTGGTAGTTAGAATCTCTTCTAAAAATAAAGGAACACTTTTTTTTTTGTTTACTGTAAATCCTAATAGGAAGGGTGTAAAAGGGTGAAGAATGGGTTGAATGCCTTAATTGAGGATACACATATCTCAGAAACTAAAGATATTACAGAACTGATAATTTGCATATGGGATCTCCTTTAAAAATTAAGAAACACGTATTTTTTAGTTTTTGGAAAAGCCAATTAATGGCGGTTAAACAGGAGTGACAAATTGGGGTGAATTTTTTGAAAGACTATATCTACAGAATATCTTGGAAACGTAAAATGTTACAGACGTAAAGGGTGGGTGTAAATTTCCTGTAAATGTAAAGAAATATAGGTGATTTGTTTTTGGAAACTCCACTTAAGGGGAACTTAAAAGGGGTGAAATTTTAAAATGAGAATATTTACAGTATATCTAAAAAAACTTAACATGTTACAGAAGTGAAAAATGGTATTTTTTATCTCTATTAAACATAAAGAAACGTGTACTTTTAGTTTTCGAAAATACCACTTGGGTGGAGGGGGGGGCGGGTAAAAGTGACTGAAAATGGTGATGAATTCTTTTAATTAGGCTACTGATATCTCAAAAATGAAGATGTTACAGACGTGAAATTTGATATTTGCAATCTGCTTTAAAAGTAAAGAAACACGTATTCTCGGAAAATCCAATGAAGGGGGGGGGGGGGGGTTTGAAAGAATTGAAAAATTAATTGACTGAATTGTATGAGAATACATACATCGAATAAAAACTAAAGTTGTTACAGACGTGAAAATTCTTATTTGGACCTCCTTTAAAAACAAAGATTAACGCGTTTTGGTGGGGAAACCATCTTGGAGGGCGGGAGTGTAAAGGAGTTGAATTCCTTTCATGAGGACACATAAATCGAAAACTAAAGAAGTTAGAGTCGTGATAATTGGTATTTAGAAGATCCTTTACTATTAAAGAAACAAGTATTATTTTGCGGGAAAATTCACTTAAAGGGGGGGGGGATTATTGTGAAATGAAGTGAAAAAAAGTGAATTATTTTTATGGGGATACTTATATCTCAAAACTGAAGGTAATAGACGTGAACATTGGTGTTTGGAATCTCCCTTAAACATAAAGAAACAAGCATTCTTTTAATTTTTTATGGTGGGGGGGGGGGGGTTGGCGGTAAATAAACTTAACTTCGGTGGGGTGTAGAAGGAGGTGAGACCAATTGATTTTACTGTTATTAATGTACTTATAAGGATCCTCCGTTGCTCAGGTGGCAGCGCGCTGGCCTCTCACAGCTGGGTTCCGTGGTTCAAATCCCGGTCACTCCATGTGGCATTCATGCTGGACAACACGGAGGCGGGACAGGTTTTTCTCCAGATACTCCGGTTTTCCCTGTCATCTGCCATTCCAGCAACACATAATAATAATAATAATAATAATAATAATAATAATAATAATAATAATAATAATAATCCGGACCGTCGTCAAATGTGCGGACCGCGCTGGAAACGGCTCCTGGACGGGTAATGACTAAGAATGCAGTCCGGCCGCGGGTTCAGTGCCGCCAAGGCACCCAATATGACACCACGCCAGATCTCCTGAAGGATTTTATCCATATTAAAAATATTATAGGAAGAGATGGCAAAGATTTACGGATCCAACTCACCGGCAGGAATACCTGAGCCTAGCCCGGGAAGTACGAAATCGATTGCTGGAAAGGAAGATTTAAAAGTGGGAGGAAACGTGCCGTAAAATCATAGAAAACCAGTCAGATCGGGAATTTTGGTGGATTCTCGCAGCAAACGAGTCAGATCGCGAATTTCGGCGGATTATATATCTAATACAATAAACATTCAATTATACATTTCAGTATAATACCGTAGCGAAGCACGGGTATCTTGCTAGTTCATTAATATATGCATTGTTAAAAGTCGTACGGTAAAAATGTATTAGTCATAAACGATTAAAAATTCGATCGTATATCACATTTGTAATGTACACATTTTAAACAGAACAGATATTTCCGTAGATATTTGGAAGTTTGTGAAGAATGAAATAATCACGGATATTTTCGTTATTATTCCTCGTACAGTATAAAATATATGGAACGTAAAAGGGCCGAAAATTATATTTTGCACCACTTTTATTATAGTATGTACAGCTTTTCGATATAGTCAATATTGACGGAGTAATTTGATATTTCATGTTTTGGTCCCCTCAATATTCGTACACCACTGAACACTAATCAAATATTATCTAGCCTAATACCCACGACGACTCTTCCTGAAATTAAATACAGAGTTTCGAGAAACTCTGTTCAGCCGTTTTTCCCATGACGTCGACGCAAACAAACAAACAAACAAACAAACAAACAAACAAACAAACAAACAAACAAACAAACAAACAAACAAACAAAGAAACAAACAAACAAACAAACAAACAAACAAACAAACAAACAAGAATGGAACTGAGCCCACTTTCGGCTTTTCTGTACCTAATCAAAGATAAGAGCGATGTGTAAGGCAAGAAATTGAAGTGTACAGACACAGTTATAATTATATTTACAAAGATGATGTATAATACATCGCGATAGGTTAATGAAGATGTATTCAAAACATAATTACAAAAAAAATCAGTAATTTCGATGTAAGGAGATAATATCAATGGTAAAACTCGAATTTTTAAACGAAGGGTTAAGGCATTGGCTTGGCTCTTCTGTACTAGTTTTGATACCCATTATAAATCAGATCAAGGTTTGGTAATTTCTGTTATATGAGCAATATTGACCCGTAAAATAGGTATCATTTAGGGTGAAATTTACCTACTAATAATTTTACTATGGTTATTCTTATACTGTAGAAGAGTTTTATTGGTTGTAAGAGGGTTCTTAGATATGATCGGGAATCTACACCAATGTGCTCCGAAGGGGACTGGATAGTTATGGTTGGATATAGCAAAATGTTGTAACTTTTATGTTTTTGTTCCTGTTTTTTCGATTATTCCTGCCGCATTTAGATACTCAGCGACATGTTCTGTACCGCTGTGGAACTGTCTAATTTTTTTGTTCCGACGTTACCACAACTTATTTTATTTTTATTTAGTGTCGTCATAGTCATCTCTTGCGTTACAATCTATATTTAATGCAATTGACCGGGCGAGTTGGCCGTGCGGTTAGGAGCGCGCAGGTCTGAGCTCGCATCCGGGAGATAGTGGGTTTGAATCCCACTGTCGGCAGCCCTGAAGATGGTTTTCCGTGGTTTTCCATTTCCACACCAGGCAAATGCTGGGGCTGTACCTTAATTAAGGCCACGGCCGCTTCCTTCCCATTCCTAGGCCTTTCCTCTCCCATCGTCGCCATAAGACCTATCTGTGTCGGTGCGACGTAAAACAAATAGCAAAAAAAAAATTGAACCATGGCTAGAATACAGTTCATATATAGGGAAACAAAAAAAGCCCTGAATAGAAGTACCTCCCAGAAAATGTATGAACTTTCGTGTTTAATTCTTATTTATTGTTTAACTATTCCTGCAAAAAATCAGTGCATATCAAGATGCAGAGGAATTTGAAATCCTCGGAGGTTTAGTGATGATGATGATGATGCTTGTTGTTTAAAGGGCCTAACATCCTATCAGTCCTAACATCGGCCTCATCATATTTCAATCATTTTTGATTAGAATTGCTTAACAAGGAGAATTTTGTACCCAGAGCGTAACCGAAAAACTGCAAAGACAAATCTGGACTTTGAAATGCCTATTAAGGACTTAGAAACTGGTGAGAAACGTAATACTGTGACTGGTCTTTCTTATGAAAAGAAGTAAGAAAATAGTTATTTCTTCAGTTAAAACACGCTTTTCTGTTATATATCCCTGTAATTTTGCTATAGTCTAAGATATAACGTTTACAGGAATGTGATTGCTACTTTTTATCCCGTGTGTGATCCCGATTCGACTTCAGTAAAGTTTTAAGGTTTATCCTGCCTGCATCCTGACTTTCAGGCGGATTCAGAGCAGTGAAATGGCAAGGTGATCGAGAATAGCGGGAATATTTGTTTTCTGCTCCAGAAATGATGTCAAGGATAGTGATATTTGAAGTTGAAGGTAAAAGTAATATAACGATAAAATCTTGGAAATGACGATACGCTGTCTATCATCTTCAGTGTACTCAACACCCATTTGCTAGAAGCCTTTCTTCCTCCTCGAAAGATCATTTGTTAATACTGCCCTGACGTAGTAACTACATTTTTAAAACGCGTTCTCATATGGAGACACTGGCTATGATTGACAAAATAAAGACACCTAAATGTCATGTGGAATGTGAATCAAGGGGATGTGACATTCATTTCTGAAATTGCATATACAGTGACTGGGACTCTAACCATGGTCACCTTAGTGAAGTGACAATGTAAAAAAAGAAATTAGAAAATATGTACAACCATAGAACCCACCGGAGAGTAAGTCACCGTTGTGGTGATGAATGTACTGCACTTAGCGGCCATAATGTTCACCTGGAAAGGGAGTGAATTGTGAGAAGCTTATAAACCTCAAACATACAATGCACATCGTTTTAGAGTAGACAAGTGATCAGTACTGTTTCTTGAATAATGAATTTACTTACCTACTAAAAAGCGACAAAATTGTCTTTACCGGTGAAATTTCAATTTCCATGCATATTTTCTACCCTTTTGCTCTTCCTTGAGGGGCTGGACTGTTGTAGCTCATCTGGGAATTAACATGTACAATGTAACTGAATTGAATTCAATATACTTTACTCTTAAAGTACATCAGTGTAACACTTTCTACGATGCATTCCGCGTTTGTATGTTAGTTATTATCCGTATATATACTGTAGTATCTTTGCTGGGAAAGGTAAAGTTGGGACAAATTTTCTTCAGGGATGTCTGAATTCTCCTGTCGCCTTGTTTTATATTCACTCGTCATCGCCTCGTAGATTTGCTAACTTCATTCTGACAGTTACAGGTTTTTGGAAGCAGCAGGAGGGAAACGACTAGAATGTTGGTGAGGAAGCGTTCGTAGTCTTAACTAAGGTAAAGCACCGGCATTTTTCTGGCGTGAAGATGGGAAGACAAGGAAGACATCATCGGGGCTGACGACGGTGGGATTCAAGCCCACCATCTCTCAATTACAAGCCTACAGCTACAGTGTAGCCATAATGAAGAACTGTGACTGCCCACATCAACGTGCACTAGTCTGGGTTCATCCTGTGACCCACTGCTTCACTAAAATCAAATGAAATGTGTTTCAGGTGTAGAATATTTTATACGAGGATGAATGGCTTGTAGGGATGGTTGGTGTACATCAGGAGGTGGAACAATAGGGAACTCAGCATGCGTACATATTCTAATCTTCTTCCTTGTTTACCGCTTTTCCCACATCCATGGGATGGCGGGTGAGAACTATGTCGCACATGTGGATTTGGCCCTGTTTTACAGCCGGATGCCCTTCCTGACGCCAACCCTATATGGAGGGATGTAATCACTATTGCGCGTTTCTGTGGTGGTTGGTAGTGTAATGTGTTGTGTGAATATGAAGAGGAAAGTGTTGGGACAAACACGAACACCCGGTCCCCGGGCCAGAAGAATTAATCCGAGGCGGTTAAAATGTCCGACCCGGCCGGGATTCGAACCCGTGACCCTCTGAACCGAAGGCCTCAATGCGTACATATTCTAATATCGCACAATAATTGGCCTGCGTGGGCTCAGGTTTCGGCAACTGCATTTGAAGCGAAGTCATATTTCCTGTGAGCTCTGTGACTTTCATTCCTGTGATGTTTTGTGATCATTTATTTGCCACTATACCTATAAACACATGTTACAAGCCTAGATATACTGAGCAACCAATGTCCGGCCAAGGTGCATAATTTTATTTTAATCCATGTCATTCATATACTACACCATTAATCTATTGGCTAAGCTATGATCTCGCAAATCATGTTGGTCAGATTATCATTGGGTGCCAAAGACCTATAGTTAATTTATGTACCTTTTTTCACCATCTCAGGCCTAATTTTATGTGTTCCTACTGTAACGTAGTATATTAACAATTGAAAGGTGGCAGGGAGGGATTCAGTTAGGTGGAAATATAGTAAGCAATTTAGCCAACTTGGTCTTAATGAGAGACTGTGCTGAAAGCCTGCTATCTAATAACTTGGAAATCGAAAATAGGTGCAATGAGTATGATATGAAAGTTAGTCTTTCCAAGACAAGAGTGATGCCAGTAGGGAAGAAACCTAGAAGAACTGAATGTCGGGTTGGGAATACAAAACATGAACAGGTAGATCATTTAAAATATTTAGAATGTGAATTCTTCCAAGACGGTAGAATGGTAAGTGACATTGAATCAAGATGCATCAAAACTAATGCAGTGATCTCTCAGTTGCGACCAACAATACTCGGTAAGAAGGAAGTCAGCTTCCATACAAAACCGTCCTTACACCAGTCTGTTTTCAGACCAACTTTGCTGCACGGGAGTAGAAGCTGGATGGACTTAGGATACCTTATTCATAAGTGACAGACGTGAAAGTAGCAAGAACGATCGCCGGTAGAAACAGGTGGGAACAATGGCAGGAAGGTATTCGGAATGAGAAGAAAGGCTAAGTGGGGAATGAAGTCGATTGATGAACCTGTTTGTATAAAATTGCTTCGTTGGTGGGGTCATGTGAGATGAATGGAAGAGGATAGATTACCTGGGAGAATAATGGACTCAGTCATAGAGGGTAAGAGAAGTAGAGGGAGACGAAGATGACGATGGTTAGCGTCAGTTTCCAATGATTTAAAGATAAAAGGTATGGAACTAAACGAGGCGACAGAACTAGTTACAAGTAGAGGATTGTGGAGGCATTTAGTAAATTCACAGAATTTTGTAGACTGGACGCTGAAATATATAACAGTCTATAATGAAGATGTACGATGTACGGATGTTTTTTGGGAAATTCCAGTGTTTTTCATTTTGGTCGTTTCCTTGTATGTAGAGTAGTATTTTTAGATTTTCAAGAATACTTTCGTTATTGTTTTTATGAAGGAAGTATTCATGAGGAGAATGAATCTTTTTGGAGTGATTGATGATGACAGCAAACAGGGATAAAGAGAATGGTCACTGCAAGAAGACTGAAAGTGTTCCTATACTCACGACGGTCAATGATGAATGGTTTTCTTGAACAACAGATACCACTGTGGTGCACATGCCCAACGGTTAACTTTGGCTGAGTAGTCAAAGAGGTTCAAAGGCTAACCTCTCTTTAGGTATTATTATTCGTACCTCTGCGCTTTACTGCACGTACACATCAAAATGAGATTTAAGAAGAAAGACGATAAATGCATATTGCCAATGAAATGAACCCTGTTACAGTGTGAATCAGGTCCATCGTGTTCTTTAAATTCTACTTCTACCGCTTTTCCCACACCATATGGGGTCGCGGATGCGACCTGTGTAGAACCTGTGGATTTGGCCCTGTTTTATGGCTGGATGCCCTTCCTGACGCCAGTCCTGTGTGGAGGGATGTAATCTCTACTGAGTTTCTGTGGTGCTTGGTAGGTAGTTGTCTGGATATGAAGAGAAGAGTGTTGGGACAAACACAAACAACCATTCCCCGAGCCAAAAAAAATTAATCACACGAGTTTAAAATCTTCGACTCGGCCAGGAATCGAGCCCGGAACCCTATGAACCGAGGATCTCAACGCTGACCATTCAGCCAAGGAGTCGAGCCCATCGCGTTCATTAATTCATTCATTAATATACAGTATGTATATCATTATTTCTTTTGTATAGATTTTTTAAACATTTCTTTTACTCATTACACATGACTTGTTCCTAAGAACATGGCTTCATTGAGTCTTACACCTACCGTACCTTTGGAAAAATAAAATTACATTTTTGTGAAATAATACTCACATCTGCGTAATTTACTTATGCTGTACTAAATCTGAGCCCCAATTTCGAATTTCAATCCCCAGCTCGGCTTCTCGGGAGATTTTGTGAATTTTCGTTTTTTTTTGGGGGGGGGGGGATCTTGGTATCATCAGGTTCTCGGTACGTGGAACTGCCTCGTTAAATCACGTCTATTTTAATTGTTATACCGGTATACATCGCTATACTTCGACTTTCATTCATTAGTGTAGATATTCCGCCTGCGTAACGTAACAGTTAGCACTATTAGCTACTGTCCTCGGTGACCTGGGTTCTATTCCTGGTACTGCCAGAAATTTAAGAATGGTATTAGGGCTGGTATGTCCTTAAAATGGTACATGCAGCTCACCTCAATTGGGGGTGTGTGTGATAAGAGATGCACCACCTCAGAATGAGGAGACGAGTTTACTCATTGTAGATGTACAGAACCTTGATGTTCAACTTCTGATTTAGTGAGTTCAAATCGCTTGCCCCAGCCCTTTTGTCTTATTCCATACGAAGTTAAAACAAAGTAATTGTGTACGTGGCAACAACAAGAAGACAAATTAAGCTCTTCCAGATATTCACGACTATGAGCTGAGAAACAAGTAATAAATAGAAACCTTGGTTTTAGGAACAACTTCCTGACACGAAAACTGGATGGACACTTGCACGAAAGAATCAGCATCAAACTTTCTACACCTCGTTCTGCGGTATCGTTTTTCATAATACAAAATTTTTCTTCCTCTTCAACATACATTTGCTCTATACACACTTTGCCAATAAACGTGCGTAGTTCTATAATTGTACATTATGAAAGTGACAAGCATCATTTAGAGCAATTTATAAAGAATATTATACCTTAAATTCGTTCTGAAAGCAAGGAAGCGCACCACTCATTTATTAGCGAAGTGGAGATTATTCTACCCGCCATCATCGACTCTGGAACGAGTTTACAAGGCCAGACATTGATGCGGAGTAACCCGCGACGAATAGAATTGATGCTTGAGCATTAAACTGGTATCGACATGTCCAACGAATGGAGGTACATCGATGGCTACAGTAGGTGCTTAATTGGTCACCACCTGGAAGAAGATGTAAAGGGAAACCCGCAGTAACCTGGAGAGCTAATATTTCTAAAGCCACGGAAAGACGAGGTTTCTCTGAAGAACGCTGGGGAGACAGACAACGGTGGAATCTGAGAACTGGCAACAGCTGACAAGTGGAGATCATCCTTAATTTATTAACTAGCCGAGGAGTATCTATGATAGTGTGCTCCTTACGTTCGGTCATCCTTGTTCTCAGGAACTTAGTATTCAGTCAATCATCTTTTGCTTCAGAAAGTCTACACTTTTAAACACTCTGGAAGTGAAGATCCATTGTATCTCAGTTCACTTTTCTACTTTTGTTCGATCGATACAACTTATAAACCGTGGACATACATCTGGAAAAAGCAGGCTACTTCCAGTGACAATAACATCCTTTGATGTAGAATAGACCCAGGACGATAGCATCCCTACACCTTAGCATGTCACCTGACCAGCAATATTTCTATACGAAGGGCATACAGATAGTCTCGTGAAGGAAGCAGAACGAACCTTTAATATGTTGTAAGATAACACGACACAGGAGAAGCGTATGTTGCGTACAATTCATTAACAAGTCGTGCTCTTTGGCAGACGCTGGGGAAATTACAAGAATGTCGACATAGAATCCATTGCAGTTGATAAATGTAAGCTGATAAATAAAGGCAAATAAAACAGAATAAATATTGATTAGTAAATAAATTATATTACCAATGTATGGAGTTTTATCACCGTATCATAATTGTAAGAAAAAATATAAACTGTGTATGGTGCAGCTCATTTGCAGTAAGCACTATTGGCTTATAGTAGTTAAGATGCGTGATGTGAACTGCAATTATACTCCTCTCCTGTGAATGCTCAATGGATCATATTATTATTATTATTATTATTATTATTATTATTATTATTATTATTATTATTATTATTATTATTATTATTATTATTATTATTATTATTATTACTTCTGCTACTCGAGGAAGCTTCAGATTTGCCCTTGCTCTCACACATCCTTCGTGGCGCTTAGGTGTTTTAAAAATTGACAGGCCAGTGAATTGAAAATACACGTTTCATGATTTGTCTGAACTTCCTTCTTCTAGGTCCAGTAACTTCCTTCGGTTTCTTAAGTTGTACTTCTTGACATTGTCTTTTTCTTCAAGTCCAATATGACTTAGCATAAGCAGAATTAATCGACCTGAAGCTGAAGATGACTGTGTTGTCCACAGGTGGCCAGAGGGATCTGGGAGACTGACTTTCCACGTACCACTGTCCTCTGAAGTGCTTCACGTAAGGCAGTAAGTGATGCAATGGATACTAAGGGGATCATACATGTTCCTTTTGTGATTTAAATGGATTTATTTGCACGACGTACCCTGTCCTTGTAATAATAATGCTATGTATATGACCTCCCAGGCGTCTTAAACAGACGCTTTAACATACCAGTGAATCTACTGATGAGGATATCTCATATTTATTACTGACCAACTGCGCCGTGTTTCTGATTGTACAACCTTTGAACACAGAAGGTGGGTGACCAACCATGCCCACCACTCAGCCGTCCAAGTGTTCAACTCTTCTCGCATTTGGTATGGCGCCATTGCTTTAGTGCGGAAGTTGTTTGATAGTTCTAAAAATATAATTAAAACTGTAAATTAAACATTTCTGTTTTATTTATTAAACTAGCTGTTGGCCCGTCGTGGGTGGCTTAGTTTTTGCACAGTTACATCAGTACTGTCATGAAGCAGAGGTGAGTGGCCAGAACACACTTCTTCTAACAACTAAGAACAGTCAGTCAATGTAGAGGCTTAGACACTGTAGGCCACCACACTGTTCCCTTGCAGGTTGGCGATATTAGGGCATCCCTCCCAATATTTCTATGATTCCCTTCTTCACTCTTCTAGTTAACTCGTTACTGTCATGTTTGCAATGGTCGCCGTTGATAGACTTCGCGCAATTAACATCTGAATTCGTGTATGTGTCCGTACGGTAGAAATGTATGAGGCATAAAGGATCGAAAAGCGGATTTTCTACAACGTTAGTAATGAACAGCTTTTTGGATACAGTTAATTTAACGGAGAAATTTGACCTTTTCTTGTTTGGCCCCATGAATATTGCTATGAACTGTATGCTAATAAAATAATATATAGCCTAGTGCATTACCTGGTTATACCTGAACTTAAATGCTCAGTTTCAAGAAATTCTGTTCAGCCATTTTCCCATGATGTCATAACAAACAGACGTACAGACATACAGACGGATAAAATTGCATTTATTATAGATTATATATTACAATTAAAATTTGATTTATATGCATGATATCTGATTTTGATATTTTTGAAAGAGAAGAATGTGAACTGTGCTAAGATCCAGACCGGGCGAGTTGGCCGTGCGTGTAGAGGCGCGCGGCTGCGAGCTTGCATCCGGGAGATAGTAGGTTCGAATCCCACTATCGGCAGCCCTGAAAATGGTTTTCCGTGGTTTCCCATTTTCACACCAGGCAAATGCTGGGGCTGTACCTTAATTAAGGCCACGGCCGCTTCCTTCCAACTCCTAGGCCTTTCCTATCCCATCGTCGCCATAAGACCTATCTGTATCGGTGCGACGTAAAGCCCCTAGCTAAGATCCAGTAAAAGTCGTATTATTTGTCTGAAATAGCTTTTCCAGTACTTCGTTGCACGTTAATTGATGGTGAAATATCTAAATCAGTCAATAACCTAGACATTTAGCCCTTTGAAACAGCGGTAATCGTCACTGCCATCACCATCGGGACACTCCAATTGTTTAATAAAATTTTTGCGATTGCAGGTAATGAACGCTGCTCTTTCCGACGGATGTAATGAGTTGTGTAGCGGTTAGTTATGAAAGGCATTGATTTGTTCAGCGTATCATTGCTGTTCTCGGTCGCCAAAACTCCACTGTCACTGCACTTCGTTCCACAAGTGCAGGAAGGGGTATTACGCATGAATGCCCCCTTTGGTCCCCAACCGGTCTTCACATGCTCCATTGACTCATGTGAGAGACTTGCTGGTAGTATACCTCTAGGGACAGGACATCTACTACTGTTCCTTTTAATAGAGTTTCATCTAATGGTTGGAGGGATCCTTCATGAAGCAGATTTAGATATCTATGGGACTGGAGAAAGAATTTGTCGTTTATGATGTTGAGTTATGAGCCCGAAGGCTGGCTGGATCCTCAACAGCTCAACCATCAGATGTCGTAGATAGCTTAGGCGTCGCTGGAGAGGTGTACTATGGTGATGAGGAGATACGTGGTTTCCCGTTTCTTTCCTCAATGAATAAGATGGCATTTATTACTTATCAGGCTACCAAGCCCACTGAAATATAGGCCCTACTCACCACCGACCCTGTGAGTGATACTTTAACACTATTCATCACAGGTATAGGCTGCAAAAGAAATGGCGTTTTTAGCATCATTTATACGTCGGCCACTTTCATATTTATGCAAAAAAAGTAGTGAGCAGTGCAATTGGGGAAATCTGTAATGTTCACAACAATGCTTTAATAAATAATAAATATTGCTAGAGCCAAGAATGAGACTGAGACAGATCACTCAAAGTAAAACATTTATTCTAGCCCATACCAGAAGAAGGTGCAATGTAATCATTTTGCTCACCAGAAATTGATCTAGGCACTTTTCGGTTGTGAAGAACAGTTATCATATTTGAATATAGTAAGAATTTTAAGAAACCTTCTGTGTATAATTCTCTACCAGCTTTTGGTACTACTCGTGTATCTAATACACCACGTGTAGGCTCTGGGAATCACCTACCATACACTACTCTCTAAATCACCTCAAAGATGGTGCGTTCGAATTCCACCGTTAGCCACCCTCAAAACGGTATTCTGTGCATTTCCGTTTCAGTACTAGGCAATTTGCTGAGATGGTGTACTGTATATTTTTCAAAGCTATGGCCACTCCGTCCTCTATTCTGGCTCCAATTATTTAAATATACAGACACCATATTATTAGTAATAATTCGTCCATAAACGACGTGCACGGTGATTATAACCAGTATGAAATTATACTGTAACATCAGCCTGGTGTCTGTGCAACCGCCAGGGAAAGGGAACACATCACTAGGTCGGAAGTGGGAAAAACCAAATTAATAGAGTGGCCAAATGTTGCCATGATACAGATTTCAAACATGATGCTATATTACGTTGATGCTTCCTCATTTAAGGGGCTTAGGGTACTTGCAAGAGGTTGAACTGTCTGATAATGTGACTTATTGAGGGTCAACAGCATTTTGTAGAAATGTAATAACTTCAGCCTGGATAGGATAGGTGCTCCGGTATCTCCTACAACGGGCTGCCTAAACATTTATCTTGAGTTTGAGTATGGAGAACCACTCTCGGGATAGCTGCTATCAGCTCCGGGAATCAAACCTCTGATTTCCAAAAGGTGTAACTGCTCGGTTCTATCAAATAACATGAGTTACACACTTCGCCTAGGAAGGTGGCAACTCAAGAACCCCATGTCAACTCATGATCCGTATCTTATTGTCCACGCTTATTGTGAATGTGTCTGTTAATAACCTAATATTTATGAGTGAGGTTTTCATCGACTTCATTCAGACTCACTGAAATTCTAGGAGTGTACCTTATGTCAAGTCCTGCGGCACATTCTCCAATCTTAGGCCCAATGAGTTTTTTCGAACTACGACTGACCCTAAATAACACATGGCAGCGGATACTTTCCACATAGGTGAGAACCAAGGATGTGCCGAAACCTCACGATGAAACAACAACAGCAACAATAGTGTTTCAGCCTTCATAACTTCATGGCAATTAAATAACATTGCGCCGTGTTGGTCGAAAGTGACTGGCTGCCTGACATATATCAAGGTCAGCAAAACTGCATTCTGCTAGCAAGCAGGAGCCGTACAACAGAGCGCCAACATCTTGGGACCCGCCCGGTAATGGACAGAACTGATACTGTACGATCCCGTATTAAATGAAAGATGTCGGAAAGGAATGGGGTGAAAATATTGTGCCACGGAAAGGGAGGATTGCGACTATTTACACAGAAAGAACTGTCGACTGTTGTTGTGCACAGAAATGTGTGAAATCAAATTTTACATTAATCTGAGCATCTCGACTGTAGCATCACGAACGAGTTTTAACATAAGTCGTACTGTTAGTTTTAGAAGTATACTTAATTCATGTTTTGAGGTAATGAAATGAAATACTATCATATTTCTTTGACTTTCCTGTACAAAATACGGGGAAAATAGAGTATTATCTTGGAGCATGCGTTGACGCGATCACTGTAGGGGTGGTTTTAGTTAATAGGAATGATAGAATTTGTGGATGAAGTATCTGATGGACATCTCAGCCTGTAATTCGCTCTTGGTCGGCAGCTTTTACTGCACTTGAGATTAACTTTTCCTATATTTTAGTCAGTATTTTCGCCCATATATTTTCAAATATGTCGCATTTCATTGAAACAGAACGCACATAGGATGACTGTCGCAAATTTTCCTTGCCATGGACTCAGACCACCTATCTTTGTCTCCCAAGTTTTATCACGGCACTTGAATTAAGATACCATAATGTACATATTAATGTGAACATATTATGTTTAACGGTTGTTTCGCGGTTTCAGAACCAGTATATTTAGGGTAGCAAAGAAAAATAAATATTAAAATAATTTCTCAAAGTTCATTATGCCGGATAGACCTGTTTTACAATACTTTCTATTAATTGCCACTAAGCAGAAAATCCTGTCTCACATATTTATTTATTTATTTATTTATTTATTTATTTATTTATTTATTTATTTATTTATTTATTTATTTATAATGTCTTCTTTTATTTGGCGCGATTAGGGCTGGAATTCCTTATCTTACACTGAACCAAGAAAGTTGTTGGGAAAGGAACCAGGAACTTCAGTGTATCTTGGATCGACTTAGAAGTTCCTTGCCAACATTTATCCAAAATCTCCGGCAAGGACAGTTCCTTTAATTTATTTTAAATGTAGAATCATTTACGAGTTCCATGAGTTGTTCTTGCTCATTTGTATTCAGGGATATCAAATCAAGGAGATTTCAAATTAGATATTTTTACCAAAATAAATTTGTCAAATTCATTGATGTATTTTTAATGTAATTCTAATAGAAGTTATATAGGCCAGTTTTCATTTTATTCTGTAGGAAATTATTATAATGCGTCTTCTTTTATAGCACTTCGTCGTCCTCTTTGGGGTTTTAATCCACGGTTTGAGAACCACTATTGGGCATGGACTTGGAGATAAGTTTAAAATTTGTAACCCTGGAATTTTAGGATTCGTAGAAATAAAATTTCGAATGAACTCAGTCAATAGGTAGTGATCAGCGAGCTCGTGCCCGCTATATTACAACACATGATTGCATGTTGTAACGCTGGGAGACCTACTCTCCACACCTCGCCGTGAATCACTCTCTCATGCCTAACTCACCATTCCTGACTACCTCTCACTCTCAATGACATCTCTCTGCGATACCGTTATCGATGTGTGTTATCGATAGTTTATTCGCCCACTCGAGCCATCATATCATATTAGGACACAATATATACTGAACCGGGCGAGTTGGCCGTGCGGTTACGGGCGCGCAGCTGTGAGCACGCATCCGGGAGAAAGAGGGTTCGAACCCCACTGTCGGCAGCCCTGAAGATGGTTTTCCGTGGTTTCCCATTTTTCACACCAGGCAAATACTGGGGCTGTACCTTAATTAAGGCCACGGCCGCTTCCTTCCCATTCCAAGGCCTTTCCTATCCCATCGTCGCCGTAAGACCTACCTGTGTCAGTGTGACGTAAAGCAAACAGCAATATATACTGGAGTATGGATTAGCTAATTCTCACGGATCAGGTAGGACTGTCCATTGAAAAGTTCGCCATTCAGGTAATACGCTAGTTGTACGTTGTGAAAAAATGTGAGTAGGGCCTACCTGAATTACTAAGACAAGAGATTCAGTCCGCTCGCGTTGGTGGGGGTGGGGAGTGGGGAGGAGGCAGCAATTGCCGCCATTTTTTAATAGGCTCTCACATATTCACTGAGGGAGGCTAGAGCATCGGGAAGCAATAGTATTAGTTTTTTTTTACATTTTTGTTCTAAAGTTATTTTCTAGTTTTGTATTTTTCTACCAAAGTGTCTATTTTATTTCTGTGACGAATTTACACTACCGATAAGGTATCCTTATGTTCGAATTAATCTTAAACTCTTCTGTGATTTTAAATGTCTCGCATTTGACGTGTGGGTTATCGATTGTTTACTCGCCCACTCGAGCCATCATATCACATTGGGACACAATATATACTGGAGTATGGAATAGTTAACTCGCACGGATCAAGTAGCATTGTCACATAAACTGTAGAATGGAAATGAGATTGCGGACGAAGTAGACACGAATGTTTCTCATTAATAAACGCGTATTACCAGATTAAAAAAAAAAAAAAAAAAAAAAACATACCGGTATTCCTTACGAAAATGTTAAAATATATATTTTATACCGACAGTTATTGATCTTATTTGTATGTTCCGTAATGCTACTGTAATGACCCCGAACGTGCGCTCGCCGAGGCAGGGGGGGGGGGAAGAGGAAGTCCTATTCTCTATACTAACTAACCTAACCTCATGACACTACAGCCTGAAGGGCCTTGGCCTACCAAGCGACCGCTGCTCAGCTCAAAGGCCTGCAGATTGCGAGGTGTCGTGTGGTCAGCACGACGAATCCTCTCGGCCGTTATTCTTGGCTTTGTATAAGACCTATCTGTGTCGGCGCGACGTAAAGCAACTAGCAAAATTCTTGGCTTTGTAGACCGGGGCCGCTATCTCACCGTCTGATAGCTCCTCAATTCTGATCACGTAGGGTGAGTGGACCTCGAACCAGCCCTCAGATCAAGGGAAAATCCCTGACCTGGCCGGGAATCGACCCTGGGGCCTGCGGATAAGAGGCAGGCGCGTTACTCCTACACCGCGGGGAAGGCTCCTATCCCGTATACTGGGGAGAACTAAGTAGGTTTTCCTTTTCCCACGATTATGGTAAACGATTCTTTGATTCTCATAGCTGGGCTAGAAGAATCATAATAATGCTATTGGTTTGGATCCCACTAACTAATTTTACGGTTTTCGGAGATGGCTAGGTGCCGGAATTTTGTCCCGCAGGAGTTCTTTTACGTGCCAGTAAATCTACCGACACGAGGCCGACGTACTTGAGCACCTTAAAATACCACCGGACTGATCCAGGATCGAACCTGCCAACTTGGGGTCAGAAGGCCAGCGCCTCAACAGTTTGAGCCACTCAGCCCGGCTAGAAGAATCATATCGCCGTGTAGTAGTGAGGGTTTATCTCTCTCCGGTCACACCATGCGATGAATATTGTCTTTCGGGATACAATCTACTTCTTCATTACTAGCACTACAACTGCAAAAGGTGAACGGAGATGGCATGTGGAAGGCCAGAGACGAGAGATGAACAAGCGCGAGATTTTTGTTAGTTGTTAGTTGATGTATGAATACGGTACTTGTACAGTATTAGTGAGTTGATTGAGAGAAGGGCCGATCGCATGTCTACAGAGAAGGAAACGTGTTAATGCCGATAAAATGCATAGATAGAATTCTAGCAATATGTTATAAAAATGATACAGAGAAAAACAAATGGACAAGAATTGCTTAGCACTGGGATTTCAGAAATTCAGAAAAAATTTAAAAAAATAAGGTAATAAAGCCGAAGTCCTCCTCTGTGGTGTAGTGGTTAGCGTGATTAGCTGCCACCCCCGGAGGCCCGGGTTCGATTCCCGGCTCTGCCACGAAATTTGAAAATTGGTACGAGGGCTGGAACGGGGTCCACTCAGCCTCGGGAGGTCAACTGAGTAGAGGTGGGTTCGATTCCCACCTCAGCCATCCTGGAAGTGGTTTTCCGTGGTTTCCCACTTCTCCTCCAGGCGAATGCCGGGATGGTACCTAACTTAAGGCCACGGCCGCTTCCTTCCCTCTTCCTTGCCTATCCCTTCCAATCTTCCCATCCCTCCACAAGGCCCCTGTTCAGCATAGCAGGTGAGGCCGCCTGGGCGAGGTACTGGTCATACTCCCCAGTTGTATCCCCCGACCAAGAGTCTGAAGCTCCAGGACACTGCCCTTGAGGCGGTAGAGGTGGGATCCCTCGCTATGTCCGAGGGAAAAACCGAACCTGGAGGGTAAACAGATGATGATGATGATGATGATGATGATGAAAGCCGAAAATAAAGACACTAATGTAATAGAAAAAGTGGTAATTTTCTGTTCAATTTAATATAGTTCCCGAGCTCAAGTTGGTGGTTTCGACCCCGCTTAGTTCGGTGGTAATTGAAGGTGCTGAAATACGCCAGTCTCGTGTCGGTAAATTTACCGGCACGTAAAAGAACCCTTGCGGGATAAAATCTCCGGCACTTCTGCGTCTCTGAAAACTAAAAATGTAGTTAGTGGGACGTAAAAGCATATAACATTAATTTTACTAAAACCGTATTAATACATGTTATTAAATAGGCTCCACACTGATAATCAAACATGTCCTTACCTCTAATAAGAATTTAAAACAATATCAACCTACAAAAGCAGTAAAGAAAGTAGAGGACAAAGACAACTTCGTACAGGCCATGAAGGCCCGTGGAGGAGTGGAAGGTAAAGGTTTCCACCATTGTTAACCGCGGCACGTGATGGGGTAGAGTGGTTAGCACTACGCCCGGCCGCCTTTGCCCCCAGGAATTAACCTGGTACTCATTTTTGGTGTAGGCTGAGTGAACCTCAGGGCCATATGCACCTGCGGAAGTGGGAATCTCGTTTCTTAAATCTTACGACTTCCTGACGGGGATTCGAACCCACGTCCTTCCGGGCGAACCGAGCACGCCTTTACCGCCTCGGCCAGGCAGCCCCTAAAGAAAGTAGAGGGGAAAGGAAATACTCTGTGAAGACGTGATGTTCACTAGCAGCTCCCTTCAAGACAAGATGTGGAAGAAGAATAAAAGAAAAAGAAGGCGACACATCGCAAGCGTAGCTAGTTAATGAAGTGAACACGCTCCCGTTACTTTCATGTCTCATCCTCTATACTTTCCAGGCGCATTCTTTCAATCTGAGTTAAGGTGACAGCCACGTGAAGCTATGAACCCGTGACCTCGCTTGTCGAGACGAGACGCGGTCGTGGTTACGTGGTCCGATGCATATTCAAAGCCGACGCTCGTTCTAATTATGAACGAATACAATTATTTGGTGTGCCGGCTGTGTCTCCCAGAGACTCAAGGTCTTGCCTTGTACGGTGCTCGGAACAGAGGGACATGAATGAGATGAGAGGAACTAAAGATCAAGGATGAATGACATTGGAAATAAACCAGAAGTTCGACGTGACTGACAGAAAATATCAGAGGTCACATTATACGTAGAACAAGCTCCAGATGAGAATATCAACGGCAAGGTATCCTCCACTTTTCTAAGTCGCTTACTGAGAGTCTGTATACGCCCCAGCATGCTGTGCTGTACTCACACATTTTGACACCTGTGATGACCGAGGAATCGTTCAACTGAACGATTTGTTGATATTGCCTTATTTTAGTGTGTATGGAAAATGCAGTCATTAATTATATGCACCTATTTTACATGGATGTCTGACATTCTGTGTTATTGTGTTGCTAATTCTTGCGGATGTAACTGTAATTAATCACGACTAAGGCTGATCCCAGCGGTACTGTCGTCTTTCTGTTCCCAGATAGTCAATTCGTACCCATTGGCAATTACGGGTTTTTGAATGCTACATCTCCGTGTCATTAAAGGTCTCCTGCGGGACAAAGTTCTGACACTCCGTGTCATCTTAATATCTGTGGCGATTGATGGATATCATATCATCATCATCATCATCATCATCATCATCATCATCATCATCATCATCATCATCATCATCATCATCATCGCCGGGCTGAGTGGCTCAGACGGTTGAGGCGCTGGCCTTCTGATCCCAACTTGAAAGGTTCAATCCTGGCTCAGTCCGGTGGTATTTGAAGGTGCTCATATACGACAGCCTCGTGTCGGTAGATTTACTGGCACGAAAAAGAACTCCTGAGGGACTAAATTCCGACACTTCGGCGTCTCCGGAAACCGTAAAAGTAGTTAGTGGGACGTAAAGCCAATAACATCATCATCATCATCATCATCATCATCATCATCATCATCATCATCTTCTTCTTCTTCTTCTTGTTATATGTTTAGCTTATACTATGAAGCTATTTTTCGAAATGCTCTTAAGTTGATAAACGAATCAAGATCAACGAGAAGCAAATACACACCAATCGCTATGCAGATAATAATAATAATAATAATAATAATAATAATAATAATAATAATAATAATAATAATAATGGCGTGTGGTCTTCCGGAGAGGCTTAGTGCAGTTCTACCGAGCTGCGCGTCTCTGAAAATATGTCCCTACGTACGATTAATTCTATTGATGAAGACAGCACAAAAACCCAGACCCCGAGCCTCAGGAGTTACCCAATGGAAGTGTATATCCCCGACCCGGCCGGGAATCGAACTCGGGACCTTATCGCCATAGACAGGAAGGGTGTGAAACCAGAATCGGCATTGCAAGAATAATGTTTCTGAAATGTAAACATCTTGTGAACAACCGTGAGCTCCATTTCGAAACTCATTGGCGTGTCGTGAAGTGTTGTGCGTTACAGGTGCTGGCTTACGCTGTCGAAGGCTGGACTCTAATGGCTTCGCCAATGAGCCGATGTAGGACTTTGAAATGTGGACATACCGCAGAATGTTCAAGATCCCATGGACACACCACGTTGCCAACGAGGATGTATTCCGTCGTGCCAGGAAATCATGCACAGGAAAGCAGCCTATTTCGGTCACATGTTTCGAAATGGAAAATACAGTCAGATACAACTGATCATACAGTGAGAGGCAGCAAAATGTTACGGGCACTTTTGCCGGTGCTGCCGCGCAAGTGGATTAGGGAAGTGCTCGGTTCGCGGGGATGGAGTGCGCGGTCAGGCAGTGCGGCGAGCATGGTTAGCGTGTACCCGACAAGAACTCCTTCGTAAATTAAACATTCATTAGAAATGGTACAAGAAAGCAGAGTTGCTACTTTGAAGCAGCTTCTAGCTTGAAGATGTTTCATAAAAAAGAGGCAGTTGCATAAAACACCCTGTTTTAACTGCTTCAGACGTAGCAGCTTCGTTCTGTGGAGTATGGAATAAACCAGAGAATAAAGCAGCTTCGGCTGAATCTGCTCCGACTGCTTTGTGGAATGCACACCCGCCTTGGTATGGCCGTGATCAACGCGACATCTATACCTATATTGAAGACTCAATTTAGAAGGTGCGAAATTTGATTGTACGAATGGGATCACTTCCTTGATTTTGGAAAAGTAATTGATTGGCAAGTGAACGTACCTGTACATCAATAGTTTCCAAATTCTGCACGTTTTAATAGCGCAGATGGATCTTACGTGGATATTTTCTCGCTGCCAACATCATTAGGAATTATGTATATAACTAATCTCATTTTTTTTATAACACCTTTCATAATGCGTTCAGCAAGCAGCCTATATAATCAGTACTATCGATTAACAAGAGTGTACGGGTTGGATAAAATATATGGCAATAACACAGTAGTACCGAGCTCGATAGCTGCAGTTGCTTAAGTGCGGCCAGTATCCAGTATTCGGGAAATAGTGGGTTCGAACCACACTGTCGGCAGCCCTGAAGATGGTTTTCCGTGGTTTCCCATTTTCACACCAGGCAAATGCTGGGGCTGAACCTTAATTAAGGCTACGGCCGCTTCCTTCCCACTCCTAGCCCTTTCCCTTCCCATCGTCGCCATAAGACCTACTGTGTCGGTGTGACGTAAAGCCAATAGCAAAACATAAAGTAGAGGAGAAAATAACTGATGTGAAAAGTTTAATCTATCTGCAATGTCACCGTTACTTACAAACTGGGTCATTATATTTAACGTACTTTCACAGTTGGACTGGAGAACATAAAACATAAGTATATGGTACTTTTTGTATAATCTACCAGAGGATAAATTTATATCAAGAGCTTATTTCTTTGTATGGACTGATATTACTAGCCCACTTTTACAATGTACAGGAACATCCTAATTTTGTATCACTATGTACGGTTATGGTATTTGTAGGGAGGAAATAAATTTTGCTTTCCAGAAGTTTTATTTGTAGAAACATCTTTCACAACTTTCCCTGGTAGTATTATACATTTTCCTGTTTCATTTTCGAATGTACAAAACTTAAAAAAAAAACACAATTATACCGGTTTTTCTGTATTCATGGGGGAACCTACAGATGTACATTCATTCCTAACCTCATTTTTTAAACTTTCCTACAAGTAGCACTTTTCACAATCATTATAATCCAGTGTCAATTCACACGAATCACCCACTTTATCCAATAATCCCAATTTTATCACAAAAACTACACGTACATTTTTGTTTAGTATAAATCGAATCATAAATCTTTACGGATAAAGTAGCATTGAGCACATAATAAACACAATGGAAATTAAACAACCGTAATTGCGGAGCAGTCTCAATACTCTGCTACTATCAGTTCAAAAATAGCAGAAAGCAGACACAACCTCAAGTAAAGAGTTTCAACTGCTCTACCAACAAGCGAACGAAACTGCTTCTTGAAGCTGCTTCGTGGACGAAGCAGAGGCAGGTTAAAGCTGCTTCAAGAAAAAAAAGCAGTTTATCCCATCGCTAACATTCATTCCGTACGCTTACCGCCAACCATGATCACTGCGCTGATGCTGCACTCTATCCGCGCCACTCGGGAACAAAACAAGCATTTCACCCGTCTACCTGCGTGACAGCATCTGATGGGGTGCCATTAACTTTTCGCTGCCTTTCCCTGTAGAAGGGAAGATAGAACGTGGATGTGGGCGAGAAGGTTAACCTGGGTGCTGAACCTCAGACAGTGGCTCGATGTCCACCATACGGTAAGTCTGATACGAGAAACACAACCTTCTGTGAGGAGACGGCGCCATTATTTAGCTGATGAGCAATTGAAATAGATATAATTGCTATTTTGGCAAAATATCGCTGTGGTCGACCCGGTGAATGTAATAGTTTGGCGTGGTACATGACTGTGATGTCGCCAGATCTCGTACTGGCCGTATGAGTAAGAGGTTAGCATAGGATGGATGGAGACACGACATTTCAGTGAGTTTGATCGCGGTCAAATTGTCGGTGCCATACGTATGGGCTATTTCATTTCCGAAGTCGTGTGGGCCATCGTGTCCAAAGTGTACCATGGGCACGTAGATTCGAGCAAAATCATCCTCGCCAAGGTCAACTGCCGCAGAGTACGATGTGTTGTTGACAGGGTTCATCGTAGACTTACATGGGTGAGTAAGAATGGATGGACGATCAATTGCTCATCACCGGGCGAGTTGGCCGTGCGGTTAGGGGCGTTCAGCTGCGAGTTTGCATACGGGAGATAGTGGATTCGAATCCCACTGTCGGCAGCCCTGAAGATGGTTTTCCGTGGTTTCCCATTTTCACACCAGGCAAATGCTGGGGCTGTACCTTAATTAAGGCCACGGCGGCTTCCTTCCAACTCCTAGCTCTTTCCTATCCCATCGTCGCCATACGACCTATCTGAGTCGGTGCGACGTAAAGCCACTAGCAAAAAAAAAAAAAAAAAAAGCTCATCAGTGTATTCTTCTTCTTATTATTATTATTATGATGATGATGATGGACGCGCAGGTCGCCTACGGGAGTCAAATAGAAAGCCCTGCACCTGGCGAGCCGAACCCGTACAGGGATGTCCCGGCACTAAAAGCCATACGACATTTCATTTCATTATTATTATTATTATTATTATTATTATTATTATTATTATTATTATTATTATTATTATTATTATTATTGAGAACCTCCGTGGCTCAGGAAGCTGTGCGCAGGTCTCTCACCGCTGGGTTCCATAGTTCAAATCCCGGTCACTCCATATGAGATTTGTGCTGGACAAAGCCGAGGTGGGACAGCGTTTTCCTCCGGATACTCCGGTTTTCCCCGTCATCTTTCATTCTAGCGACACTCTCCAATATCATTTCATATGTCAGTCATTAATCATCGCCCCAGAGGAGTGCGACAGGCTTTGGCGGCCGGCACAGTTTCAATCCTTGTCGCTAGATAGGGGCTTCATTCATTCCATTCCTGACCCGGTCGAATGACAGGAAACAGGCTGAGGAATTTCATTATTATTATTATTATTATTATTATTATTATTATTATTATTATTATTATTATTATTATTATTCGGACTACTTAGGACCAGTTCCCTTCCCTTCGTTTTTGCCAGTAAGTTTTCATGCGCTGGCTTATCTCCTGTCTTTGTTCGGCAGAGAACTTCCTCTTCTCCTCCCTTTCTTGGGTGTTTACTCTAAACAATCACCCATTTCTAGATATTGTTTCTGTTGTGGTTCTATCGTACGTAGTGCCCTGTGTATTGCCAGATTGTTTTAAGTCTTCTCTGATTCTGACAATGTGTGGGGAGTATCCATGGTTCGGACGGAGTTTCTCGCAGTACATCAATATCTTGTTGATCAGTCTGCTTGAATGCATGCGCTTCAGGCGCCGTTTACTTATGACACCAGTGAATGGTTCAATGTATTGATATTTTTCTATATTGCTCCTGATTCTCCACTCATCGTTATGGTTCTTCCTTAAAACCTGAATCCGCCCAGCGTGCCATATATGGCACGGCAAACTACACAGTCTTCTTGGACTCTTATTATTGTAACCGCGCGCACTGTATCCAACGCTAAAAGTTACAATTTTATTCTCAAAAAATTCAATCTTGGGCGGATCCAGGTTAATCGTAATATCTCCTGTGTGAGTCGACGTTCTACAAGCCTTAGTGTATTGAGTGGGCCTTTGTGTTCTAGGACTGGTGTTTCTGCAGCGTACTATGTTATTGGCCTGATAACGGTAGTATAATGACAAATTTCGACATTTCTTTTATTATAGATTTCAGTGATGCCCCGTATGCTGCCTCCAATTTAACCACGCGTGCCTAAGATGCATCTTTTTCTGTGATATTCTTTGAAATGATTTCATCAAGGTACTTGATTTTTGAAACTTGTTTAATGCATCCGAATTGGGTATTTAGGATGGCAGCACTTTTGTTAGTCATGAATTCATTCTTTTCGAAGGAGATCTGCAATCCAGATTTTTCTGCACTATTCTTGAGGCTTTCTGTCTAAGTGCGTGCTGTGTCAGTATTTATTGAGCGCAAGGCTTAGTCGTCTGTTAATGCCAGTCGATCGATCACATTTTCTTTCCTGTTGTATTTTCCTAGCTTTATACCGTGGTCTGTCGCGTCCAGCTTCTTTCGCCATTCTCTTACGGTATTCTCTAATACGGGCGATAGTCTGTCCCCTGTCGCAGGCCCGTCTTGATACAGAAAGGTCCTGAGATCTCACCCATAAATTTCACTCTGGAACGAATGTGAGTGGGTGTTCACTTGATGAGCTTGATGGTCTTAGTACAAATAATGAATTCGTACAACACATTAACATATTTATTTATTTATTTATTTATTTATTTATTTATTTATTTATTTATTTATTTATTTATTTATTTATTTGAAATGAGGATTGAGAGATCTTGCTTTATTCTGCCATTCAATATCTTAATGTTGATCCACAGACTGAGTAATAACAGCTTATACTCCTCTTCCTGGTAAGAAAAAGTGGTTTGTTACCTTGACGTGGTGACTCTAATGTTCTTGCAAACAGTTCGTCTCCAATGTAAGTACCATCTAGCTCATAGGAAAAGGTTTCCAGTGGATCCTTGGTCGGAACAACTGTACCCTCAGTTGTTAACTTTGGTTCGTGACGAGGATTAATCCCTCTGCTAGAGCGTTTTAATTGTCCTTAACTTCGTCCCTATCCAACTGCCAATCTTAAATCTTGGCCAGGTCCGGTCATCGAACCCGGTTTTATACGAGGTAAGAGTCAGTAATGCAAACCGTTAGACCGCGGTGACCGACAAGATTTGAAACCTAGTCGTAGAAATTGTACCATATCTAGTCTGCCAAGATGATCTCAGGTACACATTTCTGGTGTAAATTCGCTGAAATCGGAACTTCGGTACCGTTGGTCGGTTGATGTGGATCTTCCAGTGATATTATGCCAGAAGTGCTCTTTCCCCTACATTTTTTCCTTTGTATGTGTGAACTAAACGATCTGACATCACAGGGGAGATCACTGTAAATATATCGAAAATGGGAAACAACCTCACCGTTTCGTAATATTCAAACGTGAGAGCTGATGTTACAAGTAATAATCTACGCAATTGTCAATGCCACTGTTGTCAATATAATTATATACAATAACATACAAACTACAAACATGGTTGTCGAAGCTTATTCCGAGAACCTAAGAATAACACCATCTAAAAATTTAATTTGAAATGCCGCCCGGCTCCATGGCTGAGTGGTCAATGTCTCCGCCTTCGGACCTTTGGGCTCCTGGCTGTATTCCCAACTGGGTCGTGGGATTTTGATCGTACACTATTCCCTTGGCTCGAGGACTGGTTGTTGTGCCATCCCCAACATTCATGCAATTCTCACATAACATTATCCTCAACCACAAAATATACGGCTGACGCTGCCAACCCCCTTCGAGGGGTCGGCTTCATCCCCCTTTAAAATCCACATGATTTTTTTTACAATTTGTTTTACGTCGCACAGACACAGATATGCCTTATGGCGACGATGGGATAGGAAAGGCCTAGGAGTGGGAAGGAAGCAGCCGCGGCCTTAATTAAGGTACAGCCCCAGCATTCCCCTGGAGTGAAAATGGGAAATCACGGAAAACCATCTTCAGGGCTGGCGACAATGGGGTTAGAACCCACTATCTCGCGGATGCAAGCTCACAGCTGCGTGCCCCTAACCGCGCTGCCAAGTCGCCCGGTAGCCATGTGAAATTATTAGAAAACAGTGGCACGTTGCACTGCTGTAGTTGTAGAAGATCGATGTACTTACTTTATAATATACAACAGAACTTGTGGAGCACTTTGCTAATATTAAGAAAATTATCTTACTACGTACGTAATATGGTTGCGTAAACACAACACTTCTGACAACTAAGGAGATGGTGTGCATTAATATGTCCGCATTTACCGGTGTTGTAAGAGTTATGTATTGATATATATTTCTTTTTTTTTTGCTATTTGTTTTACGTCGCACCGACACAGATAGGTCTTTTTTTTTTTTTTTTTTTTTTGCTAGTTGCTTTGCGTCGCACCGACACAGATAGGTCTTATGGCGACGATGGGACAGGGAAGGGCTAGAAGTGGGAAGGAAGCGGCCGTGGCCTTAATTAAGGTACAGCCCCAGCATTTGCCTGGTGTGAAAATGGGAAACCACGGAAAACCATTTTCAGGGCTGCCGACAGTGGGGTTTGAACCTACTATCTCCCGAATACCGGATACTGGCCGCACTTAAGCGACTGCAGCTATCGAGCTCGGTACAGATAGGTCTTATGGCGTCGATGGGAGTGGAGAAGCTTAGGAATGGGAAGGAAGCGGCCGTGCCCTCAATTAAGGTACAGCCCCAGCATTTGCCTGGTGTGAAAATGGGAAACCACGGAAAACCATCTTCAGGGCTGCCGACAGTGGGGTTCGAACCCACTATCAAACTCACTATCTCCCGGATGCGAGCTCACAGCTGCGCGCCCCTAACCGCAGAGCCAACTCGTCCGGTATTGATATTGTACTTCTATCAATGCAAAGAATAATACTGGTCAAACAAAAAAAAATGTGCAATTCATATAATTACTGAATTATGTTCTGTAATACCATTGAACACTATTCCGGCTCCTTGGCTGAATGATCTGCGTATTAGGCTCGAGTTCGTTTTCCGACCGAGCCGAGGAATTTAACTGAACGTAGTTAATTATCCTGGCTTTTGTATTCGTGTTAATGCACACCTCTTCATATGCATACAACATATCACACTACTAACTAAGACAGAAACACGCAATAGTGAATACATTCCTTGACATAAAGCCGTAAAACTAGGTCAAATCCATATCAAATACCGACCCCAATAAAGTAAGAAGAAGAAGAATGTAATTGAACACTATAAACTAAATTGTTTTCCGTCACTGAACCTTCGGTTAGTCTGTGTTAGAGTGGTCATCTTCTGTACGTAATTTTGATGTTGCTTTCAGTCCCTCATAAAAGTGGTGATGTAGTGGTGTGAGAAATTGGAGTAGACTTTGGAAATCGTTTAGGGTTTCTGGATGAATAATAATAATAATAATAATAATAATAATAATAATAATAATAATAATAATAATAATAATAATAATAATAATAATGTTATTTGCTTTAGGTCCACTAACTACTTTTTCGGTTTCCGAAGACGCTGAGGTGCCGGAATTTAGTCCCGCAGCAGTCTGTTACGTGCCATTAAATGTACAAACCCGAGGCTGACGAATTTGGGCACCTTCAAATACCACTGGACTCAGCTACGATCGAACCTGTCAAGTTGGGGTCAGAAGGCCAGAGCCTCAACCGTCTGAGCCACTCAGCCCGGCGTTTTCTGGATTGATACCGTACTACGCCTCCTAAGAAACACCATAGGCATAACAAAAAGAGCAAGCCATTTTCATCCACCTTTCATAGCCGTATGAAATTATTATAGTTATTATTATTTGGATGGTCTTACGCTAATGAGAACCAAGTGACAATAACACGATTTCGAGAAAGGCTGTGAAAACTGTGAAGTTTAGAACGTGAATCATGGCACTAGGCCTACCAACCGTGTGCCACAATAAAACATCTCTTTAACTAAAGATCAAATACCGTATAATTCTCTCTGGTATAAGAAAAATCGTGATTTGAACTATGTTGAGTTTCATTTTAAAAAGTCGCTAGGTTTAGTTTGGCTTAATACTATCCATTTGAAGTATTTTACCACTTTAAGAGTGGGCATATGAGTGAACGATAGCGTAGAAATGTATTACCAGCAGACAGACACGAATGAATGAAATGTCGTATGGCTTTTAGTGCCGGGATATCCCAGGACGGGTTCGGCTCGCCAGGTGCAGGTCTTTCTACTTGACACCCGTAGGCGACCTGCGCGTCATGATGAGGATGAAATGATGATGAAGACAACACATACACCCAGCCCCAGTGCCATTGGAATTAACCAATTAAGGTTAAAATCCCCGACCCGGCCGGGAATCGAACCCGGGACCCTCTGAACCGAAGGTCAGTACGCTGAACGTTCAGCCAACGAGTCGGACAACACGAATCATGACTTGTAACATGAGTTTGATTGCTACTATATAACACCGAGCTCGATAGCTGCACTCACTTAAGTGCGGCCAGTATCCAGTATTCGGGAAATAGTGGGTTCGAACCCCACTGTCGTCAGCCCTGGAGATGGTTTTCGATGGTTTTCCATTTTCACAGCAGGCAAATGCTGGGGCTGCACCTTAATTAAGGCCACGACCGCTTCCTTCCCACTCCTAGCCCTTTCCTATTCCATCATCGCCTATCTGTGATGACAAATTGGGGCCGATGGCCTTAGATGTTAGGCCCCTTTAAACAACAAGCATCAGCAGACCTAGCTGTGTCGGTGCGACATAAAGCAACCTGTAAAAAAATATTTGGTACTACATGGGGGTGTGAAAGTCGAATGTCATCATCGCTCGCTTCTCACCAAAGTGGCAGCGATTCGAATACCGGCCAATGCATGTGGGTTTAAGAAAATGAAAATCGTCGCCATAAGACCTAACTGTGTCGGTGCGACGTAAAGCAACTTGCAAAAAAAAAAAAAGAAGAAAAGTCATCATGTACTTTTGGCTCGGATTCCACATAGTCCTGGAGGTGTTGTGGCTATTGTAAGGTATCGACAGTCACGTAAATCTACTAAGTTAACTTTGTTATTTTACTTCCTTCCTGAGAAAGGAACAAACTCGTACTGTAACAACCCAATGAAGCCTTAACCTGCTAAGACGACTGCGGCTCAACCTGATATTGGAGTCTCATGTGGTCTGCTGCGTCTCTACCAGACAGCTCCCCACTTGGTCTAAAGGGGTTCAGTGAACATCGTTCCGAACCTCACTCTTAAACTGTGATCGTTGGACTGGCCGTGAATGGAACCTGAGCCCGTTGGGTAAGAGGAAGGCACGCTACACATACTCTACGGGCTACTACTACTACTACTACTACTACTACTACTAAGACCACGTTTCTCACACTTTGTGGGTCGCGGGCGCGAACTGTGTCGTAAATGGGTATTTTACCCTGTTTTACGACTGGATGCTCTTCCTGGCACCAACCCTATGGGGAGAGATGTAATCACTATGCGTGTGTGTCTGTGGTTGTTGGGGATATAGTGTGTTGTCTGAATATAAAGAGGAGAGTGTGGAACAAATGCAAACAACCATTCCCCGACCAGAAGAATTAATCACACGCCGACCCGGCTGGGAATTGAAACCGGGACCCTCTGAACCGAAGGCATCAACGCTGACCATTCAGCCAAAAAATCAGAGGCTACTACGGGACTACTACTGCTCTTACTGTAATTTCGTTTACGTCCCTTCAATTGGTATAGCACTGGTATAGATTTTGAGAGGTAACGGAATGCAAGAAGCCAACGCGACAGAGTTGTCCTTAATTACCTTCAAATGCCACCGACATTTGTCAGGATGCGAACCATTTTCTTCGGAACAGGACAACGACTAACCGACTGGGGTCAGCTAGTTTGAGTAATCATGCTCCGTTTGATTGTTAGAGAAGCTGTGAGCCTGCTGCTGGTGAGGTTGTTAATTTCTTCGATTTATTGTATTTACTGCACAGTGGCCTCCATAATGCCCTGACGTGTTAATTCATCCAAAATTTTATATCGTATTCATTTCTTACGGAATGAATATAGCGACCCTATATGAATGGTACTACATTTTAGTCTCGAGATGGAATTATTTTACTTCTAGTGAACGTGATTCGCCAGCGCCTTGTCCCATCAAATCCCAGAGAAACTTCAATTAGTTCTCCAAGGTTAGAATACATTTGGTCATCGACATCAGAGTTACCATGGACTATGGTGTAATATATGCTGATGCATAAAACGTGTTCCTTAATTTTGTTTGCAAACGATCTCGATAAATCAGTAATTAACATGCTAATTGAAGGCTTTTTAAAGGTCAGGGGTAGGCCAATGACTTAGACAGAAATACAAAGGTTGCGTCTAAAGCCACGTTTCACACCGAATGTTATTAAAAATGTTTATAACTTCTAGTTACCAACACGTTTCAGCAAAAGATATTTATAACAAATGTTGGTGACAGAACACGAGTGTGGCGTTTACAAAAAGTGCTAAGCATTTGTTGGTAACATTCGGTGTAAACGCAGCTTAACATGTGCTGGTAAGAAATGTTGCTAACATTCTGTGACCATTACCGACTTCTTGTGGATAAGAAAATTTCCTTTGGCAACCCGGGAACATGACATGTTGTTAACTCTTCACAAGCGGTTTCGAAATGTTGGTTAGTAACAGCGGTGTAAACGCAGCTTAAAAGGTCAACAATCCTGATTAGTTTATGTAAGAATAGGAAAGCTGTACACTTCTTGGTACAAAATGTGACTGTTTGAACAACAGAGTCACATATATTTTTTCTGTTTTACTAGGCCTACTAATAACGGGTATACTGTATTTGAGAATTCATTTTTAGCTTTCCTCTAAACTATCACTCCACCCTGTACTAATGAAAGAATTTATAGCCTAATACCTCTTTCCTTCAACTTATATACTGAGTTTAATGAAAGTACAATATATTCAGCCGTTTTACATGATTTCGTATCAGACAGACAGACAGACAGACAGACAGACAGACAGACAGACAGACAGACAGACAGACAGACAGACTGACTACAATGTAATTGAACTTTTTTAAACTTTCGTATGCCTAGTCCGAGATAAGAGCAAAATATTCAAAACTAGAAGAATAACAGTCAAAAGGACAATCTTAAATGAATAGATAGTTGGGCACGCAACATGAAACTAATAATAATAATAATAATAATATTTGCTTTACGCCCCACTAACAACTTTTACGGTTTTCGAAGATTCTGAGATGTCGGAATTTAGTTCCACAGGGGTTCTTTTACGTGCCAGTAATTCTACCGATACGAGGCTGACGTATCTGAGCACCTTCAAATACCACCGGACTGAGCCAGGATCGAACCTGCGAAGTTGGTGTCAGAAGGCCAGCGCCTCAACCGTCTGAGCCACTCAGCCCGGCTAAATCTGAAACTTTTTCCTACTGTAGCCTAGTGAGCGAATGAACTCATCAATCACCTTCTTCGTCCATATCTGAATATCAAACTCAATTACACTGGATGCTGTCGTCCTTTGTAATAGGCAGTTCACTGTTAGCCAGATCGTGATCAGTAAATGCCAAGGAGCAGACAAGTAAGCGTCCTCAAGTGCATGACTGCAGCCTCGTAACATATCGAGATCCTGCCTAACGAATTTGATCGCATGCAATCTGCGTTAGAGATATTACGATTTACGTCATCAGCCGTGCATGCAAAGATATCCGCCGTTATTTTCTTGATCCTACCCACAATTTCCCATAGAAATATATTCAGTGCTGTCCTCGCGAACTCCAGAAAAATGCAGGGGCAGTATTGAAATTCAAGAAGCTTTGAGAAGGAAGACAGAGTGGAGTCAATCCACCAAAAAAAGACAGCCCTAGAATCTTACTGGGTGAGAAGAATAGATTCTAAGTAGAAATGTAAGAAAAAAACCCAGACATCGTGCTCTTAACCCAGCTGCAATATTATTCCAGGAGTGTGGTAAGTAGGTTCATCCTGAAACAGCCCTCCGAGTTTTCAGAGAAGACTGATACAACGTCAGAGCTGGAGGAAACAAACAAAAGAAAAAGCTGCAATTTGCTCAAGATAAAGCCAGTAAAGACAAGTCCTGGTGAATTTATGCATGTTTAAATATTTTTTTACCGACGAGAGCAAGTCGAATGTTGATTAATATGTGGCGCAAACTAAATGAAGAACTGGAAAACCAAAAATTTACAAGCAATTTTCAAACTCGGAGGGGACAGCATCGTGATCTGAGGCCGCATGCCTTCTGCAGCAGTCGTAGAAGAGACATGCCTACGCTTGGTGTGATTGTTGAGAATTTACCCAACTCCTTTTCTATCACTTCTTCACAACCCCGAAAACTCTCCTGGCCAGACAGAGGGCGTCACCCTCTAAGTGGCCAGCCCCTTCCTTCCCTTCGGGAAGGGGAATGAAAACCTTCCCCTAGGTCCTTTGTTGAGAAAGAAGACTGTCTCCGTAATTTGCGGGACAATCCACATAAAAGTACGGGCAAATTGGACAGCAGGGATAGTTTTAAATTCTATTAGGACAGTGACACAAAACACAAAACGTTTGCATTTCGAAGTTGGTAGTAATAATGAAGTTACTGGTTTTACGTCGCACTAACTATGTTTACCGTATCTGGAGACGCCGAGGTGCCTGAATTTTTTCTCACGGGTGTACTTTTACGTGCCGGGAAATCTACCAACACGAGGCTGGCGAATTTAAGCACCTTCAAATATCACCGGACTGAGCAGAGATTGAACCCGTCAGTTTGAGCTGAGAAGGCCAGCGGTCTACCGTCTGAGCGACTGAGCTCTGCTACGAAATTGGCTATCGTCCCCAAAGTTATTGAAACTCCGCTCCAAAACACTGACCTGAGCTTAGAATGAGAGTAGAAAGAAGATCCAACCAAAAAACCAAACCCCACGGCAATTAACGCCCTTGAAAGGGCCTTGGCCTGCCCTGCTACCGCTGCTCAGCCCGAAGGCCTGAAGATTACGAGGGGTCGTGTGGTCAGCACGACACATCCTCTCAGCTGTTATTCTGGGCTTTCGAGACTGGGGCCGCCATCTCACCGCCAGATAGCTCCTCAATGCTAATCAGTAGCCTGAGTGGACCTCGAACCAGCCCTCTGGTCGAGAGAAAAGTCCCTGACCTGGCCTGGAATCGAACTTGGTGCCTCCGGGCGAGAGGCAGGCACGCTACCCCTACACCACGGATTCGGCCAGAAAGATCTGTAAGTTCTAAACATTAATTGGAAAGAAAAAGTATGGAGGAACGGAGTCCTATTCATTCTGATGGCATAAATAAATCATTTTCCGACATATCAAAACGATTTAGAAAGGCCATACGCCGAAAGGGATATGCTACAACGTACTAAAGGTTGTTTGTTTTATTTTTACACTAGATTATGTGTATTTGGGCGTTGGGATGGTCGAATATTGAAGTGTGTGTGATGTTTAGTGCTTCCTATAAAAACAAATGATTTTCATATTATAATGAATCGAGATCTCCCATTTTTAATAATACGTCTTGACCAGAAAGAATTCCCTCTGATCCAAGCCCGAATGAATTAATTGCAAACACTAGAATGGACAGGTTAGAACGGACACAACAATCACAAACGTTATCAGAGAGATTTCACAGTCACATTAAGTTCACGAGACTGTTGACTGTGATGGCCTAAGAATCTTGATATAAAATAACATATTAATCTCTGTATAATGGTGTTCCGTTCCATTTAGAACTTATGATCTGACACCAAGTGATCTCGTTTATAAAATATTTTAAATATCCTGTACATTTTTAACCTCACGTCCACTTAAATTAAAGAAATTGATACATCAATAACTCATGCCAACAAGGAATATTACAACTAGTCAGATACCATGCAAAGATTCTAGACAATCAAGCTCTATAACTTATCCTCAGCTGACCTTCATTACCGTTAAGTGTTACAACATGCTCGTACTCCTACATGTGGGTACCTTGTACTGTAGATCGTCATCGAGAGAGTGGCTACGGAATACAAATTTACTCGTTCGGAAACTATTAGAACAGCCGAGATTGTGATTTCGTTTTTAATAATACAATTTTCCTGGAAACTATCAAATTTGTTGCTAAATTTTTGCAGACTTTTCCATTTCCTAACATATTTCCTAAAGTCCATTATTATTATTATTATTATTATTATTATTATTATTATTATTATTATTATTATTATTATTTTATTTTGTACAATTTGCTTTACGTCGCACCAACACAGTTCTTATTGCGACTATGGGTAGGAAAGGGCTAGCAGTGGGAAGAAAGCGGCCGTGGCCTTAATTAAGGTCCAGCATTTACCTGGCGTGAAAATGGGAAACCACTAAAAACCATCTTCAGGGATGCCGACAGTGGAGTTCAAACCCACTGTCCCCGAATGCAAGCTCACAGCTGGGCGACTCTAACCGTACGGCCAACTCGCTCAGTTATTATTATTATTATTATTATTATTATTATTATTATTATTATTATTATTATTATTATTATTATTAATATAGGCCCTACCGATTTTGAAGTCCCAAGTTAATTTATTGGTGAATGTGATAATCAAAACAAAAATAACACAATATTTCACACCTTCCCAACCACGCGCTTCCCTACAGAAAAACTAACATTCTAAAGCGACTTTTCTGCATTTCAATGTAGCAAAATTACGTATTAGGACATGAAGTTTCGTATTTCGTAATACGGTTGGTTACTTAACAATCATCCGCAGGCTTCACAAGAATATTCATTCATCGTCGTGGAGTTCCACCTATTTAAGTTGTTCGAGATTTTAAACAGATTTTGTTAATTTATGCGTATCATTTTGCAGTATTTGAAAGAAATTTGCAAAGTATACTTTCCAAGGTACGATTTGTGTTTTATCCATTTGGGGCTCAAAAATGTTGTACTAAGCCTTATCCTCTTCAAACCATAGGTACACAAATGTGCACCTCCACGTATGAATTATTATTTGGTCGGTTTTACGTGAGCTGTGACTATACGACCACATTTACGAACCCCTGAGTTCATGAAATGTACACCGGTGGCAACTTACTCCAGAGCAAGACCAAGCTGGAAGGAAGTATTCAGTAATATCAAGATGGTGGACAAACAAAACATAACTTCAGGTGTGATTTCATTTAAATACTTTCAAATTGTTGCAACTTTCACATATCGTTGTTGCGCCCAGAAAAACCGCTATGTGATATTATTGTAGCTTAGAACCCTGACTTCAGAATTTTAACATTTCCTTATGCTAAATGCAGGTTTTGCCCTAATATGAATTACGTTAAATCAAATATAACAATACAGTGCTCTTATGGAATAATTTTCAGGACTTGAAATTTCTTCCATTAAATGCGGGTTTATGCTAAATCGAGGTCACGAAAAATCGGGGTTATATTGTAGTTTACAGAAGATTGGCAAAAAAAGGAATAATTACTCCAAAGTTTGGGAAGAAATGTCACAGAAAGGAATTTGACAAGGAACAATAAAAATGATCCAGTCATTGTGTAATGAATGAATGAATGGAAACATAAGCGAGCAAAGCATAATGGTTAGGCCTATATGATTGAAAGTGGACTGAGACAAAGAAGTTCTGTCACCCCTTCTGTTCATAATAGTTATGGGTGACATTTTGAGAGCAGCAAAACATCATACAGATGAAGATAATTGAACATGATGTTATATGGTAATATTGCGATTTGGGGAAAATATGGCAATGAGATTCAAGAAGAGCTAGATATAGTGAATAGAAATATTGAAGAATGAGGAATGGAAGGTCAGTGTGGAAAAGTGCAAGACACTGGTGGTGACAGGAGAAAGGAAAGGGGAATATCATATTAAGCTTGAGGACAAAGATCCGGAATTGGTGAAGGCTTTTAAAGACTTGGGAAGTGAGCTAACTCAGAATGCGGGACCGGATGCTTAGATTAGCAAAAGGATTCAAGCTCGAGTGTACGAAACTTGTTATCGAGTAAATAAATTCCAACGAAAGCAAAAAGAAAACTATGTAGGCCTAAAAGATGTATTATCCCATACATCATACACTGTCTGATCAAAAGTATTCATGTTACAGTATCGTCTTTTTCTTCTGTTGCGTTTGTCCCACATGCTGTTGGGGTCTGTTGTTTGGTGCTCTTTCGTCACTTTACATGATCGTGTGCCTGATCGGGGCGAAGGTCTGTAAATAACCTGGAGATGTTCATGCAGGGTGTCAAGCCAACACTGCTTTCGTCTTCCTACAAGCCATTTCCCATCTACTTGCAAAATAAAACTACTCTTTGCCACTATTGCTGCTTCTGCTCGAAATACATGCCCATACCAGCACATGCAACTTCCTGTAATTCTTTTCGACGATCGGTGCCACTCCATATCGCCTGCTTACTTCATCATTTGTGGCGACCGTGCGGCTTCAGGCCAGGTGTCAACCTGAATATTTTCATTTCCGTGACAGCAAGTCGTCGTTCCACTTCTTTTGATGAAAGCCAGCATTCATCACTATACGACACAACTGGATGGGCTACAGAACCATATAGTTTTTACTTGAGCTGGTTTGAAATCTTTTTGTTACAGAGTAGGCTACACCAGTCACACAAGGTCCAGTACTGCATGAACTGTATCAGCTAATTTCCGTCCTAAGTGATACATGTGCTGCGGGTCAGTATTGTCAGAATTGTATTTCGAGGCGCAACGGCGATATTATTTCTTATACCTTCCTGTATGATGGCTACTTTCATTGCACAATTGTTTCAAAAATATATCCCAAAATATTATCATTCAGTATATAAATATAGCATTCCCAGACATCAAGCGGCCAGTATCCAGTATTCGGGAGATAGTAGGTTCGAATCCCACTGTCGGCAGCCCTGAAAATGGTTTTCCGTGGTTTCCCATTTTCACACCAGGCAAATGCTGGGGCTGTACCTTAATTAAGGCCACGGCCGCTTCCTTCCCACCCCAAGCCCTTCCCTGTCCCATCGTCGCCATAAGACCTATCTGTGTCGGTGCGACGTAAAGCAAGTAGCAGCAAGCTCATCGATAAAAATACACACTACTATAATATTGTTCTTACGTAAAAGTCCACATACGAAATGGCCTTACATTGAATGTCCTACAATAGTTTAGTCCATTAGATGAAAAAGTCGGTCCAGCACGTATTAATATACAACATGCACAATGTCAAGCGTTTTAAAAGGTCCAACACGAAGTAAGTTTCGGCAGTATAAAAAATAAATAATATAATTTTTTATTCCTATTCTAACAGCCCAACAATGAGATTTAAATAACAATATATCGTAGCTATGCAATTTAAATTTATACCGAAAATGGTCTCTAAATTTACGCTCAATGTCTCATATTATATTTTCACCAAAAAATAAACCTGTGTTATTACAAAGAGAGCCCGGTTCCATGGCTAAATGGTTAGCGTGTTGGCGTTTGGTGACAGAGGTCCCGGGTTCGATTCTCGGCAGGGTCGGGAATTTCAACTATCATTGGTTAATTTCGCTGGCACGCGGGGCTGGGTGTATGTGTTGTCTTCATCATCTTTTCATCCTCATCACGACGCTCAGGTCACCTACGGGAGTCAAATAAAAATACCTGCACCTGGCGAGCCGAACATGTCCTCGGACACTCCCGGCACTAAAAGCCTTTTCATTTTCGTTACAAAGAGATAACGTATATCATTGTCATTCCGACAGTTGGTCAGGAATCCAGGATTGCGGAGATGTTTCGATCGAAACAGTTGTAAGGCGAGGTGCACAAAAAATGTGGATTTGGATATTGTCTCTGTCAGAAATTACTAACGGTAGAAGAATGCTATACCTCGCTATTTTAGGTCCATTTTATATCATCTCAACTTCCATAGCAAACCTCAAGGAGATGTTCCAAAATAAAGAACGATAATAATTTAAATAAGCTTTGTAATTACATCAGTTTAAATACAATCCCTCCATTGTTCCAGCGTTATCTTTCGTTTCCATTTACGCATTTGAAATGCGAACTTTCTGGTCAAGTCGACATTTGTTTGTGGGGACTTACTAATGATGACCACCGTAGAATATTGACGTTTTGGGATGATGGGCATTTTTTGTGAGTGTGGACGTTACCAAACGTTGGACGTTTTTGTACACATATATGCAACGTCTGATACAACGGTCTTCTGAAATGAATATGCATTTTAATGTAAAATTTAAATTACTAACCGAGCAAGTGGCCGTGCGGTTAGGGTCGGGCAGCTGTGAGCTTGCATTCGGAAGACAGTGGGTTCGAACCCAACTGTTGGCAGCCCTGAATATGGTTTTCCATGGTTTCCCATTTTCACACCAGGAAAATGCTGGGACTGTGCCTTAATTAAGGCTACGGTCGCTTCCATCCCACTCCTAGCCCTTTCCTATACCAACTTCGCTATTAGACCTGCCTGTGTCGGAGCGACGTAGGGCAAATTAAAGAAAAAATATTTAGACCATTAAAAGTTAAACAAAGCATTTTTTTTTTTCACTTGGGGCTGGTACTTGATCTTACGAGGCTATCAACAACGTGTTGGTCAGATGCGCCAAAGCGTGTTAATGTTAATTCTACAAAAGTGAGTAACTCATATCTTACCTTTTTAGCACCGAAATAAAATAAATGTCATAGGTTTTATTTAACCGGAGCTTGAAGAAACTAAAGTAAGCTTTTCAAAGTTATTTTAAGTGCTAATTATGTTATTTGCTGTACGTCCCACAACTACATTTTTATGGTTTTCGGAGACGCCCAGGTGCCGTAATTTAGTCCCGCAGGAGTACTTCTACGTGCCAGTAAATCTACCGACATGAGGCTGACGTATTTGAGCACCTTCAAATACCACCGGGCTGAGCCAGGATCGAACCTGCCAAGTTGGAGTCAGAAGGCTAGCGCCTCAACCGTCTGAGCCACTCAGCCCGGTTATTTTAACTTCTTTGCTTATAGCGGAGAGACTTTACCTGCTGTAAGAAATCGGGGTTGTTGAACAAGTCCTGTATGTGAAGCAACGACAGCAAACATTGCAGACTCTCTGAAATGCACATGGACTAACAAGACTCATAAATAAACTTCAGTAAACTTTTACATCCGGAACGTAGAGGTGATGCAATATGTCTGCACTTCACTGCACGAACTTACTGCTCCGTTTCTCTGACAGCTTGCGGGCAATACTAAGCAATAAACTTACATTGTTAAAAGACCTTAAGCAACATTTCCTGTTAATTTTTCAAAAACCGGGCGAGTTGGCCGTGCGGTTAAGGGCGCGCAGCTGTGAGATCACATCCGGGAGATAGTGGGTTGGAACCCCATTGTCAGCAGCTCTGAAGATGGTTTTCCGTGGTTTCCCATTTTCACACCAGGCAAATTCTGGGGCTGTACCTTAATTAAGGCCACGGCCGCTTCCTTCCCATTCCTAGACCTTTCCTGTCCCATCGTTGTCATACGACCTATCCGCGTCGGTGCGACGTAAGAGCAAAAAAAAAAAAAAAAAAAAAAAAAATCAAAAACAGAATGTGTAGGTAGCCTTCAAAGATAGTGTAAGGTTTTAAAACCCACCTTCATTAGTACTGGGCTTGTGAATTGACATCCACGTTATTCAGCTGCTATTTCTTGATGGATACAGTATTCTTGCATCTGTATCTTATCACAGACCAGAGAAAAATGTAGCCTCCACCAATGTCTGTCACATTGATGGCTGTGACAGTGTGGAAACAGCTGAGGTGTGGGCAGTGCTGGGCAATGATTTTCGGAGCAAAACTAGTGCGTCTAGATGTTACGAAAGGTGTCATTGACAGGGCCGGTCGTGCTGCAGTACAGTAGTACTTTCCGACTGAGTGAGCTGGCTACGCGGTTCGAGATACATAGCTGTTGGCTTACATTTGGGAAACAATGGTTTCGAACCCACTGTCGGCAGCCCTTTCATAGCTTCCCATTTTCACACCAGGAAAATGCCGGGGCTGTACCTTAACTAAGGACACGGTCGCTCCTTCCCAGTTGTAGCCCTGTCGTATCCCATCGTCACCACAAAACCTCCCTGAGTCAATGCGACGTAACACAAATAACAAAGAAAAACGTACTTTCCAGCAATGGCAAACTGCATCTCTCTTCAGCATGACTAGTACGTCTCATTAGGATGCCGTCCTCGGTTTTAACTATTTCCCTACAACTGTTTAAGCTTCAGCGGTGCTATATGGGGATCCAGACATCCTCCGGGCTGACAACTAAACACATGACCTTTTTTTTTTAGTATGTGGTACTTTTTTAATGCTGCTTATGTGCTGCGATTCCTGATTCACGAAGAAATGGCTCAACCATAACAGGATTTGATTAGTGACAGAAAATATTATACTTAGATTAGCAGAATGTTACGTGGGAATACCTGTCAAATGCTCCAGATCTGTCTTATCCGCCTTCACAGTTGAGCCATTCATACATGTTCCACAATAAGACTTTGAATCTACACAGTTTGGGGATCCGAAGACCAGATGCCAATGTTGATGAACACCGGGGGCATTTCCACTCTCACCACCACCACCACCAACACCGCGATGGTAACTTATTGCAAATTCGTGGTTCATCTATCCGATTCCCGGGGCATAACAATAAAAAAATGCACACAATATCACAGACACCACAGCGAGGTGGCTGCGCGCCTTGAGTCACCTAGCTGTGAGCTTGCATTCGGGAGATAGTGGGTTCGAACTGCACAGTCGGCAGCCCTGAATTTTCCATGATTTCCCGTTTTACACCAGGCACAGGCAAATGCTGGGACTGTACTTTAATTAAGGCCACGGTCGCTTCCTTCCCAATTCTAGTCCTATCCTATCCTATCCTATCCTATCCTATCCTATCCTATCCTATCCTATCCTATCCTATCCTATCCTATCCTATCGTCGCCATAAAACCTATCTGAGATAGTGTGACGAAAAACCGATTGTAAATGGTAACAGGCACCACAATAACACAAATATAAGGCAACTTACATTGTAAAGTGCACGAGGCTGATCAGAAATGTCTGTACATGATCGAAGCCATGAATAATAATAATAATAATAATAATAATAATAATAATAATAATAATAATAATAATAATTACAATGTCCGCCTCTGAGGTGTAGTGATCAGTGTGTCAGTGTGATTAGCTGCCACCCCTGGCTATACCACGAAATTTGAATAGTGGTACCAGGGCTAGAGCGGGGTTCACTCAGCCTCGGGTGGTCAACTGAGTAGAGGGGTGTTCGATTCCCTCCTCAGCCATCCTCGAACTAGTTTTCCGTGGTTTCCGACTTCTCCTCCAGGCAAATGCCGGGATAGTGCCTAACTTAAAGCCACGGCCACTTCCTTCCCTCTCCCTTGTATATCCCTTCAGATCTTCCCATAAGGCCCCTGTTCAGCATAGCAGGTGAGGCTGCCTGGGCGTGGTACTGGTCCTCTTCCCAAAATGTATCCCCACGACCCAAAGTCTCACGCTCCAGGACTGCCCTTGAGGCGCTAGAGGTCCGAGGGAAAAATCAAACCTGGGGTGTAAACAGATTAAGAAATAATAATAAAAAATCGTATTAATGATAATAATAATAATAATATTTTAAATGGCGTATGGCCTCCAGAAATACCTGGTGCAGGTCTCTTTCTAATTGACGTCTGTAGGTGACCTGCGTGTCTGCGAGAATAGGTCTTAACGTATGATGAATTCTAATGTTGAGAACGGGACACACCCGCAGTCGCCGAGTCAAATCTTTTTCTTCTTCTACCGTTTTTTCCACACCCAAACTTGGTCACGGGTGTGCGATCTGTATCACACACGTGGACTTGGCCCTGTTTTATGGCCAGATGACCTTCCTAACGCCAACCCTATGTGGAGGGATGTATTAATTATTAACGTGTGTTTATGTGGTGGATGATAGTGTTGTGTGTGTGTGCGAGATAGATAGATAGATAGATAGATAGATAGATAGATAGATAGATAGATAGATAGATAGATAGATAGATAGATAGATAGATAGATAATTCTGCCTGATAACTTAAACAGCTGTGTGGCTATTAATACTAAATGGGAGGTAGGATTTGGACCGTCGTAGGTTTCACCCCTACAACAAAGGCAATGAGGTCCAAAAAACAAAGGCAATGAGGTCCAAAAAAAAAGGACATGTAATTTTTGTGTGACGGTTAGTATGGTGATCGTAGCCACGGAACTTCCGGTTTCACGAGAGACCCGATCCCCAGGGGCGTGACGTTTAATTTCACATATCTCACATGTATTGGCCGGGATTCGAATCAGTTCGGGTGCAGTAACACTGTTGCTCCGCTTTCTCGACAGTTGTGTTGATCACGCTATTATCTGTCCTGTTCTAGGAAGACAGTCGTTGGTCCGTGAGCCTTGTAGCGCCGAACGTACTGTATTGCACTTTCCCAGGTGCCGTGAAGGGTGGTAAGAAAATGATCTATGACGGAACGCACGGATACAATGCTCCCTTGTAATGTCTCCGTAGAGGGCAACACACGGGGCTGGGTTATTGACTCCGTGAAAGGAGCAATTATGTTTGTTGTTCCTCGTATCGGATGCAGAACAGTGCTCCACCGCATGCGGAAGTGACTCATGTGCAGACATCAGTGAAGGGTCCTCCCACCTTGAAGTGCAATGATCCGACACGACAGCACCGTCAGTCTCTTCTCCTTTTTAGTCTTGCATTCATAACGCTGACGAACATAGAAGCTGGGTCTAGTGGGGCGTACTTCGATATGCCCTTGCGTATCAACACGCGTGCCACATGATTCCTAATCTTAAGTTGAGTGGTTCGATTCTAGGCTTCGTTATTTGTGACTTTCTTCAAAATCACTTTCAACTACGCATTGTTTGTACTCTTTCCAAGTGTTGAAATGGTATCTTACTTCAAGTTGAAGGCATTTTATTCAATCACATCCGCAGTTAATTGCAGTGACACCTGATAGCTCAGCACATGTTGTCCCCATCCCGAATTGCAATACATTACTGTATCCTGCGCGGCATGAGGTCAGTATGGCCCTAGGTCACGTCTTGTGAAATTGCGGCCCATGCTTGCTGCAATGCGAGGGTCACTTCGTACACAGTTCGGGGTGGCTAAGGGGAGTTGTGTGCTGGCCTTGCAATCTAGGGGTAGCGAGCCTTTCTTACCTGGAGGCACCGAGTTCGATTCCCAGTAAGGTCAGGGATTTCTACCCGGAAATGAAGGCTGATTCGAGGTAAACTAGGCCTTCGCGAGAACAATTGAGTTGCTGTCTAACAGTTAGGTACTGGCTCAGATCTAGAAAGCCAAGGGTAACGGCCGAGAGGATTTACTGCGCTGACCACGCGTCATCTGCAGGCCTTCGAGCTGAGTAGCCATTGTTTAGTAGGTAAGCCCCATCAAGGCTTTAACGCCATGGGCATGTCCAACACATGTTGCATTGGGCCGGTCACTGTAAAAACGTAATACTTTGGAGAGCTTCGCTGGCGATGCCTGCAGCGTGAGAGTGGTACTGTCCTGCTGAAACATCTCATTTGCAACGGTTGTCATCACGGGGGCAACCACTGGATTGACAACCCAGTCCACATACTGTCGAGCAGTCATTGTGTCGTCAACAAACATCACATGAAAGTCAATATCTCCTCAGACTATAATGCATGGTGTTGGCCCTGTGCGCCTCTCAACACTAATGCCTTGTTTACACGATGCCAGTTGATAAGACAATTATTGCTACGTGTGAACACTTCGGTTCAATTGTCTAGACAATTACTCAAACAATCGAGTGTCTCCAGGAGTAGACTGAGGATAACCAACTGCGCCCAGCTGCGCCCACACCCCCCAGAGCTCAGTGCTGTCGCAACAATTGGCCAGTACCTGTATATTTCTTTTGCGCCAGTTCGCTTGTATCAGCCGAGAGGTGCAGCCGCCTGTGTGGTCTTGATCATTTAAAGACTTTAATTTTTAAATTATTTGTGAACTGTTCGTATAATTAGGGCTCCAGAGTGGGTTGATGGTACTAATATAAAATTCGCTGATCTGTATAGGGAACGTCGGTGTTCGTGGGACCGGCACGACGACCGGTACAAAGACAATAATATGCGATCCTCTTCCTTGTCCACTCCCGCTTCATCTCTATCTCCTCCCATAAAATTCTGCATGATTCAGCAATGAATTCCCAACACATATCATTAAAAATTTAATTTAATTCCTCACGGGACACTATAGACGCTGTGCACTCAGCTATTTCTCGTCATCTACTGCCGTAGCAATAACTTCCTCGTGTGAACGGGCTCTCGTTCAACGGAACTGGCCAGCGATTGTTCCGCAATAATTAGAGGACAACTGTCGCCAACAATTGTCTCATCAACTGGCATTGTGTAAGCGCAGCTTAACCCTTTATAGGGCAGTGGTATAATAATTTACCACCACCATTATCTCCTAAAGTAATTGCAGTACTGCTTATTTCTACCACTGTATATTTGGAGTAAAAATTGGGACCAACATATACACACTATTTAGTTTGCTCTTCCTTCACAATGTAACAGAACAAAAAGAAAACGCCACAGGTGGTAAAATAGTATACCACTGCCCGTGTGGTGGAAACACATTGAGGCTGCACATGTTTGTGTGAAGTTGATACCGAATTACGAAGTCATATATACTATTTGCAGAAGTCTGAGGCATGTTTACAAAGAATACTGATATATTTTAGTTTCAGAATTACGTTTTCATACAGTTCTATTGTTTTTAACTTAGAGAAAATAATGAGATATCTGAAAGCATGCATGAGATTTCTAACCAAGGGCAGTCTGTAGGCTACTTTGTATAGCCGCTTTGTGAAACATTTATGAGAAATACAAACTGGGACAGTGTAAAACATTATTACAGGAGCTTCAAATATTACGTTAGCAGTATTGCATATTAGTAATTAGATTTGCATAACATGTTATATTGTTATAGCTGCCGTATTTATCACATAACCTCAATCGGGGATGGAGACACGTACAGATTGTTTGTGTGGGGTTGCTTTTTTATAACAAAAAACCAAATTCCATGGCACTGCGGCCCTTGAAGGGCCTTGGCCTTCTAACCGACTGCTGCTCAGTCCGAAGGCCTGCAGATTATGAGGTGTCGTGTGGTCAGCACGACGAATCCTCTCGGCCGTTATGGCTTTCTAGACCGGGACCGCTATCTCATCGTCAGATAGCTCCTCAATTCTAATCACGTAGGCTGAGTGGACCTGAACCAGCCCTCAGGTCCAGGAAAAATCCCTGACCTGGCCGGGAATCGAACCCGGGGCCTCCGGGTAAGAGGCAGGCACGCTACCCCTACACCGGCTTGCTTTTTTATACACCATCCTGTAAATTATCGGAATCAGGGAAATGATAATAATAATAATAATAATAATAATAATAATAATAATAATAATAATAATAATAATAATAATAATAATAATTTTTAAAAAAATGTTTGTAGATGGAGGGAAAATGCTTGACGGAGCTGGAAATCGAGCAAATAGTATCAGTCACTGACGAAATTGCTTTCCAGTCGGACTTAGAGTGTAATTTAGGGGCTGAGGACATTTTACTCCTGCAGCAAGTTAGATCTTCAATGCTTCTTCAGAAGCGGCAGCTACCTCGTCTATTAAAGATTTTCTCCAAGGCAGGACGCCCAGAACATGAGATTGGGACTTACCGCAGATGTGCATATTGCAGCACAAAGAAAAGGCAAAAGCGTAGCAATCTGATTTGCAAAACATGTGATAAGGTTGCTTTAGACGTTTCCACGACAGTCAGTAAGACATTAGAATTACTGCTATATTTTATTTCGCTGTATTTTAATTGTATGCATTTTGTCATATTGATATTGTCAGTGTGCAGAATTTTTAATTTTGATGATTTTATGATCAAATCTGATCTACTTTATGCGTTAGCACACGGTATTTTGGATGTAACAAAATATATGTGTGGTGGTAAATTATTATACCACTGCCCACCCTGTGTTGTCGGTTGATCTAAATGGGCAGTGGTATAATAATTTTCCACCCCATTAACCCTACCTACACGTAACTTTTTTTCTGATTTTTTTTATTGAATTGTGTTTCAAGCTCGGTAGAGAGGCAGATTACAAAGTTTCAGAATTTTTGAACTACCCCCGGACTTCTGCCCTATAAAGGGTTAAGATCGGAGCGGCCCCTCTCCCGGGACGTTGTCGGACACGGTTGCAAGGATCACTGCGGCCAAGACAAATGCGCGATTCCTCACTGAAAATGACACTATGCCATTCGTCGGTCTAGAGTGTCCGTTCCTGACACCGTCGCCAGATGGAGATGGTTTTGCGTGGTTTCCCATCTTCACACCAGGCAAATGCTGGGGCTATACCTTAATTAAGGCCACGGCCGTTTCCTTCCCATTCCTAGGCCTTTTCCGTCCCATCGTCGCCATAAGACGTATCTGTGTCGGTGCGACGTAAAGCAAATAGCAAATGTATCTTAATTGAGGTCACAGCTACTTCTTTCCCAACTCTTACCTTTCCTCATCCTTCGATGTGTTATTGCAACGATAAACCCCTAATAAAAAGAGAAGTATGCTTGCTTGTTGTTTAAAGGGGCCTAACATGTAGGTCATCGGCCCCAAAAGAGAAGTGTGGTTTTATTTCAAACTAATGGTGCGTTCCTTACTTCGGAGGCAGAGAGGCGAGGGAGTAGAGGGATGAAAAGTCGATGTTAAAAGACCAGAAATCCGTATATGCGGTAAGGTTATCTTTGTCCACGATGGGACAAGCTGAGCTAGACGAATCCTATTGTTACAAATTCTGTAGTTATTTAGGATTTTCTGTAGGATTAAGTAAACGCTACGTATGTTTGCAATTACTCCGTTGTGTCGAGCTGTGATATTTAAAAAAAGAGATATTTCACTTTTAATGCATTTCAGGTCTTCAGGTTGCAGTTAGTTTACGATAACGGGTGTATTGAACTGAGGTATACATGCCTTGTCTTTGGACTTCCCCACACGTAGCTAGCGAACTATCTCAGCACCTGCAGGGCATTCTAATGCCTCCGTGACCTTGAGACTGTGTGTCATCTGGCGGGCCGGTCACGAATTACAGTCCTATTTCGCTCTGTGTGTGCGTGTGTGCCCTTTGTGTATGACGCAAGCCTCGTGGCCCGCCCACAGCACTCTTGCTTTCACTGATTGGAAGATTTAGGTTTGTGGCGAATAGAGACACGGACTTATTTCACATTTACTATACATATGTTATACAATATTGTCTACACGGGTTGGGTTATGAATACTGGCATTGTTCCGTAATAGCCTCTACATAGGTGGTTTTTACGGATAAAGGATCGATTATCTTTCTAGCGTTGTAGAATAAATATGGTATTCTAATAAATAATAATAATATTTTTTTACTTCCCACGAATTACTTTTAGGGTCTTAGGGGTTCCGTAGAAGTTATTATGCGTGCCGACAAACCTACCAAAACGAGGCTGGTGTATTTGAGCAACTTCAAGTACCACCGGACTGAGTTGGTATCGAATCTGAAAATTTGGGCCCAGAGGAAATACTGTATGTATTCTCTTCGGTAGTAGAGCACAGTAAGAATCACACAGGCTTATATTCTAGAAAAAAGTAAATAAAGGAAGCGTTTATTTTTACCTGGCTGTTTGATATCGTGACCACAGCCACTGCCCGTTTGACGCGGATCCGAACCGGAAGGACGTGATTTTTATTTCGAAAATCCCATGTACACTGGCCGGGAGTCGAATTTCGGCTGCCTTGGTAAGAAGACTTTTGACTGTCACCACCACCCGTCCGCTAGAAATCAATATCGATTTTCACAACAGCAGTATCTTCATTAACAGTAGTTCAATGGAGGTATAAATGCTACGTATATATTTCACATATCTAATACACGTATTATGTAGTATGGAGCTCTCAAATTTTCTGTCGTAGCTCTTGAGATCGTTTCGTCTTGGAAATTCAGTCAGAATAAAATCATTCTGTTTGGCATAAAAATATTGTTACAATTAAAGGTAATTGGTCTTTAATTGACTTTCGGATTTTGATGAAGCAGAAATTCAGCAATAGCTATGATCAGCGTCGCGACCTTCGATTCAAAGGATCCTGGGTTCGATTCCTAGCCGGGACGAGAATTTTAGCTGCGTCTAGTTAATTCCTCTAGCTCGGAGATTGTATGTTTGTGTTTGTCTCAATACGTACTTCTTCATTTATACACAACACACTAAACTACCAATCACAACAGAAACACGCAATAGTAAATACTCACCTGATTTAGCGTTGGCATCTGGAAGGGCTTTTGGTCGTGAAAATGGGCTTAACCCACATGTAGTGCCGATCCCAAGTAAAGGAAAAGGACAGAAAATACATTCTGAAAGATAGCATGGTTTTACAATTTATTTCTTTTTTGCTGATTTACTGTATAACAGTTACCCACTCAACCTCTCGAATTTGATGAAACTTTGAGAGCATCATTGTTCCAGGTTCAGGAGTTCAATGAATTCTATTCTTTATATTACTGTTTAATAGGACGTGTTTGAATGTTGATTCGCGACAATCGCTGCCGCTGTTGGCGTTGTGTAGTGTGGCTGCGACTGAAAGAATCTGATATTAGCCAATTTGAGCTTTCCTTTAAAAAAATGAAATGGCATATGGCTTTTTAGCATTCCTTTACAAAAATGAAATGGCGTCTTTCGATTTGACTCCCGTAGGTGACCTGCGCGTCGGGATGATTATGAAATGATGATGAAGACGACACATACACCCAGCTCCCGTGCCAGGGGAATTAACCAATTATGGTTAAAATTCCCGACCCTGCCGGGAATTGAACCCGGGATCCCGGTAACCAAAGGCCAGCACGCTAACCATTTAGTCATGGAGCCGGACATTCCTTACCAAAAGGAATATAGGAATATTTATTGGACATCGTATACGACGTGGCATACACCTAGAAAATATATCACCTGGCGAGGTGGCCGTGCGCGTAGAGGCGCGCGGCTGTGAGCTTGCATCCGGGAGATAGTCGGCAGCCCTGAAGATGGTTTTCCGTGTTTTCCCATTTTCACACCAGGCAAATGCTGGGGCTGTACCTTAATTAAGGCCACGGCCGCTTCCTTCCAACTCCTAGGCCTTTCCTGTCCCATCGTCGCCACAAGACCTGTCTGTGTCCTTGCGACGTAAAGCCCCTAGCAAAAAAAAAAGAAAACAAAATACATCTCGTTCGTAGCCAGTTCGTTCACTCGAGTTTATCACAAGTGTGATTTCTCAAATTATTATGTGCAAATCATTAATAGCTCTCACATCGGTTGCATGTCAGAAAGTGCATTGATTTGCTTTCTGCATTATCTTCCACTGCAAAAAATTTGCACAATCTTGAGTGAAAAAAGCAGGAGTAATTTTATGCAGAACCAAAGACACGCGGATGTTCATGTGATAATGACTAATATGAGCACATCAAGAGAAATTCACATGGAATTATACACATGGCCTACAGTATATTCAGTTCCTTTTTAATTACCTACCTTTAGTCTATTTCCGCTTGATAAAATTAACAAATCTTCCAGGATATGCCCTCAGAGGACACCCAGAAGAAAGCATCTTGTTCCATTCATAGAACAAATCAGCACAAATCCTATTCAGTTTATCCCACTTTCGTCTGGGTGATTCGGATCCAGGAACCTTGGTGGTGATAGGTGGCATGTTGAATTCTGGTGCAGTGAATAAGTTCCACTCAAGTAACCACCGTGTGGTAAGGTTAAAGTTCTCCGCTGTTAGTGCTATAATAATAATAATAATAATAATAATAATAATAATAATAATAATAATAATAATAATAATAATAATAATCTTTTAGTGTTTATGCAGTTGAAATTATACACTCTTAAAAATTAATATTATTTCGCAAACAACAATGTTTTTTCAGAAAATAAACTTTATTAATATCATCAAAAATGTGAACGCGCTGGGCGACCCATGTTGCGGGAGTACTGTTCCAAGTAACATATATCCCGGCAGCCATCAGTGTGTTTCATGTGGTAAGTTTTGCACGATCTAAATCCTTGAGCTAAACCACATACACTAACTAATGGTTACTGTTAACTAGAGGTTTTGTTTCATGGCCTATTCTGCAACATAGTGAAGAAGAATACAACGCGTGTTTGCTTGGAGCCGCTAACTGGCCTCATAACGGGACCGCTCCACGACTGGACAGTGCACGTTACAGAAGCTGTTCTCGGTGCATCTGTTGCGGACTTTCATCTCTCTCTCTCATCTGCTGTAGCAAGGATTGCATTTGATGCGCGTGCTAGACCTCACTACTGAAATTCCCCAGTTTATGAATTGGCCAAGTTTTTGTTCACTCCGTGGACTGGTTTCTAACTTTGTTCAGTTCAGGCACTGGATAAAATTGGCTGGTCCACCAATTGGCTCACAATGTAGAATGCATAACATATCTCAAATAAATAAATAAATAAATAAATAAATAAATAAATATAATTAAATAAATAAATAAATAAATAAATAAATAAATAAATAAATAAATAAATAAATAAATAAATAAATAAATAGCATCGATATACTGTATATTATGCCTTTGCTGGTGAGATGTAGTTTACAGTGCACTATGTCTTCTAGTATTGGCTAGAATATTTTTTTTACTTTCATTGAACTGTCTCAGTCTCATCCTTGGCTTTGACAATATGAAAGTGACCGAGGTATGAGTGATGCTAGTAATGCCATTTCTTATGCAGCCAATCCCTGTTATGAACGGTGTGAAAATATCACTCATAGGTTCGGTTGGTGTATGCATTTCAGTGGGCTTGGCAGACTGGTATGTTATACAGTGACTCTATATGTAGTATGTTATAGCAACTGCTGGCTCAGTGAGGAAAGCACGGGAAACTACCTCATTCCTCATTTCCCCACTATGCCTCTTCATTGACGCCTAGGGTATCTATAAGCTGTTGGTGGAACTGTGAAGGATCAAACCAGCCGTAGGCTGAGTACTCAATATATATATATATATTTCTGCTTTTAAATGTTTGCTGATACTTCGTCCTTTTTAATCTCCAACGAAATGTATAACGATCAATTCCATCGTTGGTTTCATTTTTTATCTGTACGTGTAGGGGGTGACAGCCGAGTGTCACAGTCGCTAGATTCTCATCAAGGCGGTCGCGGTTCGAAGCCCAGCCAATGCATGTAGGAGACTTAAATTGAAAAGCCACGTCTCTGTGGTTTGTAGAACTAGATGTCCCGTGTCTATGGTCACATTAACAGTCACGTAATACTACGGACTTGCTTTCGTTATCTTTGTCTTTAAATGGAAGTATTCCGCCAAACTTACTGGAATGATTGGCATGAAAGTCTGTATTTGAGTGGAAGGAAGGCTAGAAAGGGAACTAATTCTACAGGTTATTACAGTATTCATAAATATTGTGTGTGGTTAGGGCAGAGTTCTATTACTAATATTCTAATTTAAATATCATTGACCTACTGTATACTCATATTGAGACGTTTCCATGGGCCTACAATGGTAAAGGTTCCTCGGAACTTGAGATGATGTACAGCCTCAGTATACTCCTAATTTAGTGTGAGGGTAAACATTTCGAGAAATTCTCATTCGAATCTAGAAGCTCTTAGATATAATGATCCAAGTTACGTCGTTACGAACGCTTTCACTGCCACAGTTTGATGACCAGATGAGTCCCTGGCCAGGTTCTTTCTAAGGAAGAAACTCTTTTATATCTAAGCACACTAATATGTTCCCTGGAGTATTAATTGAAGAATGGTTATATATGATATTATATTATTGTAGTTGAATATCGCTAATTCTGTATTTACTATCTTCACCGTTGAGGAATTACTCTACAGAACCACTAGTTACCAAGAAACGTCTGATTGCATCATAGTTGTGCGTGTACTTCGAGCGCGATGTTGGAAGTACGATGATGAGAAAGATATTACATTCCAGAAAAGAGTAATAACACCAGTTTCCATTTAAAATATGGAAAAAGGAGTAAAGTATCTGTAAAACTGAATCTCATTGAATAGTCACGTGTAAATTTAAATCATAATGATCATTCCTGCACACATACGACTTTAGCAAAATGAGTAGTGCATCAAAACGTAATATACTGTACGGTTTGACTTATTGGGCACGGCGCGGTGTTCGGAGACGTACAGTATATGATTGTACAGGTTTGGCAGTGGTACTTTGTCCGCCTCCGTAGCGTAACGGTTAGCACTGCCGTCCTTGGTGGCCTGGCTGCCATTCCCGGTATTGTCAGAGATTTAACAATGGCAGGAGGGCTGGTATGTGGTTAAAATGGTACATGCAGTTCACCTCCATTGGGGGGTGTGCCTGAAAAGAACTGCAACCCCTCGGGATGAGGACACGAGTTTACTTTACTAGCAATAATTTAATAGGAATAATAATAATAATAATAATAATAATAATAATAATAATAATAATAATAATAATAATAATAATAATAATAATAATAATAATAATAGTGCGCTAAGAGAACTGGACTACAAATCTCATTCGAGAAGACCAAGTTTATTTGCACTAAATTCGACATTCAGGAATTAAAAACAAAATATGGGCAGATCAAACGAGTTCTAAACTTTAAATATCCGGTGAGATCCTAGAACCAGCGGGGCTGGAAAAGGAAGCTCAGAAAGTCCGATTACAAAAACTCAAAAGAGAATATTGGAGAAACCGTGACATCTACAACAAGAAATGCATATCCATACATACAAAAATCAAACATTATAATACGGTGATTAAACCTGAAATGCTGTATGCAAGTGAAATCTTGGTACTTAATAATAAAGGCGATCAGGAAAACATCTTGAAGGAGAAAAGGAAGATCTCGAGGAAAATTCTGGGCCCAGAAAAAAAAGAAGAAGGGTATAGACTCAAATCACGCAAAGCTACGGAAACTGTCCAACCTTGCCGCAGACATCAGGAAATGAAGACTGAAATTCTATGGACACGTTCACAGACTGTCGTCTTTAAGGCTAACCCACAAGATTTTGACATACACTGAAAAACTGTAGAACGTACTATGGATACAAGATGTTAAAAATGATCTGGAAATGGCCAAGATAGAAACATCAGAAATACTGGACAGAGACATTTAACGTCATAAGATAAATAGATGGGTAGTAAAGCCAGCGAATGAAGTCCCTAAAAGATCGGGGACTAAGTGGTCAGAAGAAAGAAAACAGGCACACAGTGAAAGAATGAAAGCAATATGGTCTGTTAGAAATGCGAATCATAAATGTAAGGCGTGATCCAACAGGGTCCATACACAAATAATAATAATAATAATAATAATAATAATAATAATAATAATAATAATAATAATAATGTGGTTAATGTCCCTTGCTGTTGGTGGTCTTGAGGAATTCGAGGATACGGTAATTTTGTCCTGAAAGTTGCATTTATTGTGCTAGTAAATCTACTAACCCGTGTCCCTTGCACTTATGCACCCTTAAATTTCATCGAATTGTATCAGGATTAGATTCAACAGCTTTGAACACATGAAGGCGAGTGCCAAATGGGCAGCGTCACTCAGCCAACTGCGAAAGTATATCTGGTGTTAAACATACCGTACGCATCGTGTATTGTGTTAAGTATGGCTGGAGCTGGACATCCGACGAGTTCAGTCTATCGATAGCTAAAGGACAGCACTGGTCGCTCGTAATTCACACGTTTTATGGAGCAAGTTTCTGCATTGGAAATTGTAGTTTATAGCTTGAGTTTTATATTCTGCATTATAATGTATGATAATGACTGTCAGTTGTCCCCACAGACGAGAAAAAAATGTGGTTCTCTTCGACAGCAACTTGAAGAATCAATAATGTAAGCCTAGCTATCGATTGACGTCATTTCAGCATTACGAAGAGTCATTCATCCATCACATGAAGGTTCGTCCAAACTACAATGCGGCTTTTCTGAGCTCAAGTATACATCCTCCTCCCTCCTCGCAGTGTTATGTAAATACTAACTTTGGAAAATGATCCTGAGCTTTGGAGATCGTTCAGGATCGAAAACCTTATTTTGTCAATTATTCAGTTGATACGCTCTTCAGTATCACACATACTGTGGGGTGTGCAGCAGTGAACAGTACTACGCGCTGTTTCGAGGCGTAGTCCTATAACTAGATAAATATTGTAACCATTTCCTTCATTCAAGGTGGAATTTAAAACTTTCCCTTCATTGAAGTCTTTTTTTAATTCTGTATAAGTGTGCCAATTGCTCAAAATCTGTAGCTGTTAAGTTAATATACCGTAGGCTGTTTGGATCTTCATGTAGCACTTCTGATGGTTATGCAGGTACAGTGAAACCGATAAAACCGACGGCAGTACTATAATGAGTCATACTCTAGGCAAGATGAGGACTGAGATAGTTTGCTATTGCTTTCCACTCTACGCCAGAAAGTGCTATCGCAGTACGCCCGATTCTATGAGTAACACTTTTCATAGCATCCAGAGGAGCCATTCGTGCTCTAAATGCCATTACTCAGCACCACCCATACCGGGGCAGCCTCCATAATTTTATAGTCATAAATGATATTGAAATTTCAATGGATGTTGCATTTCTTTGCCTAGAAATACGTGGAGAAAATACTGCATCCATTTAGATATAGCAGCAAATATTGCATAAATATGCTGGTCCAAGAACAGGAAATACAGTATAGGCCTACCATGAATAAAGGGGTTCAAATGATCTCTGTGTAATATTTTGATGTTAAATGTTAAATGAATAATAATAATAATAATAATAATAATAATAATAATAATAATAATAATAATAGTCTAATAATAATAATAATAATAATAATAATAATAATGGCTTTACCTCCTAGTAGCTTTTTTTTGCTAGTTGCTTTACGTCGCACCGACACAGATAGGTCTTATTGCGACGATGGGACAGGGAAGGGCTAGGAGTGGGAAGGGAGCGGCCGTGGTCTCAGTTAAGGAACAGCCCGAGCATTTGCCTGGTGTGAAAATGGGAAATAACGGAAAACCATCTTCAAGGCTGCCGACAGTGAGGTTCGAGCCCACCATCTCCCGAATGCATGTAAATAAATGAAGATGTGTATTAAGACGGACACAAACACTCAGGCCCCGAATTAGGGGAATTAACTAGACAAAGTTAAAATCCCCGACCCGGCCGGCAGTCGAACACGCTGACCATTCACCAAGGAGCCGAACCGCATGAACTTTTAAATACACCCACCTAAACCATTACAAGAAATGCAGTCTCAAAAAGAGAATAATTATTCTTCCAACGACACACAGTTTCTTAGAACGAGAAGGTTCTGGCGATCAAATTTAAATTACCGATGACCGTGTTGCGTAGCCGGCCCCGCGGTGCAGCGATCGCGTTTCTGCCTCTTACCCGCAGCCACGGGTTTGATTCCCGGCCAGGTTAGGGATTTTTACCTTTATCTGAGGGCTGGTTCTAAGTCTACTCAGCCTACGTGATTACAATTGAGGAGCCACCTGACGGTGAGACAGCGGCCACGGTCAAGAAAGTCAAGAATAACGGCCGAGAGGATTCGACGTGCCGACCACGCGATACCCCGTAATCTTCAGGGCTTAAGGCTGAGCAGCGGTCGCTTGATAGGCCAAAGTCCTTCGGGGCTATTGAGCCATGGGGTTTGCCATTACTCAGCACCACCCATACCTGGGCAGCCTCCATAATTTTACAGTCATAAATGATATTGAAATTCCGATGGAAGTTGCATTTCTGTGCCTTGAAATATGTGGAAAAAATACTGCATCCATTTAGATATAGCAGCAGATATTGCATAAATATGCTGGTCCAAGAACAGGAAATATAGGCCTACTATGAATAAAGGGATTTCAATGATATCTGTTTAATAATTTGATGGTAAATGAATAATAATAATAATAATAATAATAATAATAATAATAATAATAATAATAATAATAATAATAATAATAATAATAATAATAATATTGGGTTTACCTCCTAGTAGCTGTTTTTTGCTAGTTGCTTTACGTCGCACTGACACAGATAGGTCTTATTGCGACGATGGGACAGGGAAGGGCTAGGAGTGGGAAGGAAGCAGCCGTGGCCTTGATTAAATACAGCCCCAGCATTTTTCTGGTGTAAAAATGGTAAACTACAGAAAACCATCTTCAGAACTGCCGACAGTAGGGTTCGAACCTACTATCTCCCGAATACTGGATACTGGCCGCACTTAAGCGACTGCAGCTATCGAGCTCGGTCCTCCTAGTACCTTAGGTTATCGGAGACATCAAGGTGTCGGAGTTTCCTCCTATGTGCCGGTAAGTCTTAAATCTACCGGCATCTACTGTCATATTTGAGCACCTTTAATATGACCGGACTGATCCGGTATTGCATCCACAAACCTGGGCTCAGAAGGCTAGCGCTTAACCGTCTGAGCTACTCAGACCGGCAAGACATCAGGAGATATAATCAGTGTATCTGCAATCAATCCTTACCACGTCTCGTCTATCTATGTCGATATGTTGATATTCTTCCCATGTCTTATGCCTCTGCCGTAAAATTTACATGGCTATTTACATTGAGCCAGAATTATTAGTTTACTATCTGATTCAGAAATTAACTTATTTTGTGCAAATTTCCTGAAAACCACACGAACACTCACTTATTAGACAGCATATAAGTAAGTTGAGGCTCTATAATAATAAATAATAATAATAAACAAATCCGTTTGACTGTCTCTTTTTGTGCCTCCAATAATGTACAACAGTTGTCTATTTTTCGAACAGTGGTGAGCTGAATATATTTCTGGTATCAGTGGAAGACGTGTTGCTCGATTTATAGTGATTTTTAAAAACCTGAAGAAGAGAGAAACATGCAAGCAAGCAAGCAAGCACGCTTATAGTTTTACGGACTATTTGCGTGGAAACTGAATCACAGGGTCCTGACAGTTCAGTTCAAAAAATCCCACCTGCATTGGCTGGGATTCGAACCATAGTCATCTTAATGCGTAGCCACTGACTATGCCACACGGCTATACCCTTATAATAAATACCAAGAGGACTATTTTCGCAATTCACTTTCACAGCCATGTGGATAAGTACACTCCACGATAAGATTGAGAAGTTGCTCTGTTGGCGATTACTCAGCGATGGCAGAGGTATTCCTCGGTGTTTTCTTACTCATAGTTGGCTGCGCGGTACGGGCCGTGTAGCTGTGGCTGTAGGGCCTAACTGCTCTAGCTATTTCCTATCCCATCGTCATCGATACCCGAGGATTACTAAGATAGTAATTAATTTCAAGTTCCGAGGTACCTCTCCAAATCCTAGGCCTAAATAAGTACGTTATACGAGGCTAATGACCTGAACCCCTAGATTGAAGCAACAACAACAACAAAAAGGAACGAATCACCGCAGATACGACCGACAAACAGAATCTATGACAATCTGTTGTAAGTTGCTTGGTGCCGTGAAGATTTCGATGTAGGCTATTCATGTTCCTTGTATGGCGCAAAAGTTATTTGCATGGAGATGAAGTTCATTCACTGCAATGCCTTTAACTTTACACCGACAGGTCAGATGTTAGGGACACGTCTTTTTAATTATCGGGGACATTTTAGGGCCATAGGCTTTATTAGGTCCATTGCTAATGAAATTGAATAGTTCCTCATTCACATACTGGGCTGTATTGTTTCTCTTTGCCGATTCTAGTGCTTGTTACTGATACGGTGGTATTATAAATAGTATGAAGGACCGCATCTGTTTACTAACGATGAGAAAACGCAAGGATTGTAGTTGATTTTTATTAGTTAACTGCTACTCCAGCATGTAGTTTAATGTCACAGTAACTTTGTAGATATTCGGCGACGATCAGATAGGAAGGAGCTAGAACTGGGAAGTTAGCGGCCGTGGCTTTATTAAGATACAGCTCCACCATTTATCTTGTGTGAAAATAGTAAACCGTGGAAAAACCGTCTTCTGGGTTGCCGACGTTGGGGTTCGAACCCACCATCCCCGAAAGGAATCTTACAAATACATAGCTCGTACATCTCAGCCAACTCATTGCTATTGTTTTTGTTGTTGTTGTTGTTGTTTTTGATGATGATGATCATGATTATTATTAATGTTTTTTTACAAGTTGCTTTACGTCGCACCGACACAGGTAGGTCTTATGGCAACGATGGGACAGGAAAGGGCTAAGAGTGGGAAGGAAGCGACCGTGGCCTTAATTAAGGTACAGACCCAAGCATTTGTCTGGTGTGAAATTGGGAAACCACGGGAAACCATCTTCAGGGCTACCGACAGTGGGGTTCGAATCCACTATCTCCCGAATACTGGATATTGACCGCATTTAAGCGACTGCAGCTATCGAGCTCGGTATCCTACATCTACTCTAAAATGTTTGTCATATTAATACCTTGGCCTAACCCTGCTGTTCTTACCACCTAAACTTCCTTTAAAACCCAACTGAACAAGTTCTGCTGTTCTTAAGATATGTCTTATCATTCTGTCTCTTCTTCTGGTCAAATTACGCCGCATCGTTGACCTCTCACCAATTCAGTTCGGTATCTCTTCATTTGTGATTCAATTTACCCATATCTCCTTCAGCGTTCTTCTGTAACACTACATTTCAGAAGCTACTATTCTCTTTCTCAATAATAATGTTATTTGTTTTGCGTCCCACTAACTACTTTTACGGTTTTCGGAGACGCCGAGGTGCCGGAATTTTGTCTCGCAGGAGTTCTTTTACGTGCCAGTATATCTACAGATACGAGGCTGACGTATTTGAGCACCTCCAAATACCCCCGGACTGAGCCAGCATTGAACCTGCCAAGTTAGGGTCAGAAGGCCAGCGCCTCAACCCTCTAAGCCACTCAGCCCGGCATTCTCTTTCTTATTGAGCTAGTTATTGTCAGTGTTTCACTTGCATAGAATGCCACTCTCCAGACGAAAGTCTTCAAAAGTATCTTTCTAATAATTCCTCTACCAAGTTCGAAGTGTGCCATATATATTTTCTTAAGAAAGGCCTTCCCTTCTTGTGCTAGTCTGCATTCTATGTCCACCTTGGTTCTGTCGTCTTTACTTATTCTACTGCTCAAGTAACAATGTTAATCATTTCTTTAAGACTTCATTTCCTGATCTAATATTTCCTGTATCACCTGACTTCGTTGGACTGCACTCCATTCCTTTTTTTTTTGGATTCACACGATATACTTCTAATACAGCCTCAGTTGGTCATAGAGTGACTATCACATCCCCTTTTCCGTCCGTCATCAGAAATAATGTATCTCGTGGGCTGTAGTTAGGAACAGTTCCCTTAGGTATTTTAGCCTGGGGGTTGTATGGAAGACTGCTGCATGTAGGTCGTCAGCTGCTGAAAGTCGGTGAGTTGACGACCAGCAATGAACCAGGTGATGTCATCGGAAGTGTGCCATAACAGTCGTTAAGGATGACACAGATCTGCTGGTTTCTTCGTTGTTGTTCATCCTCGAAGTGCTTTATATCGAAAATATTTTTTCTAAATGCCAGCGAGACTTCCGCAACTCACCTTTCTCACAATGATCTGGCTTCAACTGGCGTTAATACGGCTAAACATCTGCGTAGCATGTCACTGAGGTATTACTATGTCTCAAAACATATACCAGTAGCATAAAATGTAATGTGCTGTTTTTGTTACTTAACAAGCACTGATCAGAATATAATACAACCACCACTGCGCTCTACTTGAATTCTAAGAAGTGATTTATTACACCAGGGTGAGTAGCTCAGATGGTAGGGCGCTGGGTCACTGTACCAAAGATGGCGGATTCTATCCCGGCTCTTACCGGTGATATTTGAAGCTGCTCAAATACGTCAGCCTCGTAAAGATCTCCTGCGGGACAAAATTCCGGTACCTCAGCGCCTCCGAAAACCGTAAAAGTATTTAACGTGACGTAAACCAATTGTTGTTGTTATTATTATTATTATTATTATTATTATTATTATTATTATTATTATTATTATTATTATTACTTTCTTGCCCAGTCTGTTTCATTTCATGTTTCTTCTTTCTTAATCCATTTACCGTCCAGTGTTGGCTTTTCTCTCAGACTCAGCGAGGGATCCCAGCTCTACCGCTTCAAGGGCAGTGTCGAGACTTTGGGTCAGGGGCATACAACTGGGAAGGAGGACCAGTACTTCGCCCAGACGGCCTCACCTGCTATGCTGAACAGGGGTCTTGTAGGAGAATGGAAAGTTTGGAAGGGATGGACGAGGAAGAAGGAAAGAAGCGGCCGTGGCCTTGTTAGGTACCATCCCGGCATTTGTCTGGAGGAGAAGTGGGAAAAGACGGAAAACCACTTCGAGGATGGCTGAGGAGGGATTTGAATCCCCCTCTATTCAGATGACCTCCCGAGGCTGAGTGGACCACGTTCCAGCCCTCGTACTACTTTTCAAATTTCGTGGCAGAGCCGGGAATCGAACAACACTAACCACTACACCACAGAGGCGGACCTGTTTTATTTCGTAGATCAATTTCTTTTCCAATTGCAATACTATTTCTATGAAAAAGCAATAGCACAATAATGTGTCTTTATGAACATGACTCCAATTGTATAACGCATTTCAGTGCACTCTAAGAATTCTTCAAACTCTTGGAGGTTTCATTCTTAGAAATAATAACAATAATAATAATAATAATAATAATAAATTCGTACATCTGAATTTTAGATTATTTCGCCTTTTAGTGATCAATTTACAAGCCTCTTTGTATGACATAAGCGCTCCACAATTGTCCATTTGGAAGTACCGCTGTTGCCTGGTCTAGTTTACCCCTCTGACTTCGAATTCATTAAAGACTACGAGTAACCTTCGTCGCCTTAGTCTCCCTCTGCTTTCCTTACGCTCCCTGGCCGAGTCTATTATCTCCTAGGTAACTATCTTCCTCTGTTCGTCATACAGGACCGCTTTATCAAAGGAGCTTCATCCGTCAAGTTCATTTCTAAGATACAGTACCCTTTCTCTCTCATTGTTTCCATCTGTTTGTACCTCAACAATTATCTCTACTTTCAGATCTGTTACTTTCAGCTTGTGAATGAGATATCCCAAGTCCATCCTACTATCATTCCCTTATACATCGTAGCAAAGACGGCCTGGAAACAGAGCGATGTAAGGTATATTTCGTCCGGATGATCAGCTCTTTCTTACATAATATCATTTTGCGAGCTCAGTACCACCGTAGGTTTCCCATACATACTAATACTAATAATAATAACCCTGTTCTTCAAATCAGTTCAAGAAAAAATTACAAAGTTGTTCCACAGTTGTACGTACATAATATTTACTAAATTGAAAAAAGGAATCAAATGTATTTCAAATGTCTTCTCATTTCTCTCTCACAAACAACTCCTTAAGTGTACTGAACGTTGGCTGACGTGCAGGTACTATGTATATAAAATTCCCTTCGGCTATTGATTTTCTATATTGAGAAGATACGGTTTAATGGGTGATTTGTTTATTAGAGTTCACGTCTTTGCCACCGAGTAACTCTCCGAAAGGCATATTTTATAATCACCCTACTTCAGTATTCTGAATAACATCAGTAGCAAGCAGATGGAAATCAAATAAGAGCCATTCACACCTCTCCTTTAGGACTTCATTTACATATGCATAGCAGGAAACGCCTTTTCACATAAATGAAGTAGAGAAGGCAGCATGACCGTGTATGTACGATGGTCAGTCGACCTTCACTAAATTCGGCACCTTATCGGAGAGAGTGAACTGAAATGGAGGAATAGTAGCGTACTCTGCTACAGTTTCTAAGCAACAAACGTAGTCTCTATAAATTACTTTTACGTTTTATTTGTAGAGTCGCTCAAAAATGAATGAACGCATGGCATTGTATATTCCTCTCATGCAATATATCATCAAACTTAATTTTAACTATTAGCAAAATATAACTCACTTCCCACGTAGATAAAAACTCTGTGGATATCCACAACAGCATATCTGTAAGTTAAGTTGCTCCTGAGAAAAGTGTACCTGCGAGGAACTTGTACAATACTATGCGCTCATTCTTTTCTTGAGTGACCGAGCATTATGAAAATATTAATTTTATTTGACTGAGAAACCTTTCTATACCATATAAAGAGAGCCACTGGTTCAATGCATATATGTATTGTGCCCTTCTGACTTCGCATTACGGGTGCAGTATGTATGTATGTATGTATGTATGTATGTATGTATGTATGTATGTATGTATGTATGTATGTATGTATGTATGTACACTACCTGATCAAAAGTATCCACACAGCTACAGTATCTGAAATTGCACTTAGGTTTTCCCGTATCATGTTTCCAATCATTGGACATTGATATGGGAACTGTCCACCCTTCGCATTTACGACGGCTTTAACTGTGCTGGGGACACTTTCAATGAGGTGTCTATACGTCTATGGAGTAATGGCAGCCTATACTTCCTTAGGAGCCATAACCAGAGCAGGTAGTGATGTTGGACGCTGGAGTGTGGAGCGAAATCTACGTTCTCACCCATCCCAAAGGTGATCCATTGGGTTCAGGTCGGGACTCTGGGCAGGCCAGTTCATTTCAGGAATGTTATTGTTCACAAACCACTGCCTTACAGATGCAGTTTTTGACAGGGTGCATTGTCATGCTGATACGCAATGCAGAATGGTTTAAAATGTGTTCATACCCTTCCGCATTTAGAGTTTTCTTAAGCGCAATAAGGGGACCACACTCTAACCACGAAAAACATCCCCATAAACACTACCTTCCATGTACTTCACTGTTGGCACTAAGCGTGACTACAGGTAACGTTCTCCAGGCATTCACCAAACCCAAAGCCTTCCATTGGATAGCCACACGGTATAACGTGCGTGATTTATCTCCAAATCACTTGTTTCCAGTCATCCACTGTCCAGTGGCATCGCTCTTTACACCACCTCAAGCGTCGTGTAGTATCGACTACAGAAATATTTGGCTTATGAGCAGCAGTTCGAGCACTGTACCCCACTCTTTTTAACTCCCGACATACAGTCGTGCTGGCTGGACTACTGGTAGCACTTTGGAACTCACGAGTGATTCCTTCCGCTGATTTCTTGCGATTTAGTACAACCGCTATCAGCAATGCTCGAAGGTACCTGTCCGTCATTAAATGAGGTCTGCCTGGTCTTGATTTAGCTGCATTTGTTTCTTTGCGTTTCCGCTTCACAAGCATATCACCAGCAGTAGACTTGGGCTGATGGATTTGCTACTCAGGTGACATCCAATGACTAGTCACGTTCGAAGTCACTGAGCTCTCTTGACCAACCTATTCTGCTGTTACTGCTTATCTACCGAGAACACAACACTTTCCGCCTACTTTTATAATGGCGGGTCCGCCACTCGTGACATCTAGGGTTCAATTCCGCATTATATAAGGGTGTCACCGGGCGAGCTCGTCGTGCGGTTAGGGGCGCGCTGCTGTGAGCAAGCATCCGGGAGATAGTAGGTTCAACTCCACTGTCGGCAGCCCTGAAGATGGTTTTCCGTGGCTTCCCATTTTCACACCAGGCAAATGTACTTTAATTAAGGCCATGACCGCTTCCTTCCAACTCCTAAGCCTTTCCTATCCCATCGTCGCCATAAGACCTAACTGTGTCGGTGCGACGTAAAACGGATTGTAAATAATAATAATAATAATAATGATAATAATAATAATAATAATAATAATAATAATAATAATAATAATAATAATAATGTTATTGCTTTTACGTCTCACTAACTACTTTTACGGTTTACGGAGACGCCGAGGTGTTGAAACTTTGTCTCGCAGGAGCTCTTTTACGTGCCACTAAATCTATCGTCATGAGGCTTGTGTATCTGAGCACCTTCAAATACCACAGCACTGACTCCGGATCGAACTCGCCAACTTGAGCTCAGAAGGTCAGCGTTCGAAAACCCGAGTTTCTCAGCCCGACTCAGAATCATGTAGATCAAGCATTTGAGTGGCCAGGAAATACACCATACTTGCCTTTTGTTTACTGGATTGAAAGATAGGTTGTTTAGAGGGGATATCAGGAGAGGGGAAAGTCATCTACCATCTTTCCCTGAGAAGTTTTGATGAAATGAATGAAGTAGTTCTGCTTGAATCTTGACAATGTGATCATATCTTCGGGAGCTGTGGAATTGGAATCAAAGCGGCAGGAATTTTTATTTCAAAATTCCAGCATACTTTGACCGAAACTGGAATCGCGGCCGCCTTGGTGAAAAGGCGTCACTCGGCTGTGATGCCCAGTTTATTTTAAAGAAATGTTTCCGTACTCAATGGTATCAAGCCCGATTAAACTAGTATGGTAAAGTAATTTCTAGATGTTGCCGTTTTAAATATCTCGTTCACTTTCCAGCAAAAACACTATCTCATCGATCAAAGTAATTATCGCTCTGTTTTTAGTTGCGATCTACTGGGGCCGTTACGTTGGCCAGATACACCAGGTGCCGATCTCTGTAATGTGTAATAAACTTGGAGCAAATCCAAGGTTAATTGATGCAGTTTAAGAGGATAAATACGATAATGTATTTTCCCCCGTTATACTTCAGTGAGCTAAATGAACCACTACCATTAACGATTTCCGTTCCGTTTACGCTGCTCCTAAACATTCATTTCCTTGTTGCTGGTATTTTTCTCTCTGCCAGAAGCTATTATCATCAGGTTATTCCGTACAGCGCTAAATGGAGAGTGGAATATTGAGAGGCACGCGAACCAGAGGTGGTGAAAGAGACTCATCAAGAGCGTCTCATTCCGCGCATAAGCAGGGCATCTAATCTGCTCCCATAGTCGTGCATAGACAGCGATTCGGTTCCAACCCATTCCGTGGTTTCCCCATTTTCAAATCAAGCAAATGCTGGGGTGTACCTTAATTAAGGCCACGGCCGATTCCTTCCCATTCCTATCCCATCGTGGCCATAAGAACTATCTGTGTCGGTGCGACGTAAAGCAAATTGTTAATAAAATTGGTTCCAACCCATGATGACTTTCAGTTGTCAACTTTAATGTGGTTTGTTCTCAGTACTTTTCACTCATTCCTGGAAAATGTCGAAATTGTAACATATCAGTAGCACTCTTTTTGTCCCACCTAGCCGTCATGATCCAATCAGCAGTACCCTTGATTGAAAAGTTATTGAACTAGGGGTGAGACTAGTCGAGTAGTGGTGTCACTTTCTTCTCACCAAGGTGGCGGCGGTTCGAATCGCTTATTGACCCAGATTTTAAAAATGAGAATTCACATCACTGTAGCTCGGTTTCCACGTAAAACAGGAGATCCCTTGGGTATGATCGCGATATCAACAGTCACGTAAAACTTACAAGCTTGCCTGCTTTTTATAATTCATTGGGACTTTTGACCACGATATTCAAGACATTGAATTCGGAACGGCTGCGTTGCATAGTCTGTTAGGCGACTGGCCTGAGTGGCTCAGACGGTAGAGCGCAGGCTTTCTGAGCCCGAATTGGTGGGTAAGACAAGAGATATTTTATTACAAAGGAGTATAGCGCAGGACGGGGTCTGCAAAATTTGACGCTGATTCGTCCGTATAAAAGTCCGGTCGGTTTTTGTGGCAGGAAGCATGTGTAGTATTCTAGAACTTGTTGAAAAGTTAAATTGAGTCTTGCATTTCTCCAGTAATAATCACATTTCTGCTGTTTCGTGGAGACTGACTATATTTTTTTGACTTAATTCCTATTACTCCTGGGTGGAGCATAGGGCACATACAAGAGCTCTCCATCTGACTCGATTTGCTGTCACAGTTTTGATATTCTTCCTGGACTTCCTAACTGACGCCTCCTCCGCTTCCACTGTTCAACGCAATGTAGTCCGAGTTTTCATTCCAAAAGTTGTCATCGAGATATCCGTCCAGTTTACTTTTTTTTCCTTTTTTGCTATTTGTTTTACGTCGCACCGACACAGATAGGTCTTATGGCGACGAAGGGACAGGAAAGGCCTAGGAATGTGAAGGAAGCTGCCGTTGCCTTGATTAGGTTTACTTTTGTATGTGTTTCTGTAATACTTGATTCTTGGGTGTGCAAGTTATTAGCCCACATCACTCAAAGCCCAGTGGAGGGGCTGCCTCCTATAGCAACTAGGCGTGCTGATTTTCTGTCAACCGGGCGAGTTGGCCGTGTGCGTAGAGGCGCGCGGCTGTGAGCTCGCATCCGGGAGATGGGGAGTTCGTATCCCACTGTCGACAGCCCTGAAGATGGTTTTCCGTGGTTTCCCATTTTCACACCAAGCAAGACTTATCTGTGTCGGTGCGACGTAAACCCCCTAGCAAAAAAAAGATTTTCTGTCAGGGTTTCTTCCCTTAGCCTTTGGAGAAACAACTCCCTATACTACAAGGCAGTAGCTTCACCAGAGCCCCGTTAAAGGCCTTCACAGCTACCGTAGCGATCCCGGGGCACACGAGGTCCCCACTGTACTTCACCCTTACAGGCATCCCCCTACTTCTAACGTTGCCCATCTCCCACGACGTGGACGAGGGGTTGGGACTTATGAGAGACGGAGATTGACTATCGACTAACAATAAACTATCGACAGCCGCCAGGAGCTCTGAACTTCGGGGCGTGGGTTGTCTAGCTGAGTCAGACATTGTTTCCACTTACTTGAGCCAGCCTCCTCACTTTCAATGTTCCTATCCGACTTCTTTCTACCAACCCCGGCAGTATTAGTTGTGTGAGGCCTAGCGAGTTTCATCTTCGCGCCCTTTATGACTCTTCCCTTTCTTTTGCCGATACTTTTTTTTGCTAGTTGCTTTACGTCGCACCGACACAGATAGGTCTTAATGCGGCGATGGTATAGGAAAGGCCCAGGAGTTGGAAGGAAGCGGCCTTGGCATTAATTAAGGTACAGCCCCAGCATTTGCCTGGTATGAAAATGGGAAACCACGTAAAACCATCTTCGGGGCTGCCGACAGTGAGATTCGAACCCACTATCTCCCGGATGCAAGCTCACAGCCGCGCGCTCCTAACCGCAAGGCCAACTCGCCCGGTTTTTCCGATATTCTCATTCTTCGAAATGTCGTGCCTCTTCAGTTTTTCCTCTGATAGAAGATGGCTGCGCAGTTGCACTTTCTCTCACACCAGCAATCATCATCACCATCATAAAAACTGATATACTGAATCTCTGTTGGGCAGTCTATGGCTAAGTCAGGTAAACACCAAATCTGTCACCAGAGATCGTTTACATGCTACGTCGTAGGGCATGGAGAGTCGAATTGAATTTTTTCCGCCTTTCAATATCCGACTACCTTTGCTAGGTTTTAACCTGCGATCTTGGGATCCGGAGGTTAACACCCAACCACTGATCCACAAAGGCAGCGGTTTACCTTACTGAAAGATGAACAATATGGAAATGACGGCAGATATCATAGGCTACAAAAGATCTCTTGAGCTAGGTTGCGAGGCTGAGTGGCTGAGATGGTTGAAGCGCTGGCCTTCTAACCCCAATTTGGCAGGTTCGATCCTGGCTCAGTCTGGTGGTATTTGAAGGTGCTAAAATATGTCAGCCTCGTTTCGGTAGATTTACTGGCACGTAAAAGAAGAACTGCTGGACTAATCTCCAGCACCTCGGCGTCTCCGAAAACCGTAAAAGTAGTTAGTGGGACGTAAAGTCAATAACACTGTTGTTATTATCATCTTGAACGAGGCTATGCGGTTTGGATCACGTAGGTGTAAGCTTGCATTCGGGTGATTGGAGGAGGGGGTGGGGCGATGATCGAATCCCACCATTGGCAGCCCTGATGTGTCAGTGTGACGTTAAGCCACTAGAGAAAAAATAAGAAGAAAGTAACAACTCTTAAACGGAGGAATAGAAGAAGTTGTGGACTGAAAGTCCATAGGAGGAAGAAGACAAAAGAAAATCAAGAAAATCCATCTGCAGAGGAATTCATGTCTAAAACATGCAGTAAGGAGAAAAGTGGTAATGATCGTAATAAAATGTTGGACGTATTCATTTTAGGGTATTGGACTTAGTATTTCCCTCCACAATAACTTGAACTTGTTGTCCAGCTCGTTGGCTGAAATGGGGAGCGTAATAGCCTTCGATACATAGGACCCCGGGTTCGATTCCTGGCCGGGTTGGGGATTTAAATCAAGTTTGGCTAATTCCTCTAGCTCGGGGTTGGGCGCTTGTGATCGTCTTAATGCACACCTTCACTTACAGCAACATATCTTACTACTAACTCCAACAGAAACACGCAATAGTGAATAAATCCCTCCATATAAAGTTGGTATCAGGAAGGGTATCCGGCAGTAAAAGTAGGTTTAATACACATGAGCGATAGCTGTAGTCGCTTAAGTGCGGCCAGTATCCAGTATTCGGGAGATAGTAGGTTTGAACCCCACTGTCGGCAGCCCTGAAGATGGTTTTCCGTGGTTTCCCATTTTTACACCAGGCAAATGGGGCTGTACCTTAATTAAGGTCACGGCCGCTTCCTTCCCAGTCCTAGCCCTTTCCTGTCCCATCGTCGCCATAAGACATATCTGTGTCGGTGCGACGTAAAGCCAATAGCAAAAAAAAAAAAAAAAAAAAAAAAAATACACATGAGTGTCGACTTCAAAAACTGGAAAAACTACAGGAGCTTGTTATTCGGTCAACTCGTGACAATTTACGAAATACTTTGGCCAGGTGGTCAAATTAAGCAAAAGTTAAAAATTACTCGTTAGACAGAAACAAAACAAGAAGTAACGGCGGCTGCATAAGTAACTGACAAGATGCTAAAAAATGAAAGCTACAAAGGAGTGTGAAAGATAAAGTAAATAACACACTTGCCACGAAGCAGATATAATCTTCTAATATTCATTCAGTGAATCACGCTTCTCTTACGGCTCTCTGTTATCTCGCAGCTCCTGAGTTAAGGAAGTTATCAAAGTGGAGCATCAGCTCTCTTCGGCTATTATGTGCTTTTTGTGCTGTTAGTTGCCCCTTCCTTGTTTGCGGACCATCCTGACCCGCATTTACCGCTCAAGCTATGTCGTCCTGTCCATGCGTGGGGGAAAAATTAACTTTTTCATAAGCTGTTCTTGTGGAATTAGCGTATCGAACCATCTTAAATCACTCTTCAGGACTCGTAGAAGCAAAACGAACGCTGAAAATAGCAGACCGTCAACCACTCGCTTAGCTTCCAATTTCCTACGGTCATTAGATTGAATTCTCATTGTCATTGCATAGGCTCGGTTTGCCAGGTGGACCAATCTGCAGATTATTGCCGCTAAGTTAGCATCCTTCCAAGCTGTACTGCCGTTACTTCAAAGTTACGAAAACAAGTAGGATATTTCGAATATTCCCTAACTTTCAGAGATAGTTGAAGAAAGATTATCTCTGAACCTTTTTTTAGCGTGTTCTGCTAAAATGAATTAAAGATTCTTACGACACCATATCATATGTCCGGCTGCATGGCTAAATGGTTAGCATGCTGGCCTTTGGTCCAGGGTGTCCTGGTTCGGACCTCGGCCGGGACGAGGATTTTTACCTTCATTGGTTAATTTCTGTGGCTCTGAGGCTGGTTGTGTGTGTCGTATTCAACATTAGAATTCTTCTTAGATAGGCGCACATCCTCAAATGGTTGCAGGTCTTCTTTTGGGCGTCAACTTGGAAGATCTGCACCGGGCCTCTCCAGAGGCCACACGCCATTATTATTATTATTATTATTATTATTATTATTATTATTATTATTATTATTATTATTATTATTATTATTATTATTATACGTTGAACTTCTTCTTCTCCTTCTTCTTGGCCTCTGTCCAGTTACTTGGGGTCGGCTCTTCACGTGGATGAAGCTACGGCCGGATGCCTTTGTTGGCACTAACGCTCCGTGGAGGGATGCAATGATTAAGACGTGTTTCTATGGTAGTTGGCTTGTGTGTAAATAAAATCTGTGTATTAAGGAAAGCATAAACTCCCTGCCTTCGAGCTAGAGGAATTAAACACACATGGCAAAAATCCCCTATCCGGCCTGGAATCAAACCCAGGGCCCATTGAACAGAAGTTCACTACACATACAATTTAACCCAGCAGCCAGAGATAAAAGGTTTACCTCATAACACCTTTATTTTGCCGATGGGTTCTTATTTTCATCGACAAAGTGTGCTAATGAAATTATTATTATTATTATCATTATTATTATTATTATTATTATTATTATTATTATTATTATTATTATTATCATAATCATCATCAGCCATCTGTACATGTTATTATACTTGTATATCCGACAAACTCGTGTCAGTGGGTTTTAGCACATTAATGGACACATTCCTTCTTTCTTCTTTCTTAAATCGTTTATCCTCCAGGGTTGGTTTTTCCCTCGGACTCAGAGAGGGATATCACCTCTGCCACCTCAAGGGCAGTGTCCTGAAGCGTGAGACTTTGGGTCGGGGGATAAAACTGGGAAGGAGAACCAGTTCCTCGCCCAGGCGGCCTCACCTGCTATGATGAACAGGGATCTTGCGGGGCGGTGGGAAGTTTGGAGGGGATAAACAAGGAAGAGGGAATGCAGCGTCCGTTGTCTTAAGTAAGGTACCATCCCGCTATTTATCTGGAGGAGAAGTGGGAAAACACGGAAAACCACCTCGAAGATGGCTGAGGTGGGATTCGAACCCCCTTCTACTCAGTTGACCTCCCGAGGCTGAGTGGACCCCGTTTCAGCCCTCGTACCACTTTTCAAATTTCGTGGCAGAGACGGGAATCGAACCCGGACCTCCGGGAGTAGCAGCTAATCACACTAACCACTACACCACAAAGGCGGACTAAAGAACACATGTGGGACAAAATGTTGACACTGGCGGCTCTTGAAAACTGCAGCGAGTGACAGATTGGTAAAACAAGTAACACTGAAGTTTTTTTTAACCGAGTGAGTTGAGTCCGCGGTACAGGTCATGAATCTGTAAACCTGCATTTGGGAGATAGTGGGTTCAAACCTCACCATCGACAAACCTGTAGACGGTTTTCCGTGGTTTCTCATTTTTCACACCAGGAAAATGCTGGGGCTGTAGCTTAACTTATTAAGGTCACGGCCGCCAGTTTTCCATTCCTATCCCTTTTTTACACCATCTTCGTCGAAATTCTGCGTAAGTGCGATGTTAAAACCTCGAGCAAATAAACTAAAAGGGCAATAATAATAATAATAATAATAATAATAATAATAATAATAATAATAATAATAATAATGTATTATTGATGTTGATTAATATGGTGATAATGACAACGACAACAACTATATGTATGTTCAAATTCCTTGCTGTATGGTTAGTTCGGATCTTACCGGGCGAGTTGGCCGTGCGCGTAGAGGCGCGCGGCTGTGAACTTGCATCCGGGAGATAGGGGGTTCGAATCCCACTGTCGGCAGCCCTGAAAATGGTTTTCCGTGGTTTCCCATTTTCACACCAGGCAAATGCTGGGGCTGTACCTTAATTAAGGCCACGGCCGCTTCCTTCCAACTCCTAGGCCATTCCTATCCCATCGTCGCCATAAGACCTATCTGTGTCGGTGCGACGTAAAGCCCCTAGCAAAAAAAAAAAAGTTCGGATCTTTTATCCCTAGAAAGAGGACGCCATACAAAGAATGTCTCGTAGAAGTAACTTACTCATGTATGTCACTTTGACGGCATTGATGACGGAAATGACATTCATGTCCCGGAATGGACATTCGGGAAATGAGTAACATACTTGTCAAGTGGAGACAAGTGTATATGTGTTACTTCCAAGGGTCAATGGATTGTGAAGTTTCTACCTACACGATGAATTGAAGAGAACGAGGGCATGTTAAGATTCTGTCGGAAGTCAGCAAACGGGAATTTGAAAAGTACTAGTGCTGCTACTAGTGGGTTGCATTGCGGAGTGGCGTGATCTCTCTCGTAGGTAGACATGCCTTTGACATTTCTGGCCGCGGTATTGTTTTGTAAATATCAAGTAACTTTAGTGATCTGATTTGTCGTTCAGACGTGGGTGGTGATCTTGAGTAGGAGGATGTGTCGCGCTTTAGAACATGTCGAGACGTTCTCATACGTATTGGCCGCGCACCGTAACCGACCTTATAGCTGTGGGAATAAATAGAAAAAAATATATGGCAGACTCGTCCCTTGGTAAATATTTGGTGAGAACACGACGCCAAAATATATTCTACCGGGATATAATATATAATAATTTCGTATGGCTATTTCTAGCACAGTGCAGCCCTTGTAAGGCAGACCCTCCGATGAGGGTGGGCGGCATCTTCCATGTATATATAACTGCGTGTTATTGTGGTGGAGGACAGTGTTATGTTTGGTGTGTGAGTTGCAGGGATGTTGGGGACAGCACAAACAGCCAGTCCCCGGGCCATTGGAATTAACCAACTAACCCGGCCAGTGATGATGATGATGCTTGTTGTTTAAAGGGGCCTAACATCGAAGGTCATCGGCCCAACCCGGCCAGTAATCGAGCCCTGGACCCTCTGAACTGAAGGCCAGTACGCTGACCATTCAGACAACGAGTCGGACTTCTACCGGGATAAGTGGCTCAGATGATATAACACTGGCTTTCTGAGCCCCAGTTGTCGGGATTGTCGGGTCTCAGTCCGGTGCTATTTGAAGGTGTTCAAATACTCCAGCCTCGTGTCAGTAGATTTACTGATACGTAAATGAACTCCTGCGGGACATACTTCCGGTTTATCGGTGCATCCAGAAAACTCACATTAGTAGTTAACGGTACGTGAAACCAATATTATTATGTTACATATACAGGGTGTTAGGTGTATACGTGCAGATGTTAAGCTAGTCGGCAAAGAAAAAGACATCTCACAATATATGCTATGTACTTTTTATCTTGTCCTATTAGTTTGCCCATAACTGAGCCAAATATTTCAGGACCTAATGTGTTTTGAACGGCTGTAGCAGGATATGCCGGTTACGTCATTCTGTCCACGCGTAGTGGAAGTACAGTAGCAGAGTCTAGGGCTTGTTGAACCTGTTTCTTATCGCAGGCCAACACATGTTGTTGTGCACTTCCCCTAAAGGCTTGGCAAGTAGCAGAGGATGACTCACGTGCCAGGCCACTTGCTGTACTCGTAAACCGGTCTAGGGTACTCTGTGTGAAATGTACACAGGATCCTTACAGTGACCTCGAAGATACGCACCAGCACATACGTGCGAATAAAGTATTGTGTAGTTGTGTGTGATTTATAAGACGTCAATGGCATTACTCAGTGATCCAACCTGACAAAATGAAAGGAAATAGTTAATAAGTAAATGAAAAATGAGCGCAACATTTCTGTGCTGTTATTGCGACAGTCTACGATGAATTTCTGACAATAAACAATGCGAGTTGTCTATGCTTATTCATAAACTTTTCAGGTCAATGAAAGAACGGTGGACACTGAAAGAAAAGGCTGTAAGCATTCAGTCATATTGTTATTAATGAGACAGATTTCAAAAACCGTAGTTACAGCCATGCGTGAACATTGCTCGAAGGAACAATAGCTACTGTGGATTTCTTTTGCTAGATGCTTTACGTCGCACCGACACAAATAGGTCTTATGGCGACGATGGGACAGGAAAGGGCTAGGAGTGGGAAGGAAGCGGCCGTGGCCTTAATTAAGGTACAGCCCCAGCATTTGCCTGGTGTGAAAATGGGAAACCACGGAAAATCATCTTCACGGCCGCCGACAGTGGGGTTCGAACCTGCTATCTCCCGAATACTGGATACTGGCCGCAGTTAAGCAACTGCAGCTATCGAGCTCGGTCTACTATGGAATTGCCACCGGGCATTTCTAATAGAAGGCTTATTCTTCTTTTTCCTAATCTGTTTACATTCCAGGGTTGGTTTTCCCTCGGACTCAGCGAGGGATCCCACCTCTACCGCCTGAAGGGCAGTGTCCTGGAGCGTGAGACATTGGGTCGGGGATACAACTGGGGAGAATGACCAGTACCTCGCCCAGGCGGCCTCACCTTCTATGCTGAACATGGGTCTTGTGTAGGCCTTGCGGCGGAATGGGGAGATTGGAAGGGATAGACAAGGAAGAGGGAAGGAAGCGGCCGCGGCCTTAAGTTAGGTACCATCCCGGCATTTGCCTGGAAAAGTGCGAAACTACGGGAAACCACTTTCAGGATGGCTGAGGTGGGAATCGAACCACCTCTACCCACTTGACCTCCCGAAACTTAGTGGACTCCGTTCCAGCCCTCGTACCACTTTTCAAATTTCGTGGCGGAACTGGGAATGGAACACGGGCCTCCGGGGGTTGGCAGCTAATCACACTAACCACTATACCACAGAGGTGGACAGAAGGCTAATTACCGGGCAGTAAGTGCCGATAGGTAATGTAATGGACCCGTTTAATTAAAACGTCCGTAATAATAATGTTACTACTACTACTACTACTACTACTACTACTACTACTACTACTACTATCTTTACGTTCCACTAACTAATTTTCACGGTTTTCGAAGACACTGAAGTGCCAGAATTTTGTAAAGCAGTACGTTTTTAAATGCAAGTAAATCCACAGACACGAGACTGGCGTATTTCAGCACCTTCAAATACCACCGAACTCAGCCGCCATCGAACCTGCCAAGGTGGGATCAGAAGACCAGCGCTCTATCGTCCGAGCTACGCAGACCGGCATTGGGGCTTAGAGTAAGTTGATCGTGCGGTTAGGGGCGCGCAGCTGTGAGCTTGTATTCTGGTGATAGTGGGTTCGAACTCCACTGTCGGTAGCCGGGAAGATGGTTTTCCGTAGTTTCCCATTTTCACATCAGGGAAATGCTGGAACTGTACCTTTATTAGACTTCGAACGCTTCCTTCCCACTTGTATCCGTTTTCTCTCCCACTGTCGCCGTAAGACCTATTTGTGTCGGTGCGACGTAAAACAATTTGTAAGTACATGCTTCGGTAATTTCGGAGACATGTCTGCAATTATATTATTAATAATAATTCGGACATGTTAAAAGTTCACTATTTTCTTTAGTGTTTTCTGACAGATTACGAGCTACGAAGTTTGAGTGGGGCGATTAACTTTTATTTTCATAATAGTCAGTAATAATAGACTAACACAGTTTTTATAATAATATTGTTAGTGGCTTTTCGACGGATGCAAGCTAATCGCACGGCCAACTCGCCCAATAATAATAATAATAATAATAATAATAATAATAATAATAATAATAATAATAATAATAATAATAATAATAATAAATCTTCACGTGCCAATGGAGACGCGCGGTGTCGGAATTTAGCCCACTGGTATTCTTTAACGTGCCCGTAAATCTACCGATCAGAAGCGGTCGTATAGAGCACCTTCAAATACCAGCGGACTGAGCCAGGATCGAGCCTGCTAAGTTCATGAAACCAGTGCTTGAACCGTCTGAGCCACTCAGCCTGGCAACGTTTATTTTGATACGTTGAATAGGCACTGCAAAATCAGCAGTAAGCTAGAAGGTTCTCATTTACATTTAAACATGTTCTCTTCGGTTGGAAGCACGAAAGGAAGGTACGTTTAATTAATTTATGTTTATAACATGTCCCTTACTGGTATGAAGTAGAACGTTCGATGTGTTTTGACATTTCAATTCCGATACTACTCACTTTGAAATTCTATCCCATGCATTCTTTCGTTGACGTAATAAACTTTATTTACGTACACGTCAACACGGGTTGTTTCTGCATACGGCGAGTAGGACTCCCAAAAGACCATGATATTGAAATCGCACTGTGGGAGAATATTCCACGTAAGCAGTTCGACAAAAGCACTAGACCTGTCACATGCTGGTTGTCTGCTGTTCTTAGCGACGGGGATGTCGCTGGACGGGTTCCCCACCCCTACATGAAACCGGTCTGTCTGACCTTGACCTGAATAACAGCTGTCAGAGATGCGAATTATCGTCCGTGCTTTGCGTTTTAAGGGCCGATGACATTAAGACAGCAATTATCATCATCATCATCATCATCATCATCGTCGTCGTCGTCGTCGTCGTCGTCGTCACGAATAAATATTCAATAAAATAATCGTTTTATATTCATCATTACTGAAATAGGAACTATAAGTTAACATTTAACTTAAGAAGATTGCCTAGAGTGTTTTGTTAATTTATAAAGGAAAGTTTAACATTTCTTTTAATGCAATCTGTATGTTTTGTTTTCTAAACTGTTGTACTGTAATGTTTAACATAGGTATATTATGTTGTTCACAGGCGTTTTCGTGTACGTTCGTAAATCCGTACTTTTCTATTCGAGATAGTCTTGTTACCGTCCACCTGGAATTACGGAGCCCGTACCGTATGTTAGTTCATTATTTTTCTACAACAGAGTGTTACGAATGCGACTGTAGTACCCGCGACCACGCCACTCTTATGTCTGTGTCACTAATGTGCACTTTGTTCAGCTGTGTGCTGCTTGACTATGTGGCTCTCATTACCTTCTTCTTCCTCTTCTTCTACTGCAGCCTTATGTCTTAACAGGTATACTGTATTCTACCGACATCATCTCAACACGCAGTAGCGTAATCTGCTGCGATTTACCGAGCTCGATAGCTGCAGTCGCTTAAGTCCGGCTCCATGGCTAAATGGTTAGCGTGCTGGCCTTTGGTCACAGGGGTACCGTGTTCGATTCCCGGGAGGGTCGGAAATTTAACCTTAATTGGTTAAATTTGCTGGCACGGGAACTGGGTGTATGTGCCATCTTCATCATCATTTCATCCTCATCACGACGCGCAGGACGCCTACGGGAGTCAAATCAAAAGACCTGCATCTGGCGAGCCGAACTTATCCTCGGACACTCCCGGCACTAAAAGCCATACGACATTTCACTTCAGTGTGGCCAGTATCCATTATTCGGGAGATAGTGGGTTCGAACCCCACTCTCGGCAGCCCAGAAGATGGTTTTCCGTGGTTTCCCATTCTCACATCAGACAAATGCTGGTGCTGTACCATTAAGGCCACGGCCGCTTCCTTCCCTGTCCTAGCCCGTTCCAGTCCCATCGTCGCCATAATGCCTATCTGTGTAGGTGCGACGTAAAGCCAATTGCTGCTGCGATTTGTTATTAGCACCATCATAGTAAAATGTAATATAGTTGTGGCGGAATCTTCTTAGATAAGTTCGACATCTGTGGATTGTGTATAATTTGATAACTCATCTGTACTCATGAAAGCGACCGTCGGCCTGGCGTTCAGGTTAATAACTACATGTCTCTAACGTGTAACCTTGTTTATGTTTCTTATATTTGTAGATGTGTATGTTTGATGTTTATACACCATACGAGATTACAGCTGACTCATCCCCACGAGCTTGACCTGGTTCTCGCTTTACGCATAGTAATCTGTAGGTAACTACTGCGACCGATGCTAACTCACGTGACATACATTTCATCTTGTTTCCTCTTAAACCACGCATATTTTACTATTTTCTTCCACATATTTCAGCTTTTAATGACCTAATAATAATAATAATAATAATAATAATAATAATAATAATAATAATAATAATAATAATAATAATAATAATAATAATAATAATAACGTTAAGTGCTTTACGTCCCACTAACTACTTCTACGGTTTTCTGAGACGCTGAGGCGCCCGAATTTAGTCCCGCACAGTTCTTTTTATGTACCAGTAAATCTGCCGACACGAGGCTGACCTACAGTATTTGAGCACCTTCAAATACCACCGGACTGGGCCAGGTTCGAACCTGTAAAGTTGGAATCAAAAGGCCTGCACCTCAACCGTCTGAGCAACTCAGCCCGGAAGGAGGCATGAAATGTAGGTACGTTTAATTTATTTAGTTGTATAACATGTCCAATATTCCTTTGAAACTAAACGTTCGATGTGTTTCGATAATTCAATTCCGATGCTACTCACTTGGGCATCCCATAACTGCTTTCGTTGGCGTAAGGACCTGCCATCTTTCTTGTACCTTTACGCAATGCACAACGGGGATCTACTGTATTTCACGTCCCGGCGCGCCTATACCAACCAATAATTATATCACACGCTCGTACAGGTCCCGCACGGATTCAGGTTTTCAGGTCATTTCCATACTCGCTAGACCACGGGGCTGATGACCACACATATCCCAATCCCCTAAAGGACATAACAGCAAATGAACCAGTATTAACGCTGAGAATTCGGAACATCCAGGGTCCGAAACCGATGACCAGGGTTGTCTGAAGCCCCTAAGACGGAAACTGAATACTGACAACTACGAAACCACTCTGGCGAGAATGTAACGTAACAAGGCATACGCTACTGTAGTAGCCACCTTCAGCTGTTATCGTAGCTCAGTTGCTCTTAAACATAAAACCAGTTTGACAAGTATGTTACGTAACATCTCGTGCACTGCATAGGAAGCGTTCAGCTGTTGTACGTAAACATAAACAGAAACCAGTTTGGCACGCATGGCGCGTGACTCGCCTGTTCTCAAGGGGGAGCTATTCATTCACAAGAACAAGGCATACTACCTATTCTAAAAACATCGTGTCTCTTTGCTCTCGAAAATAACTTCCGAGAATTTCTAAAAGTTTGATATATAGTGGTTCGTCACATCGTTCTCTATTGCTAGAAGAAATATCTGCAGGTATACACCTAACACCCTGTATATATATATATATATATATATATATATATATATATATATATATATATATATATGCGAATAAGCCCATTAAGACTACGCAGAGTACCTAGAGGCGTGCATTTGCCATCGTCTGTGCCCATATTTTGTTCATTCTTTTACTGTGGGCTTCCTTTCTGTCTTCAGACCAGGTCGTTCCAGTCTTCTTCTCTGGTCTTTCCTCTTGGTCAACTTGCCATTTGTGAATTTTGTATCTGAAGATTACCCTGTTTTGGACATCTGCTGGTGTAATTCCTGCCTATTTCAGATAGGTTTTGATTTATTATTATTATTATTATTATTATTATTATTATTATTATTATTATTATTATTATTATTAAATCACGCCATTTCATAATTATCCGAAATATCTACAGTATTACACGTTGTCCCTTATACTGTACCCAACCAGATTGGTTTAATGACAAATACAGTTAAGGTTGTGCTGATGGCTTAACGTCATACTAACATATCGGAGATATACGGCGATACAAGAATGGGAAGGTAGAAGCCCAGCGTTTGCCTGGTTTGAAAACCAGGTGGAAAGCGACTTTCAGGTCTACTGACGATGGGATTCGAACCCATCATCTTTTGAGTGCAAGCTCACAACCACGCGACCCAAACCGCGCAGCCAGCTCGCTGGGTACTGACATTGACGGCTTGAATTAACGATTGCTTAATTGCATATTACCCATGGCGGTAAGTTCACTGGCAGCTTGAAGAATGCCGGGCTGAGTGGTTCAGACGGTTGAGGCTCTGACCTTCTGACCCCAGCTCAGCAGGTTCGATCTTGACTTAGTCCGGTGGTATTTGAAGGTGCTCGAATACGTCAACCTCGTGTCCGCAGATTTACTGGGAATTAAACGAACTCTTGCGGGACTAAATTCCGGCACTTCGGCTTCACCGAAAACCGTAAAAGTAGACAGTGGGACGTAAAAACTAGGGAATGCCATTTCAGGGCAAAATTCCGGTACTTCTACCTTTCTTAAGGATGCCAGTAATTAAATGGTCGTTAAAGACATTGTCTGATACATACATACATCATTATACAGGGTGTTTGAAAAAGAACTCCCTAGTTTTAATGTGTCCTAGAATCTGTACAAAGTGGCATACACTATTCTAGTTTGTGGTGTGTGATTCATCAATTCTCCAAGTTTGGCTCCCGTGCAGTTGGCAGGTCTGCTTGATCTTGAGACTGCGCCAGTGCTGTTTGTTTCCTCTGTTCTGCACTGCACAGCACAGCACGCGCGCCTGGACTGAACTGAGGGAACAGAGGAAACAAACAGCACTGGCGCCGTCTCAAGGTCAAGCAAACCTGCCAACTGCAGGGGAGCCAAACTTGGAGAGTTCATGAATCAAACACCACAAACTAGAATAGTGCATGTCACTTTGTACAGATTCTAGGACACATTAAAACTAGGGAGTTCTTTTTCAAACACCCTGTATATTGTAAGCCCGCCTGGTGGCCATGATCGTTAAGGCGTTACAAATATGGTCTAAGACCGTAGTCACTCTGTTCTGGTTCCAATGTTGGAAAAAAAAAGAATTCACTATCTGAATGTGGGCTAGCAGGGTAGGAAATGTGGTGGTATACAATTATTTCTAATCACTAGATTGCGTGGCAAAAGCCTGGTTTTAATTCAGAATCTTTCCGCAGTGTACATGTGGGCTAGAGGCATAAGACGCTGCTGATGATGATTCATCCGTCGGATGGACACGTTAAACAATGAGCAGACCTCTTGGTGTTATTTGATAGGAGTAGGCTATATACTGAAACTGTGCTTCACATTCTCCCTACATCATCATCATCATCATCATCATCATCATCATCATCTCAGACGCGCAAGTTAAATAGAAGGATCTGTAATAGGCGAGCCGACCTCAGACATACTGTATGCATGCTAAATAAATAAATAAATAAATAATTAAATAAATAAATTAATTAATTAATTAATTAATTAATTAATTAATTAATTAATAATAGAGAGTTTTGCCTTTCACTGTTCAGTCTGCAAGTCTCTGTGTATTAACTAAGTGCTTCCCCATGGTGGAACAGGCCCGAAGGGCCTTGGCCTACCAAGCAACCGCTACTCAGACCGAAGGCCTGCAGATTATGAGGTGTCGTGTGGTCAGCACGACGAATCCTCTCGGCCGTTATTTTTAGCTTTCCAGACCGTCAGATAGCTCCTCAGTTGTAATCACGTAGACTGAGTGGAACTCGAACCAGCCGTCAGGTACAGGTAAAAATTTCTGACGTGGCCGGGAATCGAACCCGGGTCTCTGGGCAAGAGGCAGATACGCTATCTCTAAACCACGGGGCCGGCTAACTAAGTTCTTCCACAATCCTGTATTTGCAGCTGGCTCTGTTCCACACCTCTTAACATTAAATTATAATAATCTGAGTTTCCCTATCACCGCCTTCGTCCCCTTTTGCTTCTGTTATCCTCCATAAGCGGTTCCATTTTCATTGTTCTCCTCCATTCGCTTCGCATGACCCTACCACCGAGGCCAGTTTATACGTGCAGCTTCATCTTTAGCAACCGCGCAGATGAAGAATACACCCAAGGTATCCCCTGCCTGTCGTAAGGGGCTACTAAAAGGGGTGACCAAGGGATAATTAATTTTGAACCATGAGATTACCTGTGATTAGTACCATCACGCGAGGACTACCATGGGTCCACTTTACTATCGATTAGTACCACTATGTGAGGAACACAATGTCTTTGTGATTAGTATCATCGTGGGTGGATCACTATGGGTTTAGAGTAGGCCACCCGTGATTAGCACCACTATATGCGGAACACCCTGGGTTTACGTTGCCTCTGATTAACACCAATATGTGAGGAACACCACACGTGTGAAGAAGCCTATGATTAGTGCCACTATGTGAGGAACATCATGGGTTTGCCATTATGTTGAGAAGCACCATGTGTCTGGGTGTTGCCTGTGATTAGTACCACTATCTGAGCGACACCTTGGGTCTGCGTTGCCTATGATTAACACCACTATGTGAGCAACACCACGGGTCTGGTCAGCACCTGTGATTAGTACCACTATGTGAGGAACACAATGGGTCTGCGTTGCCTAGGAGTGGTGCCATTATGTGAGGAACATCGTGAGTCTACGTTACTTGTGATTAGTGCCGCCACATGAGAAACACCGTAGTTCTACTTTGCCAGCGATGAGGGGCTGGTGACCTGGATTGTGGACACTTTTAGACAACAAGCATCATCGATTTAGGATTTTACCTTTGAAGCAGTCTCTTGATCGGTTTATACCATTGTTTTAAGTTATTTTATGGAAAGGTGGGGCATTGTAGGTCGGATCCACTGCTTGTTTCAAGCTCATAATCATTGTTCATCATATTTATTTTGAATTCTAGTCAGTGGATGGATTTTTGAATTATTTTAACTTTCAATATTGTGTGTTCGATCCGCTGATTATTTTAAATTCATATTCATTTATTCATTCTTCATCATCATGTTTTGCATTCTGGTCAGTGAATACATTTTGGAATTTTAATTGTCTTTACATTTCGTCTCATCTCGTACCGTTAGGGGCCGATGACCTAGATGTTAGGCCCCTTTAAACAACAATAATAATCATCATGATCATCATAATCATCATTCTTATCTTTAGGATGTGTTTCTAATTTATCCTTTATCTCCTCATTCCGAGTGTCCTCTTCTCGTTGTTTTCACCTATTTGTACTAGCAATCATTCTCATGTCAGTTACTTCTAACTTATGAATAAGATATCCTGATTCCACCCAGTTTTATCTCCCGCACAGCAAAGTCGAACTAAAATTAGCCGAAAACTCGCTTCTGTCTTACTAATTATTATTATTTTTATTCTTATTTGTTACAATAACAGATGAGATTTCATTACATTAGAGGCTTGGTGCGTGTGTGTATGATAATCTGTGATATTATGAGGTCTCTGATAGTGTAAATGTAGTTATTTGTGTCTGTGCTGTACGTAAGTGTCTCGAGGGTTGAAGTATTTATTATACCGGTCGCTTTTTTGGGTTTCTGTGGGAAGGATGGAAACTTTGAGGGTAAGAACCACTCTTTATAGCCTCTGGAAACATCAGGATTCAAACCTTGTATCTTCGAATGGTGTAATTTCTCAATTATGGAGCGAACTTAATTCTCGGTTATTAATTATATAATTATTTTATTTCGCAGATGAGCCGGAATTTTCCCCCACATGAGTTCTTTTACATGCTAGGAATTCTATCGACACGAGGCTGGCATTTTTGAGCACCTTCAAATACCACTGGACTGACCCAGGTTCGAACCTGCCAAGTTAGGCTCAGAAGGCAGAGCTCTACCGACTAAGCTACTCAGCCCGGCTTACAAATTAGAGGTAGTCATTAATTGTTTAGTTATACGAGTAAAACATAAAATAAAAATCTGTAAACAGATTTCCCAATCCGATCCTTTCTCATCATGCCATCGACCTTCTTTTTTGTGAATTCATTTACAGAACTCAACCTCTATAATATACTGTATATATGTATTTTAATATATTATTAAAACCTTGGTTCATAAACAAGCGGAACCTCACAAATGACACAGTATACCCGAATATTTTTTTTTTTTTTTTTTTTTTTTTTTGCTAGGGGCTTTACGTCGCACCGACACAGATAGGTCTTATGGCGACGATGGGATAGGAAAGGCCTAGGAGTTGGAAGGAAGCGGCCGTGGCCTTAATAAGGTACAGCCCCAGCATTTGCCTGGTGTGAAAATGGAAAACCACGGAAAACCATCTTCAGGGCTGCCGATAGTGGGATTCGAACCTACTATCTCCCGGATGCAAGCTCACAGCCGCGCGCCTCTACGCGCACGGCCAACTCGCCCGGTATATACCCGAATAAATGTCCACATTTGTTCCTATACTTTAAAACCAAGTTAAGCGTATTTTACATCATATCAGGAAGATATTACTGTAATACGAATTTTCTTTGCGCTATGGTCTCTTGTATACAGCTCAGTGAAATATTATTCGCATTATATAATAGAACTAGCAAGATACCCGTGCTTCGCTACGGTATTATACTGAAATTTATAATTGAATGCTTATTGTTTTAGATATATAATCCACCGAAATTCGCGGTCTGACTCGTTTTCTGCCAGAACCCACCAAAATTTCCGATCTGACTCGTTTTCTATTAGATTACGGCATGTTTCCTCCCATTTTTCAATCTTCTTTTCCAGCAATCGATTTCGTACTTCCCGGGCTAGGCTCAGGTATTCCTCCCGGTCAGTTGGGTCCGTAAATCTTTGCCATCTTTTCCTATAATCATTTTTAATATGGATAAAATCCTTCAGGAGATCCGGCGTGGTGTCATATTGGGTGCCTAGAAGGCACTGAACCCGCGGCCGGACTGCATTCTTAGTCATTACCCGTCCAGGAGCCGTTTCCAGCGCGGTCCGCACATTTGACGACGGTCCGGAACATTATTATTATTATTATTATTATTATTATTATTATTATTATTATTATTATTATTATTGTTACCGTGTTTTAGCGGTAGGTAGAGGTGAAAGAAGGTGCGGGCGTGAACGGGTCTCAAACTACGGAATCAAAGTTAATGTAAAATTAACGAGGTTATATTTTCTTTTCAAAATAACGAAATAACAAGCATTGCAGGTACAGAGTAGCAAGTCAACAAATGTAGGTACAATATTTACTGGATTTGGGCTCAGCGCCCTTACTTCACAATTCGTGGGCAATCAGCCCAACCTTACTTCAAAATAAGTTTTACCAGAGGGGCAGAAAACCCCATTCATGTTCAGGAGCACTTGCTCCAAATTACACTGAAAAGCCTCCACGAGGCATACAACACTCAATTTTTGAAAAAGAGCCACTCGCTCTCAACTTTAAGCCTCTCAAAGGCCACACCAAACTCCACCTTCAAGTTGTCCTCTCAGGACATAGACACAGGGGTAACATACCCAACCTACTGAGGTCAATTAAATGAAAAGGGGTAATTACAATGACCTCTAAAGAAACAATTTGAGAGGAGGCGATCTGCACTCCTAATGTATTTGTTTCAAAACCTAATTTGGCTCTAGGCCACTGATGCAAGGGCTAATCCCATACTACGGAGGTGACTTTAGAAAAGAAACAAATTTACATAATGTTAAGGAAGAATAGGTTGAGAAAATAAGTTCACCTCAAAACAATATGAGTGGGAGCTCGAGAGGGTTAAGCACTCTCTATCCCAATATGTAGTTTAAAAGATAGAGTAGATACAAGTTTCTTTACATTTTTAAGGAAGGTTACATAATGGAAAAACTTCGGACCCGCCCCGAGAGTTAAACTGCTGCGCTAGCAAAGAAGGAAGTTATTAATTGGCCATTACCTTGTTGTTGACCGCTGCCGGAGAAAGAGGCGCTTCCCGCCCCCTGCTATGTACTTTACACACCGAAAGATGGAACAGAAGTGGCCAGGAGACCCAAAAATCAGCAGTTTAAATACCCTCGCGGAAGGTTCGAGGCGTTAGGGGAATGAGAACACCCTCCCACAAACTCTTTATTGGGTAGGATACAGCAACATATTCAAGTTGGGGGAAGATACATCCGATTGGTCAGAAATTAATAAAAGAAATTCGGGATTGGCTAAATACAAAACAAGGGGAAAGAGAGGGGTATACAACCAACTTAAACAATAACAGAAAGAAATTTAACAAGAAACAAACTTTTGAAATAAAAATTTCTCCAAAAACAATAGTTCTTTCACTCCGCACTAGGGTGCACTATTGTTGATCTGCAGTAGTGTCCTCTAGAAGAGAAGGTTCACACTTCTTATTTCAAGCAAAACAAAAACACATCAAAAATGACACAGTTCAAAAACTCCAAAATTTCCAGGTAGTGACATCTTCTGAGAAACTTGAAAATTAATACCGTCAAATAAAGTTCAGACTTCCTCCAGCAGAGGAGTTTCAACTGGCGCACCTTTTAAATTAGCGGCGTGGAGGTGTACCGCCCGGTACAATTATTATTATTATTATTATTATTATTATTATTATTATTATTATTATTATTATTATTATTATTATTATTATTATTATTATGTGTTGCTAGAATGGATGATGACAGGAAAACCGGAGTATCCGGAGAAAAACCTGACCCGCCTCCGTTTTGTCTAGCACGAATGTCACATGGAGTGAACGGGATTTGAACCACGGAACCCAGCTGTGAGAGGCCGGCGCGCTGCCGAGGATCCTTATAAGTACATTAAGAACAGTAAAATCAATTGGTCTCACCTCCTTCTACACCCCACCGCCGTTAAGTATATTTACCGGCACCCCCCCCCCCCAAAAAAAAATTAAAAGAAGGCTTGTTTCTTATGTTTAAAGAAGATTTCAAACACCAATGTTCACGTCTATTACCTTCAGTTTTGAGATATAAGTATCCCCATAAAAATAATTTACTTTTTTCACTTCATTTCACACTACTCCCCCCCCACCCTCCTAAGTGAATTTTCCCGCAAAAAAATACTTGTTTCTTTAATAGTAAAGGATCTTCTAAATAACAGTTATCACGACTCTAACTTCTTCAGTTTTTGATTTATGTGTCATCATGAAAGGAATTCAACTCCTTTACACTCCCGCCCTCCAAGATGGTTTCCCCCCAAAACGCGTTTTTCTTTGTTTCTAAAGGAGATCCAAATGCGAATTTTCACGTCTGTAACAACTTTAGTTTTTATTAGATGTATGTATTCTCATTCAATTAATTCAATTAATTTTTCAATTCTTTCACCCCCCCCCCCCTTCATTGGATTTTCAGAGAATACGTGTTTCTTTATTTTTAAAGCAGATTGCAAATATCAAATTTCACGTCTGTAACATCTTCATTTTTGAGATATCAGTAGCCTAATTAAAATAATTCAACACCAGTTTCAGTCACTTTTACCCCCCCCCTCCACCCAAGTGGTATTTCCGAAAGCTAAAAATACACGTTTCTTTATGTTTAATAGAGATTAAAAAATACCATTTTTCACTTCTGTAACATGTTAAGTTTTTTGAGATAAACTGTAAAAATTCTCATTTTAAAATTTCACCCCTTTTGAGTTCCCCTTAAGTGGAGTTTCCTAACACAAATCACCTATGTTTCTTTAGATTTACAGGAGATTACAAACACCCACTTTTTACGTCTGTAACATTTTACGTTTCCAAGATATTCTGTAGATATAGTCTTTCAAAAATTCACCCAATTTGTCACTCCTGTTTAACCGCCATTAATTGGATTTTACAAAACTAAAAAAATAAGTGTTTCTTTATTTTTAAAGGAGATCCCATATACAAATTTTCAGTCCTGTAATATCTTTCGTTTCTGAGATATATGTATCCTCATTAAAGGCATTCAACCCATTTTTCACCCTTTTACACCCCTCCTATTGGGATTTACAGGAAACAAAAAATACGTTTTCCTTTATTTTTAAAGTTTTAAAATGTATACACACTCATTTTAAAAAATTCACCCTCCCCCCTTTTTACCCCCCAATATTTGGATTTTCCAAAAACGAAAAAATACGTGTGTTTATTTATTTTTAAAGGAGATTCTAAATACCAATTTTCACATATATAACATTTAAAAATTTTGAGATAGATACACTCATTTTAAATATTACTCCCTTTTCACCCTCCCCCCTAAATTGGATTTTCCAGAAACAAAAAAATACGTGTTTCTTTATTTTTAAAGGAGATCCCAAACACCAATTTTCAGGTCTGTAATATCTTCAGTTTCTGATATATAAGTAGCCTCATTAAAGGCATTCAACCACTTTTTAGCCCCTTTTCACTCCTCCTATTGCGATTTTCCGAAAACAAAAAAATACGTGTTCCTTTATTTTTAATGAAGGTTCTAAATACCAATTTTTACATCTGCAAACTTTAAAAGTTTGGAGATATAGATTCACTCATTTTAGAAATTCACCCCCTTTTCACCCTCCCATTAATTGGATTTTCCAAAAACAAAAAATTACGTGTTTCTTTATTTTTAAAAGAGATCAAAAGTACCAATTTTCAGGTCTGTAATATCTTCAGTTTCTGAGATATAGGTACCGGTATCCTGATTAAAGGCATTCAACCCATTTTTCCCCATTTTCACTCTTTTTCACCCCTCCTATTGGGATTTTCTGAAAACAAAAAAGTACGTGTTTCCTTATTTTTAAAGAAGATTCTAAATACCAATTTTTACATCTGTAAACTTTTAAAGTTTTGAGATATAGAGCAACTCATTTTAAAATTTCACCCCCGTTTTCACCCCCTTAGCGAAGGAATATCCAAAAATCCTCTCTTAGCGAGCACCTACGTCTTAATATGAATATATCCCCAAAATTTCATCTCTGTATGTCCAGTAGTTTTGGCTCGGCGATGATGAATCAGTCAGTCAGTCAGTCAGTCAGTCAGTCAGTCAGTCAGTCAGTCAGTCAGTCAGTCAGTCAGGACAAGTTATTTTATATATATAGATATACAGCCTGTCATTTTAAAAATTATAACATCAGGAAGTATTTTTAATATTGGGGCCATTTAAATAGTGTTACAACTGATTCTTTGCCTTTGATTTAACCCAAGGTAACGTTCAGATCTAAAGATCTGCATTTGCCCCTTGTAAAACACACTTAACAAACAACATTTACTTCAAAATACAGGAATTCACACGATTGTACCAAACGACAATCTCGCACTAATTTTTCCTCTACCAAACATCACGACAACTTCACAAGGATACCTTTGCGCGGTCACAGGATTGAGCGATCCATTTTTATTGGCAGGTACGCGAAAATAAAGATACAAATAGTTAGAAAAATCATAAGAATAATAGCTTGTTTCTCATAGCGCTAGTGATCGGAATCTTAGGTCTAGAGAGCTATCTTCCATTCATCTGGATATATCGTATGAATTATAGAAAATCCATTGGGAGATATTTTGTAAGCAAATGTATCCTTGAATGTTAGATATATTTTTCTATGTCAGAGGATATAGCTCAGGCTAAAATTCCAATAAATGTATGTTCACAGAAATGTAACCCCGTTGGACGTGTGTGTTAATTCAAGTACTCAAAAGCTTGCCGATTCATTGAATTTTGAGAGTAATTATAAGCTCCAATTTCCTTAAATTTCCTTGGAGTTTTCATTGCTGGAGAGTGTATTTTTTGCTATTTACAGGTTAGATTGCAATTTCCTTGAAAGTTTTCTGAGACATTTGAGCTCGCATTCCAGTTCTATTGAGAATTTCGCATAAACTGCAGCGATGCCGTCTTTTGTAATGATGATATGTAGGAGGGAGTGCAGTCCACCCTGCATTTCTTTGCATTCTTCCCTGTGCAAACGTGGATCTCACTTCCATTTCTTATTCGCATTAGTGTAGATGTTCACTCTAAATTCAGAAGAGCACCTGCTTCAATTACAGATTTTTGAGTGATTCTTCATCTTGCCTAAGGACTGCCTTGACAACATCATTCTAGGTTTTAAATATCACCGAATGATATAGTTCTCAATCGTGAGAAAGGATAACAGCTAAAGATAATATAATGGCAAGCATATTTCAAACTGCCAAAAGGAAATCATGCATCTGCCCTTTAGTTAATCGAGCGGAGTCGGCTAAGGCAACAAACACGACAGGCAGTATATTACGATGTCTCCCAAGATCGCAAGATATACGTGGAAAGTTAAACATGCAGAGCGATTTATTAAATAATCGATCAGCAAATATAAAACTAAAGTTCACTGACTTGCAACCGTTGACCTTCTTGTAGTGGCCATGATCTCTTCCTTATTGCCGAATCACTTCTGTTTAAACTATGGTTCCTTAAGGTTGGTAAGATCTAAGATCATTTAAAAATAGGCCCGCATCCGTAACATAAGGGTTAGTGTTGTTAGCTGCCGTCCTCGGGGGCATGGGTTCGATTCCTGGTACTACCAGAAATTTAAGATTGCCATGAGGGTTATTATGAGGTTGACATGGTAATTGGGGGGGGGGGGGGTGGCTGCAAAAGAGCTGCACCACCTCGGGATGAGGACACGAGTTTACTTTTATTTAAAAATATGACAATATCAGCGTCACTTTTCGAAATGTTTTTTTTTACAAGTTTCTTTACGTCGCACCGACACAGATAGGTCTCACGGAAACGATGGGAGAGGAAAGGGATATGAGTGAGAAGAAAGCAACCGTGGCCTTAATTAAGGTACAATCCTAGCATTTGCCTGGTGTGAAAATGGGAAACCACGGATAACCATCTTCAGGGCTGCCAACAGGGGGTTCGAACCCATTATCTTCCGAGTACTGGATACCGGCCGCACTTAAGGGACTGCAATTATCGAGCTCCGACAGCGTCACTTTAAAATTAAAATAATTTTACTCTTACGCTCTAAAAGAATAGTGGAAATCACGTACGAGAAATTAGTAACTCAGTGAAACGTATACATTTTGAGTAGCCTTCGTTAATCTTCTGAATATTTACCACAAGATTAAAGAAGATAGTGAGGAAGCACTTGAAGATTATTTGCCCAAAAATCATATGACGTTAGGTAGAGGATTTCTAACTAATGAAACTAAAGAAACAAATAAGGAAACATGTCTGAAATTTTATGTAACTTAAAATTTAATAATAATAATAATAATAATAATAATAATAATAATAATAATAATAATAATAATAATAATAATAATAATAATAAAAGGGGCGATCAAATAGTTTCCGTTTGACTGCCGTACAGTCCTGAATCGAGATGCCAATCAGGAAAAATCACCATGAGCATTGAGGCATTCATCCCACCGATACACCATGTTGAAGATCCCCATGCGGTAAAACACCGCGTGAAGAATCCGTAATCGCCTGCTGCACGTAGTCGTCCTACAGGAAGCGTGGACACTTCAAGAACTTTTTTTTTTTGCTAGGGGCTTTACGTCGCACCGACACAGATAGGTCTTATGGCGACGATGGGATAGGAAAGGCCTAGGAGTTGGAAGGAAGCGGCCGTGGCCTTAATTAAGGTACAGCCCCAGCATTTGCCTGGTGTAAAAATGGGAAACCACGGAAAACCATCTTCAGGGCTGCCGATAGTGGGATTCGAACCTACTATCTCCCGGATGCAAGCTCAAAGCCGCGCGCCTCTACGCGCACGGCCAACTCGCCCGGTCAAGAACTTTTTGACGGGACCGAACGCGTGATAATCACATGGGGAGAGATCAGGACTATAGGCCTCATCCACCGTCCTCTTGTTGTTGTCGTCGTTCGCAATTTGTATCGAAACGCGACCCGCATGAAACTTGGTGCATCATTCCACAACGGTGGTTTTCTTTTTTTTTTTTTTTTTTTTGCAAGTTGCTTTACGTCGCACCGACACAGATAGGTCTTATGGCGACGATGGGACAGGGAAGGGCTAGGAGTGGGAGGGAAGCGGCCGTGGCCTTAATTAAGGTACAGCCCCAGCATTTGCCTGGTGTGAAAATGGGAAACCACGGAAAACCATCTTCAGGGCTGCCGACAGTGGGGTTCGAACCTACTATCTCCCGAATACTGGATACTGGCCGCAATTAAGCGACTGCAGCTATCGAGCTCGGTACGGTGGTTTTCGACAGACATGCTGCCCCATACAGAGTATTCTCTCTCCGATGGATGTCCACCGAAGTTTGTCCTTCGGAAGCCAAGAACAGAATAACACCACGTTGGTCCTGTTTGACCGCATTTGGTAATAACTTCGTCATAGTTCACGTGGCCGCATTTAACGCACGAACCTCGGCACGACATGATTGCTACACTAATCCGTTTGCCTACATGTCCGCGCTTTTATACCCGCATTGGTGTCGCGCTACGTTGCATGTCCAGTCCATTAAAGCAACGCCCTCAAACGGAAACATTTTCTTTCTACAATTTGCTTTACGTCGCACCGACACAGATAAGTCTTGTGTTGACGATGGAATAGTGCAGGCCTAGGAGTGGGATGCAAGAGGCCGTGGCCTTAATTAAGTTACAGCTCCAGCATTTGCCTGGTGTGAAATGGGGAACCACGGAAAACCCTCTTCAGGGCTGCCGACAGTAGAGGTTCCAACCCACTGTCTCCCGGATGTAAGTTCACAGCTGCGCGGCCCTAACAGCACGGCCAACTTGTCCGGTACGGAAAAGTTTTGATCACGCCTTATAATAATAATAATAATAATAATAATAATAATAATAATAATAATAATAATAATAATAATAATAATAATAATAATAATAATGCAAAGTGCCTGCAGTTACGTGGTATAGGGCCTGTGAAACACAAGGACATGACTTCAAATCCGAAAAGTGTTGGCCTCCGCTTGTTTTCAAATACCATGACATCTTAGGATTCTTTCTTAATCTCCCTGGTGCAGCAAACATTCCGTCAGGATAATTCTTGTTCGTTTTGTAAGAATATTGCTGCGCGGAGATATTCACAAATAAGAAACATGTATCAGTATGTATTCGTACTTCCGTTATGATTCGGTTGGTCAATACAATAAATTAGGTTTCCCCCGCTACTGTTACGAAATAGTAACTATAGTATTATGTAGAATATCATGCTCATAGTCAGCAATAAGAAAATGCACAGCCTCGTGTCGGTAGATTTACTGGCACGTTAAAGAACTCCTGCGGGACAAAGTACCGGCACCTCGGGGTCTCCGAAAACCTTCAAAAAGTAGTTAGTAGGACGCAAGAAAACAGCAATATTATGAACAAAATGTACATTTGTGGAATGTACGTATCTATACACTATTCAATAAACATTAATGTTGTGAATTAATAGAGAAAAAGTGAAATGTTTGAGTCGGTCCAGTAAAATTCTTCTGACTATGAATTAAAACTTTATTTCTACGTTTAGAAAGTGCAGAATGATTCACGTGGAGTTAGCATCACTTTGTTGGCCCACCTCTGAAATTTCAGGCAAACCGCGAGCCTATTTTCAAGATTTACAGATTTGCACCGAGTTCAAATGACATTTTTATTTAATTTAGGAAGTAGTTGAAAAAACCTACAACCTGTTTTCCAGTCATTGACCGCATCAGGGATGTAATGAATGAAGCATACATAGGCTGTTAGTACGATGGGGTCGCCACTCCCAAAGTGATATAGTAATGACTGATAGATGCTATGAAATGAGAATTGAGAGTGTTGCTGGAATGAAACATGACAGGGAAAACCGGAGTACCCGGAGAAAAACCTGTCTTGCCTCCGCTTTGTCCAGCACAAATCTCACATGGAGTGACCGGTATTTAAACCACGGTATCCAGCGGTGAGAGGCCGACGCGCTGCCGTCTGAGCCATGTAGGCTCTTAGGAAGTAGTTATAAAGTATAAACTTTCCACGAATTCACAATAGGCAACTAACCAGTGTTCTATGTTGTGAAATGTTTAATTACTTCACAGATTCATTCGCGGTTCATAGCATGCTCCCAAGAGTATGGTGACATTTTTCGAAAATAAATATTACACCCTATAAAACTTCATCTAGATTCAACTTGAACCATAATGATACCAGTCGCTATAAATGGTGCGTTTTATACCAATTATTCTGTTAACTGGGTAAGAATACTGCAGTTTTGTAGTTAAGTATTAACTTTTCAAACGCTTCGGAGTAAAAGCCAGTTGAGCAATAGATTATTTCTGTAATGTACATTTTTCATTTCTAATCTATTTTATTCTCTAAACCAAAGAAGGAAGATCATTCCCTGCCAGTTTCAAATTGGTATAACTCTTTCAGTTTCTAGAATATGACTCAGCTTATGTGGTATCTTTTGATCAAAATATCTTCAGAAATTTGTTGAGTGAGTGATGCTGTCCTCTAGTTTGATGCAACATACTACCAAATTCATAGTAACTAATATTTATATTGTATTATACTGTGTAAGCGTGAGATGTTGACAAGATCGTGATGAGCTCATAACTGGTCAAACTAGAAAACTGAGGTAATCAGTGTAACATTTTATTTTTAATATAATATGTTATGATGATGAATCACATTGGAATATCTTTGGTCATCAACCTCGTATTCCTGTGTGATAGAAAATGCCTAATAGGACTATATATATTCGATTTGCTTTACGTTGTACCGACATGTCTTATAGTGACGATGGGATAGGAACGGAAAGGAATCGGCCGTGGTCTTAATTACAGTACAGCCCCATCATTTGCCTGGTGTGAAAATGGGAAACCGCGAAAAAAATCATCTTCAGAACTGCCGACAGTGGGGTTCGATCCCACTAACTGCCGAATGCAAGCTGACAGAAACGTCTAATAACGCATATCACTGTGGAATCTGAGGCAGTCCATAAAATAGCAACAGTGTGGGCTCAGATATTCAGGACTATCCTTGTACTTTTGGAGTTTACGTAGGAAAAAATAAGTTATATTTATCATTAGAGATTTTTAGGCACTAAAATATTAAAATGCAAATTTATTTGAACAAGGCGCAAGTAATTGAAATGGCGTATGGCGTTTAGTGCCAGAAGTGTCCGAGGACAAGTTCGGCTCGCCAGATGCAGGTCTTTTGATTTGACTCCCGTAGGCGACCTGCGCGTCGTGATGAGGATGAAATGATGATGAAGACGACACTTACACCCAGCCTCCGTGCCACCGAAATTAACCAATTAAGGTTAAAATTCGCGACCCTACCGGGAATCGATTCCGGGATCCCTGTGACCAACGACCAGCACGCTAAACCTTTAGCCATGGAGCCGGACATGGCGCAAGTATCATGTAGCCGCTCTAAAGGGTGTTGGTGAGTTGCATATTTTTCAGGGGTTCTGAGAGTTCAGATCGCTGATATATATGTAAATCTCACTGCATTATTGTTTTGTGGGTAGTAGACACTTGCGCCTTGATTATATACGTTTGCATTCGAGCCTATTAGTCCCTAAAAATAGTTTCCCTACTTATAATAGACAACGCAAAGATTCTAATCTCGGATATCTGAATAGAGCGGCTTCCTCGTTCCTGCCCACTGGCCCGCTCACTGAATTTATTTTGGTAGGTGTGGGTGCGATGCAAGTCAGAAAGCTAATTTTATCTTGTTTGACATTGGACATTATATTATAAATAATATTCATTTAGCCTATACCTTATTGTTGGATTGCATTAACACTTATGACATTTTTAATATTCTTTCTTAATCTGCTTACCCTCCAGGGTTGGTTTTTCCCTCGGACTCAACGAGATATCCCACCTCTACCGCCTCAAGGGCAGTGTCCTGGAGCGTGAGACATTGGGTCGGGGGGTACAACTGGGGAGAATGACCAGTACCTCGCCCAGGCGTCCTCACCTGCTATGCTGATCAGGGGCCTTGCGCGGGGATGGGAAGAGTTGAAGGGATAGACAAGAAAGAGGAAAGGAAGCGGCAGTGGCCTTAAGTTAGGTACCATCCCGGGATTTGCCTGGAGGAGAAGTGGGAAACCACTGGAAAACCACTTCCAGGATGGCTGAGGTGGGAATCGAACCCACCTTTACTCAGTTGACCTCCCGAGGCTGAGTGGACCCCGTTCCAGCCCTCGTACCCCTTTTCAAATTTCGTGGCAGAGGCGGGAATCGAACCCGGGCCTCCGGGGGTGGCAGCTAATCACACTAACCACTACACCACAGAGGCGGACCATTTTTAATATACAAGAGAAAAATTGTATTTCCATGTTTTTACTTACAGTTAGTTGTACGTACCCGGCGTTACCCACGCAGATGAAAATATTTGTTTATTAAAAACATGGTCACACAATTTTGCCGAAAAATGTATCTTGTATGTATTGCACATGTTTACATATACAGGGCTATTCACTTAAGATGTTACACGGAAATAACATCTAAAACATTAAAGATATCGGTATTTTGATTTCATATTCATAAATGATACTCAGGAGCTCGTAAAACAATGTGCTACTTATCTTCATGGGGTGATTAATTACCGAGATATTGATACTAACTCCATATTTTTAAATGGAATAGTGCATATTCATACAGATGGCCTAATAGTTCAACTGCGTACAAGTTCAAATATGAAAGTATTTTCAAAAACAGTTACTTTTTGAGATATAGTATCAATAAGAACAGCGTGCACGTTTTTGCATGTCGCATCAGACAGCATGCAGTCTGGCAAGGACATATTGACGCGCAAGCAGTTTCCTGGGTGTAATTCTAGCCACAGAATGGATACGAGGCATGTAAGCATATCGTACCCATGTGATAGGTTTGCAAATTGTGTATGACAGGCAAAATCACGATAGGACAGGGAGGGTTGATATTTTTAAAAGGAATAGAACAATTACTATGACCTCAAAGGAACATAACGAAAGCTATAATTGTCACTCGTTTGAGTGTACAGTACATACTACTGTATTAATTGAGAAATAAACAGGACATCTGAAGAGCTCCTTCTAGAAAAACAAATGAATAATCTCCTATGTAGACTTCATTGGAAATGGTCCTAAGGGCGTGGGCTCGGGAACATAACAACATGCATTCGGGAGAGCGCAGGTTCGAGTCCTGCATCGCCCGACCTGAAAGTGAATTTCCTGGTGTCCCATGTTCAACACCAGGCAAATACTGGATTGGTGTTTTTGAGATAGGCAACTGCCGACATCCTTTCCAAATCCTTCCCATTCCCATCTGTGGAGAAAGATGCCAAACTGAGTGCAACCTGTTACACATGGATTTCAAAGGAAAACAAAAACAAAAGCAAAACCAAACTTTAATCTCCCTTCCCCGTTGTGTCATACAATCACGTTGCACACCCAGGGTATGTTACGGTACATCACATTATGTATACGATATGCTTACATGCCTCGTATCCGTCCTGTGGCTGGAATCAATGCCAGGAAACAGCTTGCGTGCCAATACATCCTTGGTCGATGCATTTTGTCTGATGTGGCATGCAAAACCGTGCATGCTGTTCTTATTGATATCTCAAAAAGTAAATGTCCGATTTTGAAAATTCATATTTGAACTTGTACGCAGTTGAACTTTTGGACCAGCTGCATGAATTTGTACCGTTCCATTTAAAAATATGGAGTTAGTATCAATACCCGGTCTCAAAAGCCCAGAATAACGGCCGAGAGGATGCGTCGTGCTGACCACACGGCCCCTGGTAATCTGTAGGCCTTCGGGCTGAGCAGCGGTCGCTGGACAGGCCAAGGCCCTTTCAAGGGCGTTAAGTGCCGTGGGGTGTGAGTTAGTATCAATATCTCGGTTATTAATCACCCCATGGGGATAAGTAGCACATTATTTTACAAGCCCCTGGGTATCATTTACGAATATGAAAACAGAATACCGATATCTTTAAAGATTTAAACGTTATTTCCGTGTAACATCTTAGGTGAATAACCCTGTATATTTTAAGTTTTTCACCTCCTAGCAGCAGAAGAACGCTTCCCTGTCTAGCAGGATTCAGACAGCGCTCTGCTCGTCTTCAAGAAATTTTAGAAAATTCTTTCTATCGGAATTTCGAACAGAACAGAAGTAGTAAATTAAATTTTAAATATAAGAAAAAAAATCATATCAAGGGAGATATTTTAAATTTTATATTTTATGCGTTTCTTACAACGTAGTATTTAAATTTGAATTTCGAAACAAAATTCACGCGGAACTTTAATTTACGTTTACCTTAGTCTAAATACCAAGTTCCTTGCGTGATGATAACACAGGCGGATACAAATCGATTATCTTTCATCATAAGCCTTAAATGGATCTTGAACATTTAAAGAGCTCAAATTAAAAAAAAGAAAAATCAGGCAGATAAAATGTATTGTTTAATTTATCAAAATTGCATAGTACTCAGCGGAAAAGCGAATATGAAACACATGTAAAATTGCGAACAGAAGGTTGGAAAATGAAGTAAAGTCGTCTAGGGAATAGTTCAAAAATGTCAGTTATGGTGTCAGGGTTCACATCTACATGTTGGATAATAGCTAGATGTGCCAGACCATTCAGCCTCTCTTCGTTCATCATCGATCGCAAATAAGTTGTCAGTCGACGGCGACAGTTGAAAATTTGCTCACAACTGCAGGTTGTTCTACGAAGGACAGCAAATAGTTGAAGCATTGTTCGAATGTTTGGGAAGAATGCTTCGACTGCGTTCTTCAGCCTGTCAATCAGGTCAACTTTTTCCCATTTTTTCCGTCTCTCAAATTCATCTTTCACAACACTTTCTGAACTTGAGAGGTCACTGTTATACGGACGAACAGTTGACTGTACATCAGAAAATTTTGCTTTCGTAGTGAATTTCGGGACAAGGCGTTACAACTTAAGACACTCATTCTAATGTCTGGAAAGAACCTTTGACAATTCGCTGTGTAGAATCTCAATGTAAGGGATGTAAAGAGTGACACGAAAGTATTCCTCAAGTGTTGAGTGAGAAGTGTTCTCACGATGTTGTTGGGCCCCAGTCAGACGCGACAATCGTATGTAGACATCAAACTCCTCATAGAGCTCTGCAACCTGTAGAAATGGATAGTGGAGTTCATCAACGAATATTAAATACGGATTATTGCTTACGAATTACCGAAACGTATTTTATGACGACTGTACAGTATAGTCAGGAAAAACCATCTGGATTGCAAACACAGGAAAACGTCAAAATAAGCACAATGATGCGAAAAGGTCCAAATGCCACAATAACCTATTGTTTCTTTTTCTCATAGATATTAGACTACAATACTACAACAAAGATAAACAGTACAATATTTCTAAATAAATTACTCACTCGTAATTCGTCATATTACTCACTACTTCCTAAATTATTGCAATACAATTCTTAACATTTCTCTGGGTAAAATAATACTACATATCTGAGCCCCTGGGTACTGCTCTGCCTGTCCCTCTCGTATCATGGAGCAAGGCTTAACGTGATTGGCTTCGAAGATAGATAGCAAGAAATGTAACTTCCACCATAGACATGCTGCAGCGTCTGCCAGACCGAGATGGTTAAGGCGTGCTTGGTTTAGCCGAAAGGACGTGGGTTCAACTCCCCGTCTGGAACTCGAAACATTTAGAAATGAGAAATGAGATCGAGATTTCCGCTTCTGGAGAGGCAAATTGCCTCGAGGTTCAGTCAGCCTACTCCAAAATGAGTACCAAGTTAATTTCTCAGGGTGAAGGTTGACCGGGCATAGATCTAACCACCCTAGCCTACTAAAAGCGGAAAAAGGGAAAAGCTGAAGCCTTTAGCTTTCACTCTTCTAAGGGACTTCTTTGCTTTTTTCCAGGGCATATTTTGGCGCTTTTTCAACAGAATGTCATAGAAAATAATGAGTGACTTAATATTACTGAATTAAACTGCCTAATTCATACCTCGTGTTGCTCTGAAGTTTTTATTTAGTTGTTCTAGGAGGGGAGGGAGTGGTAATGACTCCTCAACGTGATCGTCCATTACGTAGTTATAAGCAGATGGTACGAGCAAAAGGCAGCATGGTTCGTGATTAATGGTTGCAATCTTGTATGTGGTGTGACAGGTATTACAGAGAAACTTGGGAGGGAGTTGCTGGAGACTGTGCTCCTCGATGTGCCATGTACAGATGAAGGATCAAACATTGACGCATGAAAAAATGAAAAGTCCTGTGTCGGGTATCATCATCCTCCAGTGAGGCGGTACAGCCACAACAAAATATAATGGACTTGTTGTGTTGCGCTTATTGTTAAACGAGACGTTCCTGACAAATACTGTTTCAATATACGGTGTTTTCCACCTTGCTCACACATGTTTAATGCGGTTCACGTCTGGAACTCGAGGACCCAATCGAACAGTTCAGTTGCAGTCCTGCACAGAAAACCAGCCCTGAACACGACCTCTTGTTTAGATTGTGGAGTTGTCTTACACGAACTGTAATACCTCATCTGGATAGCGCTCTCTCACACACGGAATCATGATATTCTGGAGAATGTCCAAATATTGGTGCGACGTGAGATTGCCATCTATCCGATGAAGCACTCCAGTCCCATCAGATGATATCCACCACCAACACGACACAGATTTTGCGCCACTGCGTGAACACTCGTCTATACAGACTGTAACAATAGTGTACGGCCAACCTTTCAGAATACATTCCTCACACGAAGAAGAAGAAAATGTGATATATAAACATACTGTAGGTCCGGAAACGCTGTATTTCCATGTTAGAACTCATTTTCTACAACTCTACCTAGTGCATTAAACATGGGAGACACAGGCACTGAACGTACCAGCATTCCACATGAAACTCTTTCTTAGATGAAATGTTCAAAATGCCCTCTGTTAACACTGATACATGAATCAACCCACCGTCGCGTTGAATCCCGTACGCGCTGATTTATTGCACCCATATCGTGAGCAGTTCTAGGGTACAGTATCCCTAATAGAAAACTGGTTTAAAACAGTGCCCCGTGGACGTCGAATGTCCCCTGACACACACGGCTGCTGTACCCAAATCTCAGTAGCCCTAGGGAAAACGCACACCGAATTGCTGCCTCACGAATGCTAAAATTGTCATGTGAAACGCTGTGAATAATATGGCATGTCAGAATAGTGTGAAGCATTTAGTAACAAAGTTAGCTCGACCAAACTTGGTGCGGTCATTGCCTGATGTAAACTTCACGCCAGGTTTCGAACCTTAGCTCTTACGGTTGGCAAAGAATTTTACCACGGCTGATCCATTGCACTACGTGGGAGATGCCATGTTCTTATGATTTCATAGTGCTGTATGCAAGTGGATGTCACGAGGGGAAGAGAGAGGGGTGAGTGTAAGCGCCATACACAATGAGTGAGAACTTATTCTTCTTCTTCTTAATCTGTTTCCCCTCCATGGTCGGTTTTTCTCTTGGACTCAGCGAGGGATCCCACCTCTACCGCCTCAAGGGCAGTGTCCTGGAGCGCGAGACACTGGGTCGGGGTATACACCTGGGGAGAAGGACCAGTACCTCGCCCAGGAGGCCTCACCTGCTGTGCTGAACAGGGGCCTTGTGGAGGGATGGGAAGTCTGGAAGAAACAGGCAAGGAAAAGGGAAGAAAGCGGCCGTGGCCTTAAGTTATGTACCATCCCGGCACTTGCTTGGAGGAGAAGTGGGAAACCACGGATATCCACTTCGAGGATGGCTGAGGTGGGAATCGAACCCACCTCTACTCAGTTGACCTTCCGAGGCTAAGTGGACCCCGTTCCAGCCCTCGTACCACTTTCCAAATTTTGTGGCAGAGCCGGGAATCGAACGCGGACCTCCGGGGATGGCAGCTAATCACACTAATAAATGAGTGAGAACTACGGGGCCGTATTGCAAAACGGATCCAGCTGACTGTACAAAGCCGAACATAGCCGAAGTGGACTTTCTTATATTTCATGTCTCCAGAGATGTGACAATTTCTTATTGCTCATCTGTACAGTACAATGTCTGTTCCGAACAAGCCAGCTTGGAGGAAGTTGAATAGTCAGCTCTGATTCATGATAAAGGCTGATCATTCACGTAAGGTAAAATTAAGTTTGCAAAATGCATTCACGGTATCCCCTGCCTGTCGTATGAGGCAGCTAAACTGTGTGACTCTGCAGATTCTCTAAACTTGGGGAGGCAACCAGAGGGCCCTTTGCTGAATCTCTTATACTTCCATTTACTAGCGCCAGGCTCCTCTCTTTCGCCTATTTGACGTCTCTCGGTCATCTGTTTTTTCCCCAGCGCTACGGTATTAGGTTTGCCAACCTTACGGAGTCTTTCATTTCCATGCCTTCCATGGCCCTTCTCTTTCGTTTCCCGAATCCTGTATTCTTCGCAGGATCAGCCCTCTTCCTTTTCTCTTTTTATTAAAGTTAAGAGGGAATGGTGATCTCTTTGTAGTACCCTAAAAACAATAATCACCACCACCAATTATTCTTTTGTAAATCGGGAAAATGAAAATTACAATTTTTTACATTTTTATTGCAAGTTGCTTTACGTCGCACTGACACAGATAGGTCTTATGGCGACGATGGGACAGCAAGGGGCTAGGAGTGGGAAGGAAGCGGCCGTGGCCTTAATTAAGGTACAGCCCCAGCATTTGCCTGGTGTGAAAGTGGGAAACCACGGAAAACAATCTTCAGGGCTGTCGACAGTGGGGTTCGAACCCACTATCTCCCGAATACTGGACACTGGCCGCACTTAAGCGACTGCAGCTATCGAGCTCAGTTACAATTTATTACCAATAGCAGTGTTAGAGGTTTTTCCCAAACATATAAGGATATTTCAAGGAAAGTCTGCAAAATCGAGGACATTTTGTGTAACGTGCTATGGAATGGTGTAAGAAGGACAATGTCAATCTAGTTTTTAAGTACTGAATCTGTTTTTCAACAGCAAATTGAGCATATTTTATGAGACAGACGGAAATAGCTTTATGTAATCATTTTACTTCTTTAGTTTTGATTTTAACGGGATATTTTAACCATTGCCTCCCTGTTTTGTACCATAAGTTACGCTGTATTTTGGGTTAGCTTTTGGGTCCTTATCTAAAATTTTGTAGTACTTTTAGAAGACATTTACTGTGATACTGCTAACAAACATTGTCATAAGAATGTCTCCCATTTATAATAATAACAATAATAATAAATAATAATAATAATAATAATAATAATTTTTCGCTTTTAGAATTTGCTTTACGTTGCACCAATACAGTTAGGTTTTATGCCGACGATGGGTCAGGAAAGGGCTAGGAGTGGAAAGGAAGCGGCCGTGGCCTTAATTAAGGTACAGCTCCAGCATTCGCCTGGTGTAAAATGGGAAACGACGGAAAACCATCTTCAGGGATGCCGACGACAGTAGGGTTCAAACCCACTATCTCCCGGATACTTGATACTGGCTACACTTAAGCGACTGCAGCTATCAAGCTCGGTAATAATAATAATAATAATAGCGTGTGGCCTCCGTGTAATTTACACCGTGTAGGCTACCTGCGCGTCTCTAAGGAATGGAGCTCTATCTGTGATGTATTCTAATAAATACGGCACACACTCCCAGCCCCCGAGCCATTGAAATTAACCAATGAAGGTTAAAATCCCCCACCCGTCCACGAATTGAACTCGGAACCCCCTGGACCAAAGGACCAAAGGACTAAACATTTAGCCATGGAGACAGAAGTAGTAGTAGTAATAATAATAATAATAATAATAATAATAATAATAATAATAATCATTTCGTCTTCTTTTTCTTGAAATTGGCGATCGTCATGGATTACAGAAATATTTCCTGTTTTTCGCGTCCCGTATCAGAGTTGGGGAGCATTGCTGGAGGTGCCGTTCCTGGGATGATCGTCTCCTCCCCACAGCCACGTTTCTCCTCCGTCTGCTTCCTATTGTCAGCTGGATCAGGCTGTTTTTATCATTTCGGAGGACGTGGCCGAAACAGGCTGTTTTCTTGCGTTTTGAGGGGAACAAAATGTGATCACTGGTACTCTTGATATTGAGTGTATCTGAGTGATACGTCCTTGAGTTAAACGTTACGTCACTCATCTTCTTTTGTGAATACATTAACGAAACTGTCACCCGGCCCATATTAATCGGACAAGCACGACTACCTTAATCATTCCGTAATTTCTGAAATATTTTATGGTATAATGGCCTAAGAAGATTAAGTGTTCATGTCTGCTCTGAATACATGTTTATGGGTTTTGTCCGAATATGCTTATAAAGTGTCGTTTCTTGCAATGAGTTATGACTGCAGCCGGTGTCATACGACCGAGCATGAGATTTGCTAATAAGTTAAAGCAGAACTGATCCTCAGTCGTTGGTACTGCAGGGTGGAAGACAGCGTGTCAAAGGTTATTTCGGTATGTTGGTCGAGTATTTTGGTATAAGAAACCCACTAGCAGTTTCCTGCTGGCTCCGCCCGCAATGTACAAAGTATGGTGTTGTTCGTTACTATCCTCATGGATGTATTTGTAAAGTTTCGAGTTAATGAAATAAAGCACATGATTTGCTGTGGTATTACAATGCAGTATTATGTCAACAAAACACTTGAAAAATACATCACGCAAAGAAATTGAATTAAACGTTCCTTGGAACAACACTACGTGCCGAACTGTTAAAAAGTTCTTCAAAGATCTTCGTCATGGAGACAAGTGTACTCATAACTTTTCTCAGAATCCACCGATTTAAGTATTTATTACCTCAAAAGAAAGCGCTTGATCCACTGAGTGGTTTTAGACCAAAACGAACTCCATGCCTCAATTAGAACGAAAGATATGATTGCTTCAATGAGAAAAAAATGTTGAAGAAATGAGACGTCAAATTGAATGTGCACTCATAACTTTCCTCAGAGTCAAGCAATTTGAGTAGTTAAGAGCTGAAATGAAAAAGCTTGATCCACTGAGTGTTCTTAGGGCAAAAAGAACTCCGTACCTCAATTAGAACAAAAATATGATTACTTCAAAGAGACAAAAAATTGAAAATCGAATAATTTGAGGAAGGCGGAAGTTAAGTGATTTATAGTACCTGATGACAAATCTGTGCATGAATACCTTTCAGTTTAAAAAATGAAGGAAATCGACCGGATAGAATGGCTGGACTGACTGACTTTAGTTTTCATATTATTTTAAAAATATAGATAGTCACTGGTGACTCATTACTGAGTAATTGCATTTCTTTACATTTTTAGGGGGGAAAAGTACGACGTTCTGAAACAAGATGAGCGGTTTGCGATCTTCTTTTATTAGCGAACCATTTTTGTTTATTTACTCCTTGTCTCAACGATCATAACTACCAGGTGGGCCTTGCGGTGGATTCCTTCTGTGATAGACTACAGGTACCGCTACTCTAAATTAACATCATGGGAATACCTTTGGTAAAAGAGTTGGTCTGCCAGGGAAAGCGATTATTTCAGTTGTTGCGTCTGGTTAAAGTTAAGTAAGTCTTATATAATCCTTTTCGTTTATTCGGGTCTGGAATCTTCTGTAGTTATTCCACGATGATTTCTAGTGGTGAAGTTAAATGCATTGCCAGTACGCGCATGCAGCAGACTTAACTACTGGAGGATTTTACGAATACCAAGCAAATGGCTGTGCGGTTTGGGTCACGTGGCTGTGAGCTTGCTTTCGGGGGATAGTGGGTTCGAACCCCACTGTTGGCAGCTTTGAAGATGGTATTCCGTGGTTTCCTTAATTAATAATAGTTAATGTTATTTGCTTTACATCCCACTAACTACTTTTACGGTTTTCGGAGACGTCGAGGTGCCGGAATTTAGTCCCACAGGAGTTCTTTTACGCACCAGTAAATCTACCGACACGAGGCTGTACCTTAGTTAAGGCCACGGCCGCTTTTTCCGGCTCCTAGCCGTTTCCTTCCCCATCGTCACCATAAGAACTATCTGTGTCGTTGCGACGTAAAGCAAATTGTAAAAAAAAAAAAAAAAAAAAAAAAAAAAAGTAAATCAATTTAAGAACATACTTTACTTTGGGTCTCATACGGCGCGTGACTTACCAATTTGCAATGCATCTGTATGGGATTAATATTCCCCCGGCAGTGCTGTGTGGTCATTCATATCATCATCGCTCAATTAGGAAATGAACTAACCGAAACCCATTAAAAGTATTGTCTTGCCAATACGATTGCTGCCCAGTCAGATAGTCTGCAGTTATTGGGTTGTCACGTGGCGCGAGTGACGATCTCCTCAGCCCCGTTGATATTTTGATCAGGTCCGCTGTCTCTCAGATCGAATAGCTACTCAGTGGAACTCACGAGGCTGTCTGAACCCTGATTTTGACCACAATCCTGGATTAACTCTGTCCTTCCAGATAAGATGCAAACACGAAACCCTTAAACTACTGGGCTGGTACCGGTACTTAGTTACAAACATTTTGCAAAAAAAATATCTTCCTAAAATAACTAGTTTCAAATCTAAGTTGAAAAGTATTGTATCCGTTTTACGGCCGAATGCCTTTCTCGACTCCAAACTTATGCGGAGGGATGTATTCACTATTGCATATGTCTGTAGTGGTTGGTAGTGTGGTGTATTGTATGTAGATGAAGAGAAGTATATTGAGACGAACACGTACACCAAGTCCCCATACACAGTTAAAATCCCCGACCCGGCCAGTAACCGAACCCGGGGCCCTTTGAACTGAAGGCCAGTATGCCGACCATTAAGCTAAGGAGCCGGAAATATACACAACTTTTAATAATCTCACATTTGTCTCGCGAACTCATTTTCACAATATTGATGAGTATTGCTGTTCGAATATCCTAATTTCAATCGATGGATCTTTTATCAGTCTATCGTGCGAATTGGCTGCGTGGTACGTGTCGTTTAACTGTAAGCTTGCATTCTGGATATTGTGGGTTAGAACCTTACCATGAACAGGCCTGAAGGTAGTTTCCCATGGTTTCCCACTTTTACACATGGCAAACGCCCTGGCTATATCTTAATTAAGGCCACAGGTGTCACATTCGCAGCCCTTTTCTGCCCCACGGTTGCTGAAAACTGTAAATGTTAGTGTGATGATGAACCGCCAGAAAGGAGTCTACAATATTACAGTGCTCCTGTTCTCCAAGTCCAATGAGTAAATTCACACTGACTTTATGCATTTAAAAAATATTTTATGTCATAAGTCACTATTCCAAACCAAACCCTATGGCGCAATATTTCCAAAGGACCTTGGCCTAGCATGCGACCGCTGTTCAGCCCGAAGGCTTGCATGTGGTCGGTACGACGGATCCTTTCGGCCGATATTCATGGCTTTCTAGACCGAGGCCGCTACCTCACTGTCAAGTAGCTCCTCAGTTGTAATCACTTACGCTGAGTGGACCTCGAAACATCCCCCACATCCAGGTATAGTTACTGATCTGGCCGGGAATCGAACCCGGGTAAGAGGCAGGCGCGCTACCCCTACACCGCGGGACCGGCACGTCACTAATTCACCTTTGGCTATTTCTTGCTTCTCTCTCTTCCATTCAAAGCTGCTATAGTTTTCATATTACGGCTGTGGCGGTGTGGAAGCTACAGAGGTATGGGTGGTGCTGAGAAACGGCGTACGGAGCACGAATAGTGCAACTCAAAGGGTCATTCGTGCTACAACAACAGTTTCTGTCTCATTGTGGAAAGCACTGGCAAACTACCTTCCTCCATATCTTGCCTAGCATGCTTCATTGCGGTTTTCTTATACAGTATCTGCACAATCTTTGGTGGTGTTATTTGAGGATCCAACCAGCCTCCAGGCCGATGATTAACAGACAGAATTAAATGAATTTATATTGAAAACAAGTTTGTTGCTTTATTCCCATTTCGATCAATAGTTAATTTACCGGGCGAATTGGCCATACGGTTAGGAGCACGCAGCTGTGAGTTTGCATCCGGGAGGTAGTGGGTTCGAACCCCACTGTCGGCGGCCCGGAAGATAGTTTTCCGTGTTTTCCCATTTTCACACCATGCAAATATTGGGGCTGTACCTTAATTAAGGTCACGGTCGATTCTTTCCCACTCCTAGGCCTTTCCTATCCCATCGTCGTCGTAAGACCTACCTGTGTTGGTGCGATGTGAAGCCCATTGTAAAAAGTGATTAATTTAATGGCGTGTGGTCTCCGGAGAGGTCTAATGCCCGTCTTTCGAGTTGACGCCTTATAGGCAACTTGTGCGTCTGTGAGAATGGGGCTCTACCTATGATGAATTCTAATGTTAAAGACAGAACCATCGGAATTGACCAATGTAAGTTAAAATCCCGAACCGGCCGGGAATCGAATCCGGAACCCCTTGGACCAAAGGCCAGCACGCTAATTATTTAGTTATGGAGCAGGACTTTAAATTATACAGTCCTCTGATATTTCTCTGACTAGTAATCACATAGTTTTTAAATACCGTAGTTTGAACTTGGCAAGGAAAACCAGAAATGTACAAAATTCATATCCTCTACAAGGATACTTACTGTCTTTTTTACAATACACTTTTAGAGTGAGGATAATGACTCCATATCCATAAATGCTATAGAAAGAACTGCAAGAACGACGCATATAACACGTCTTAGTGGGGAAAGGATTGAGAACTGGTTTGCAAGAATGTTTTTTATGTGGATGTAATGTGCAATACTTTAGTTCATTAATCAGTGTAGTTCATCAGTATCACTGGTCACTAAGGAACATTATGTCATCTTGGTAGGGAGTAAACCCTAGCCGCTCCCGTGATTAGGCGTCCTCCACCCCGTGTGTAATATAATCTGGCTGGTTCACGGCCTGTGGCTTAACAAAGAGAAATAAAGGTTAAGAGAACTATTCATTGCTCACAGCCAGTCTAAACAAACATACGCAATGGCTGGGAGGGAGCCTGGTTCACACATTACTCCATCTCTCTTTGTTTTTCATGTGAATACATAATTCTCATTGTAAACATTTTTAGGGAAAAAGGTTCCCAGTTCCCAGCCACTTTATAACATAATGTGATTGAGAAGGACTATGTGAGTTTTATGTCTTGGTAAATCCGTGATTCAATATTGAGAGAAAAGAGAAACAGCTTTCACTGATGTCAAGAGGTGTAAAATATAACTTCAGTTTCCTAAATGTACAATTATGTCTTAAATGAGCTATGTTCAGAAAGTGTATAAATTCATAATATGGTAAATTTGAATTTACTAACATTACCGCAACAAAGTGTAAATACTGAATGACTGTACGGCATGTTTCCCTTTTCTTTACTCATCCCTAAAGTCGCGAGCAAAATTCAACACAGTAGTGGCGTATGGCGTCCGGAGAGTTTCGGTGCAGGCCTTTTTCGGACAGAAGGCCTGTAGGTGACCTGCATGTCTGTGAGGATGGGGCCCTACATAAAATGATTTCTAATGTTGAAGATCTCGCAAACACCCGCCCCCGAGCCAGACGAATTAACCAGTTAAGGTTAAAATCCCCGACCCGGCCTGGAATCAAACCCGGGACCCCTTGGACCAAAGACCAGCATACTAACCATTCATTCATAGAGGTGGATAACACAGAATGTACTATGCTTTCAAAATCCTACCCCTTGTCGCTCTTTTCACTAATCAATCAATCAATCAATCAATCAATCAATCAATCAATCAATCAATCAATCAATCAATCAATCAGTCGCTACTGATCTGCATTTAGGCAGTCGTTCGGGTGGCAGATTCTCTATCTGTTGTCTTCCTAGCCTTTTCTTGAATGATTTCAAAGAAATTGGAAATGTATTAAACATCTCCCTTAGTAAATTATTCCAATCTTTAACTCTCCTTCCTATAAAGAAATATTGCCTCAATTTGTTCTCTAGAATTCCAACTTTATCTCCATATTGTGATCTTTCGTACTTTTATAGACACCACTCAAACCTATTCGTCTACTAATGTCATTCCATGCCATCTCTCCACTGCAGCTCGGAACATACCACTTAGTCGAGCAGCTCGTCTCCTTTCTCCCAAGTCTTCCCAGCCCAAACTTTGCAACATTTTTGTAACGCTACTCTTTTGTCAGAAATCACCCAGAACAAATCGAACTGCTCTTGTTTGGATTTGTTCCAGTTCTTGAATCAAGTAATCCTGGCGAGGGTCCCATATACTGGAACCATACTCTATTTGGGGTCTTACCAGTGATTTGCATGCCCTCTCCTTTGCATCCTTACTACAACCCCTAAACACTCTCATAACCATGTGCAGAGATCGGTACCTTTTATTTACAGTCCCATTTATGTGATTACCCCAATCAATATCTTTCCTTATGTTAACACCTAGGTACTTACAGTGATCCCCATAAGGAACTTTCACCGAGCTCGATAGCTGCAGTCGCTTAAAGTGCGGCCAGTATGCAGTAATCGGGAGATAGTGGGTTCGAACCCCACTGTCGGCAGCCCTGAAAATGGTATTCCGTGGTTTCCCATTTTCACACCAGGCAAATGCTGGGACTGTACCTTAATTAAGGCCACGGCCGCTTCATTCCCATTCCTAGGCCTTTCCCATCCCATTGTCGCCATAAGACATATCTGTGTCGGTGCGACGTAAAGCAAATAGCAAGGAACTTTCTCCCCATCAACACACTTATGAAAACTGAGAGGAATTTGTGAAACTCACAACCAGACTTTTAACCCCGTTTATCGTCATACCATTGTCTGCTGTCCATCTCACAACATTAACGAGGTCATTTTGCAGTTGCTCACAATCTATTAACTTATTTATTACTCTATACAGAATAACATCATACGCAAGAAACCTCATCTCTGATTCCAATTCTTTACTCATATCATTTATAAGAAAACATAAAGGTCCTCAAATACTGCCTTGAGGAATTCCCCTCTTAATCATTACAGGGCCAGATAAAGCTTTGCCTACTCTAATTCTATGAGATCTATTTTCTAGAAATATAGCAACCCATTCAGTCACTACTTTGTCTAGTCCAATTGCACTCATTTTTGCCAGTAGTCTCCCATGATCCACCCTATCAAATGCCTTAGACAGGTCAATCGCTATATAGTCCATTTGACCCCCTGAATCCGAGATATCTGCTATACTATACGTTGCTGGAATCCTATAAACTGAGCTTCAGTGGAATAACCTTTGCTAAACACGAACTGCCTTCTATCGAACCAGTTATTAATTTAGCAAACATTTCCAGTATAATCAGAAAGAATGCTTTCCCAAAGCTTACATGCAAAGCATGCCAAACTGACTGGTCTGTAATTTTCAGCTTTGTGCGTATCACCTTTTTCTTTGTACACAGGGGTACTATAGCAACTCTTCATTTATTTGTTATAGGTCCGTCATGCAAACAGTAATCAAATAAGTTCTTCAGATATGGTACTATATCCTAACCCATTGTCTTTATTATATCCCCAGAAATCTTATCAATTCCAGTCGCTTTTCTAGTTTTTAACTTTTGTATCTTATTGAAAATGTCATTGCTATCATAGGTAAATGTGTCCGCCTCCGTAGCGTAACGGTTAGTGCTATTAGATGCCGTCCTTGGAGGCCCGGGTTCGATTCCCGGTACTGTCAGAAATTTAAGAATGGCAGGAGGGCTGGTGTGTGGTTAAAATGGTACTTGCATCTCACCTCCATTGGAGGTGTGCCTGAAAAGAGCAGCACTACCTCAGGATGAGGACACGAGTTTACTTTATAAGTAAATGTGAATACTTCTTTATCATTAGTCACCTTCTCTATCTGGACATTATCCTTGCAACCAACAATCTTTACAAACTGCTGACTGCATACCACTGCCTTTTGAAGATCCCCACTTACACACTCCCCTTGCTCATCAATGATTCCTGGGATGCCCTTCTTGCAACCTGTTTCTGCCTTAAAGTACCTTTGCATACCCTTCCATTTTTCATTAAAGTTTGTATGACTGCCAATTATGCTTGCCATCATGTTATACTAGCTGACTTCTTTGCTAGATTCAGTTTACTAGTAATTCCTTCAATTTCTCTTTACTTCCACAGCCATTTCTAACCATTTCTTTCAAATCTGCACCTCCTTCTTAGTCTCCTTATTTCTCTGTTATAATAAAGTGTGCCTTTACCATTCCTTACCACCTTTAAAGGTACAAACCTGTCTTCACATTCCTCATCAATTGCTTGAAACCTATCCCAGAGTCTGTTTATATTTTTATTTATCGTTTTCCACCGATCATAGTTACCTTTTAAAAACTCCCTCATGCCTGCTTTATCAGCCATATGTTACTGCCTAATAGTCCTACTTTTAAGACCTTCCTTTCTATCACATTTATTTTTAACTACGACCTAGATGTTAGGCCCCTTCAAACAACAAGCATCATCATCAACTACGATAAAAACAGCTTCGTGATCACTAATACCATCTATTACTTGGCTCTCTATACAGCTCATCTGGTTTCACCAGCACCACATCCAGTATATTCTTCCCTCTAGTTTGTTCCATCACTTTCTGAATCAGCTGTCCTTCCCACATTAAGTTATTTGCCGTGTGTTGGTCATGCTTCCTGTCGTTCGCATTACCTTCCCAATTGACATTTGGTCAATTGAGATCTCCCGTTACAACTACATTCCTTCCCACGTCGTTTTCCACAAAGGTGATTATCTTATCAAATAATTCTGAATTTGCGTCAGTACTACCCTTTCCCGGTCTGTATACTCCAAAGACATCAAGTTGCCTATTATCTTCAGAAATGAGCTTTACACCTAGAATTTCATATTTTTCACCTTTAACTTTTTCGTCGCTTACAAATTCTTCTTTCACCAGAATAAATATCCCCCTCCTACCATTCCTATCCTATATCTACGATACATACTCTAGTTCTGTGAGAAAATTTCTTCATCAATTATTTAATTTCTCAGCCATGATTCAACTCCTATTACAATATCTGGTAAGTATGTGTATGTATGTTCAGTCTTCAGCCCTAAGGCTGCTTGGATCCTCAACAGTTCTGCCATCAGCTGTCATAGATGGCCTAGGCATCACTGAAGAGGCGTACTAGGGAAATGAGGAGTGAGGTAGTTTCCCGTTGCTTTCCTCACCAAGCCAGAAGTTGCTATTACATATCAGTCTGCCAAGCCCACTGAAATGCATGCACGAACCGACCTTATAAGCAACGTTTTCACACCATTCGTAGCAGGGACTGGCTGCACAAGGAATGGCATTACTAGCATCGCACATACCTCAGTCACTTTCATATTGTCAAAGCCAAGGATAAGACAGAGACAGATCAATGAAAGTAACAAAATATATATTAAATTAATCATGTTCCTTTCTTTACACTACTTCTACAGTTCTGTACCCTCATTACCGCTCCCTAGACCACCCCGTTTCCCTTTCTAAACAAATCTCGTAACTTATACGTACCAGTGCGGTTTAAGTGAAGGCCATCTGAGCGCAGATCCCTATCTCCGACCCACCCATTACGATCTAGAAATCTCACTCCCCATTTTCCCACTCCTTAGTCTCATTTAAATCCCAAATCAACTTCCAGTCAGTATCCTTCCTGCACAGTATTCCACTCATAACAATCTCCGCTTCCTTAAACTTCACCCGTGCTGCATTTTCCAGATCCCACACATCCCGAAATGTGTTGGTACTTATACCTGCTTGCCTTACGTTGTTGGCACCAAAGTGAAACATTACCACCTTCTCCTTTCCCTCCTCCTTCTCTTCTACTTTCTTCAGCATCTGCCTCAACCTACTTCCTGGATAACAGTCTACCCTGGTTCCCTTTCCTCCACACACTTTCCCCCACATGTCTAACGATGGAATCCCTCACGACCAGAGCCTCAACCCTACCCACCTCATTTAATCCCCTCCCCTCTTGGTCAGCCCTATCTCTCCTGACAGCTGCAGAAGCTATTTCCTCCTCCCCTTTCTCCCCCCATGACCGTGTTCCACCTGTCCTTCCCTATCCTCTACTCTACATTTCCCTTTCCTACCTTTTCCTTTCCCCCTACTTCCACACTTCTCAGCAACATTTCCCTGTTCCTCATCTTCCTTCCGTTGTTTACCTGCAGTGACTCGTACCGATTTCTTACAGACACCTGTCGTGAACTCTGATCCTGAATAGAACCCTTAGCCTGCAATCTCCTTCCTCTTAGAACATTCGACCACCTGTCTTCTACAATTCCCCTCTTTCCTTCCCATCCCTCTTTTTTTACCTACTGTATCCTGTAAATTGTTTGAGGGAGGCCTACCTTCTTCCTGTCGTCTGAGAGAATCCTAATTATCTCCCTCAAACTCACCAACTCGTCCCTCATACTCCTTAATGCCTGGCCACACCCACAGTTCCTACACTTGCAATCCTTAGTCATTCTTTACCGAAAAATGAAAAGAAAAGGAAAATTAAATAACTTACTATGTGCAAAGAATTAGTAGGAAAGAAGTATTTTCTAGGATAGTACACAAAGATCACATGACAATAAGGTAATTAATATACTACTACTCTACAATACTACTTAGTCGTACTATATTTTTATCCTACAACATCCTAACAGGATAACAACTGCCGTTAATTACTAAATACCGAAAGGAATACTCAAGAATTACACAATTTTAAACTGCAGTTAAACCTATCCTAATTACAACAACAGAATTCTAATAAAACAGTTTATACAGCTACTTCTACTATACTACACAAATATTTTACAATAGAATAAGCACGTTAATTTCTAATAATACACTAAATTTCACTACAATAATTTTAAACTACGTTCAGACGTATCCTAATTACAATATGTTACTTCTAAGTACAAATAGAAATGACAATTGCAATTTCGTAATTTGCAAGAACTACTCAAGAATTACCAACAAAGCTAAATGCGTAGACAGATTATTATTAGTACTATTTTAACCTTCTATGCTATATACACACAAAGATATACAAGAATATAGCAGACAATATACTATTTAATATACAGTATTTACGCTACAATTCTCAACTGAAAAGTGGTTATATGATTTTAACAGCTGGTGGATGACTATTATTTTCCATACTACGCAGGATGGAGAGTAAAAGTGTCCTTGGTCATTGGTCATTGTCATTGGTCTGGATTTAGGGCTGTCGCCCAGGTGTCAAATGGTGGCAGGTTACATTTAAAATGTTTACCTAGTATTTTCTTAAATGATTTCAAAGAACTTGGAAATTTATGGAAATTTTCCTTACTTTTCCTTACGACTTAATGGGAATTTTTGCTGCTAATGAATGAAGAGGAGTTATTTAAATCGGAACAAAAGCAAGTGTTCCTCATAAGCACTGGCGTAGCCAGGGGGGGGGGCCCAGGGGGGCCGGGCCCCCCCCAAAATATTTCCTGAAACTAGAGCGAGGATTAGCCGTTGTTTTACGTACGGTACGAACAACTTAAAAACGTACGCCGAAATGTTAAATTAACGTAGCGACAAGAATCTATTAGTAGGGCTCAATAGGGACATACATAATTCTCCATATTTGTACTGCTTGAATGAAAGGAAGACACTTAGGATTGTGATGCGCGAGGATATTTTCCTGTAGAGGCCTCAGTATTGGGAATGAAACCGTGTATTGACAAATTTCAAGACATGAAGAAAAGGCCAATTAGCAGGGGATTACTCAGTAGGGGGCCGGAACGTGACCACCGAGATAACGGGGGCCACGTCCAGAAACAGCTGCAAGCTTACAACATCGTGTCAGCTTTTGCAGATCTGTTCCAGGAAACAACAATATCCTAGGGATCCTCGGGTTGCACCGTGGTTGAGAGATGTGCTGTGTTTGAGTTGCAGCGTTGGGAAGACTGTGACAGGATTGTGATCTGCACGTTAGTTCCTCATTTTGTGCCATATAAGTAACATTTTTTGAAGAGGGACCGTTTTGTCACTGAAAAGCCAACACTATGTGCATCCTCGGTAAGTTATGAAAAAGTATTTTTTTTTTTAATTCTTACAGTGCCAAGACAATCGCGGATGCTTGCCTAAGTTCGATAGGTAGGCCTATATATTTTGTCAAATGCCCGGGGACTGATTGGAACCTCAAATGGCACCATCAAAAGTGCGGGTAAATACTTTATAATTGGCGGGCATGATAACTCCGTTCCAATGCTTCTATCTTCCCATCAGGACGGCCCAGGCTTGTATCGCAGTCGATACATGAAACATTTTTAAAATGGGTAGTCACGTTCTATTGATACGGATTCTACTTAAAACACTAGATCCCGTCCCTTACCTTTCTTTATACTTTTGAGCCAGAACCGCATCATTTATGGTGGTGTATTTTGAGTATCCAACCATTCTTCGGACTTACCTTGTACCTTAAATGGTGAGTGGATGCAGTGGCGTACCCACAAAATAATTTCAGTGGGTGGGGTGTAAGTCCAGGCCAGTAGTGTGGATACAACTTTCCCTGGGAAGGGGTTGTGAAAAGATTTTTTATTTTTTATTTAGAATTTGCTTTACGTCACACCGTAGATCTTCAATGGCGACGATGGGAAAGGAAAGGGCTGAGAGTGGGAAGAAGCGGCCGTGGCCTTAATTAAGGCACAGCCCCAGCATTTACCTGGTGTGAAAATGGGAAACCACAGAAAACCATATTTAGGGCTGCCGACAGAGGTGTTTGAACCCACTATCTCCCGGATGCAAGCAGACAGCTGTGCGCCCCTAACTGCACGGCCAACTCGCCCGGTGAATATGAAAAGAAAGCCGGTCCTACCGAGTGCAGTGACGGATCTTCAGTAGATATTGTTGGTTTTGATTGTTACCATGTACAATCATAGCTTTTGTACTTTTAACATAAACCGGCTGCATTATTGAAACTGTTCGTAAAATTGATAATATCGTTCTTCGTTTGTGAGGAAGTAGAATCTTCATTTAATTTGTCTTCTTAAAAAAAAAGGAACCACTTTGGTACTACACCCCGTGAAGGTGACTACCTTCCAGGCCGTATATATTTCGATTACGAGAGACTCAAGGAAAACTCTACTGCACCCAAAAACAAGGCTGTATCCTCCCCATCCCATGCCTTTCTTAACTCTGTCAGTGCCGGGAATCGAATGCAGGATGTCTTAAGTCAAATTCGAAAATAAGGAGACCTAAAAGTACCAGCCGGCCCCACAGTGTACGGGTAGCGTGCCTGCCTCTTACCGGAGGCCCCGGGTTCTATTCCCAGCCAGGTCAGGGACTTTTTACCTGGATCTGAGGGCTGGTTCGAGGTACACTCAGCCCACGTGTTTATAATTGAGGAGCTATCTAACGGTGAGATGGCGGCCCCGGTCTAGAAAGCCAGGAATAACAGCGGAGAGGATTCGTCGTGCTGACCAAACAACACCTCGTAATCTGCAGGCCTCCGGCCTGAACAGCCGTCGCTTGGTAGGCGATGGCGCTTCGGGGCTGTTACGTCATGGAGTTTGATTTGGAAAAGTGAACAGAGAAGGAAGCGACACCCCTGCAAGGTTCCTTAGCTTACAGCTAGTTCTTCTGTCCGGCCTCGTGCGTTTAGGACAGTAAGAAAACGTACGCCTTAAATGCTCCTCATAAAACCTTTGTAAAAATACTAGCTGCATCTATTTATAACAATAATCACAAACGCCTCCTTTTCATGTGGCTCAGTTGGTTGAGTCGCTCTCCTTCTGAGTCTGAGTTCGCAGGTTCAAATCCCGGATTGGATCGGTAACCCTTAAAACGGTGTTGAAATGGCAACAGCTCAGTGTCGTTGATTTCTGGCACGTTAATAAAAATTATAGATACGAATATTAGCGTCACGAAACTCTAACTTTATACTACTATATTCTGTATCCCAGACTTGCGTGGAAAAGTAATTAACAATTTACTTTACGTCACACCGACACAGATAGGTCTTATGGCGACGTCGGGATAGGAATTGCCTAGGAGTGGGAAGGAAGCGGCCGTGGCCTTAATTAAGGTACGGCCCCAGCATTTGCTTGGTGTGAAAATGGGAAACCACGGGAAAACATTTTCAGGGCTGCCGACAGTGGGGTTCGAATCCACTATCTCCCGGATGCAAGTTCACAGCTGCGTGGCCCTAACCGCGTTGGAAACTAACAGGACAAGGTAAACCCTACATAGCATTTGTTGTAACGTGTATTTTTCTTTACCAACTAACAAAATATCTATACCCATACGCTTTACATTATTTATTTATTTATTTATTTATTTATTTATTTATTTATTTATTTATTTATTAGTGCCTTCAGTACAGTGGCGAAGTTAGGGCTCCAGGCCCTCTTGTACACTTAACCACATACTAATCAACATCTTAAATAAAATACTGAGATTCTTAAAATAGTTAAAACTACATAAATTAATAAAATTTAAAATAAATTTAAATAAATTACTTACTAAATATTCGGTGGTGGGTTCATGTGAGCCGAATGGAGGAGGATAGGTTACCTAGGAGAATAATGGACTCTGCTATGGAGGGTAAAAGAAGTAGAGGTAGACCAAGACGACGATGGTTTGACTCGGTTTCTAACGATTTAAAGATAAGAGGTATAGAACAAAATGAGGCTACAACATTAGTTGCAAATCGAGGATTGTGGCGACGTTTAGTAAATTCACAGAGGCTTGCAGACTGAACGCTGAAAGGCATAACAGTCTATAATGATAATGTATGTATGTATGTAAATTAATATTAGAACTAATTAATATTAAAAACTCTTAAACATGGCTATTCCTCAGGAACGCACACATTCATATTTCAACCATTCAGTCAGCTGTCCTCAAGCAGGTAGTCTCGGCAGGTGACCTTAAATCGTGATTTTAAAAAGCTAGTTTCTCTGATCTGAACTGCCAGGGAATTCCATAATCTGGCGACAGTCACCACAAATGATCTAATAATTTTATTTGTGCGGTGCAGTGAAATAGAAAGAATGGATCTAGAACGTGTATTAATGTTGTGAAATGATGATAAAAAGACGAATTTAGAAGAAATATACATTGGCTGACTTCCAGCTACCACTCTGATCACCATCGTTAAAGTGTGCAGCTGCCGACGTTTTTCAGACATCAGCCATGAGACAGCCTGATAGTATGGGGTGATATGAAAATCGTACGGTACTCGATATTGTAAATAAATCGCAGGCAGGAATTCAGTGCTCGTTGAAGTTTAAGTGTTTCTTCTCTCGTCATGTCAACTAAAACAACGTCACAATAATCAAGAATAGGGAGAATGAGTGTCTGTATTAGTTTGGCCTGTAGCTCAAATGGAAATACATTCCTCTGTCGTTTAAGAGGGTGAAGTACTCCAAAAATCTTTTTACGTATTTCTTTCGTTTGATCAGACCAATCAACTGTTACATTCATCATTACGCCGGGATTTTTAACCGTTTTACTGTAGGGAATAATGTTACCATTCAGTAGGATAGGCGGGATTGCGACATTGTTTGAGAAGCTCAGTAATTTTCGTGATCCAATTATAATTGTCTGAGTTTTTTTGCAGTTTAGTATAAGATAGCTTCGTTGTGCATATACACTGAGTCGTCGGAGGTCCCTGTTAATATCTTGTCTTGCAGTGTCGATGTCTGTCTGTTAGGTCATCAGCCCAGAGGCTGGTTGGATCCTCAAATAGCACCACCAAAGGCTATGCGGTTATGAGGAAACCCCAAAAACCAATGGCAGCACTAAAATGAGGCGTACTAGGCAAGATGAGGAGTGAGGTAGTTTGCCATTGCTTTCCTCACTGGGTCAGAAAGTACTATTGCAGCACAACTGACCCTATGAGCAGCACCTTTCATAACACTCAGATGCACTAGTCATGCTCTGAATGTCATTACTCAGCAACACCCATACCCCAGCAACTTCCATATTGTCACAGCCATGGATGTTGACTGGGACTTCGGTGGAAGCTACACTTTACTCTGGCCTGTGCCAAGATATAGCCTATTTAAAGGTCGTCAGCACAGAGGTCATGTGTGTTATTTCCTGTCACAGATGGTATGTCATTGATATAAATAGAGAAACTTAGGGGCCGTAGAATACTGCCCTGTGGGGCAACACTAAGTTTCATTTTCCATTTAGAGGCCTTGTCGTTTACTGTTACACGCTGTTGACGGTTACTCATAATGTTATGTATAAAAGTAATAGGAATATCATATACACCTGTAGTCTTTGATTTTATCGAGTACTAAGCCTTTTAACCTGATTTTCTGTGACACTGTGAAATGTGAATGGCAGATTGGCTGGAGGGGAGGGCGGTGAGTCGGTGCAGTTAATTTGGGTAGGTTGAATATTTATTCTACTAAAGTAATCGTTCAGTTCGTCAAGTGGAATGTCAGGAGTTGTCTGTCTCTGTTGATGTTTTCCTATTCCCAGAGCTCTAAGTTGGTCCCATGCGCGATTAGAATTTAAGTTGTTAGCTGAAATCCGAAAATATATGCATTTTTTAAATTTCTGATTAACTGCTTTGTGCGATTTCTTAAGATGCGGTTAGATGCGAAGTCTGTGTCATCTAGGGTTTGTTTATAATGTCGAAATAACGAGTCACGGTGGGCCATCATTCTCTTGCCTTCATCATCTAGCCATGGACAAGAAACCTGTATTCGACGCGCGCGCAAGCGCGCGCGTGTGTGTTTGTGTGTGTGTGTATCTTTGCCGCATTATTTGTATAAAATGTCACTTCTTTATTGCTTATCACATGACCATTATTATTATAACATTACCGTATTTGTTCTAAACCAGAATATTGCATCCTTACTCAAAGTGTTTATTCTTGCATTCATTTCACTTCTACGCGGAATATATGAAATGCTGCAGTTATGTTGGGATGGGAGTAACAGAGGTAGCCGAGACCGGGGGCTGTCGTCCAAGGAGTCCAGACACCCCAGGAGTTTTAACGAAAGTTCTTTTATTGAGCATTTTATATATAATGTGCATTAATATTAGCTTCCGGAGTCCGACTCATTGGCTGAATGATCAGTGTTGAGGCCTTCGGTTCAGACGGTTCCGGGTTCGATTTCCGGCTGGGTCGGGGATTTTAATCGCGTCTGAATAATTCTTCTGGCTTGGGACTGGGTGTTTGTCCCAACATATTCATATTCAGACAACATACTACATTACCAACCACCAAATAAACACACAACACTGATTACATCCCTCTATATATTGTTGCGTCGGGAAGGACATCCGGCCGTAAAACAGGGCCAAATCCACATGTGCGACACATTTCGCACCCGCGACCCCACAGATGAGGGAAAAGTGGGGAAGAAGAAGAAGGAAATTACTATTAGCTTCCGGAATCCGCACGAATCCACCACTCTTACTTGGATCCAAGGACACTCATTTCCTTTTTCGGTATTCTACACCACCTAAACTATGGAAGTTTGGACACCTATCAAAATAAAATTCTGGATGAATGGGCCCCCCCCCCAAACTGAAATCCTGGCTACGCTACTGCTCATAAGCCTGTCTTCGTTGAAACGTTTTATAGATCATCTCCAAAATACTTTTACTTGAAATGCTATTAACCACAGAAGTACTATTATCACTGTAATGATGTGTCTCTATCCTTGCACATACGAACTAGAAGTGCCATGGACATGGACTGACTTATTACTTTAAACCTATCTATCAACGTATGTTAGTGAATGTCTGCACGAATGTGTTTATTTCAAATTAATCGAAGCTAGGATTTCAAGTACCTGTAGTACTCTTATAATAATAATAATAATAATAATAATAATAATAATAATAATAATAATAATAATAATAATAATAATAAATTATAATAATTATTATAATAACTAATTATTATTATTATTATTATTATTATTGTTATTATTATTATTATTATTATTATTATTATTATTATTATTATTATTATTATTGTTACGGGGATACCCGTGGAACAGCAGAGGTGAAAGAAGGTGCGGGCTGGAATGGGTCTAACTACAAGTCCGAAAAATGAATTAAATTTTCTATAAAGGTTATATTTTCAGAACTTAACAATTTTCATATAGACTTTCAAAATTCAACAAGTAACAAATCAACAACAAGCCAAAAAACAGGTACAAGGTATAATTTATAAATCAGAGCACGAAAGCACAAGTTTTAGGGGATCATTACAAGAACTGGGCTTCGAGCCTCAAGTTTTATAATTCCTGAGCCCTCAGCTCACAACCACAAATTACCAAAGGGCAGAAAACCCCTAATTACTTGGAGCACTTGCTCCCACCTTCACATCTCAAGCCTCTCTGAGGCACTTTTACCACAAATAAAAGAGCTAACCCGCTCTCAATTTTCTGAGCCTATCAAAGGCAATACCAGACTTTACAAAAACTTGCCATCGAGGCACAACTTACAAGAATTAAACAGGGGTATCTCGTACCAGCCTACAGGGCCTCAAGAGAAGAATAATAGGTTAATTAAATGGCCCAAAATACTAAGATGAATGGAGGCGTTGCTTGCACTCCTACATGAAACTTTATAAAACCTAAGGGGCACTAGGCCGATTAAACAGGGACTATTCCCACACTAGAGAGGTGACTCGTATAAGAAAATTTTAATACATTAAGAGTAGAAAATCGGTTATGAAAACGTAGTCACCTCAAATCGAAAATGAAGGGGAGCTCGAGAGGGTAAAGCACTCTCTATCCTCGATTTACAGTTAAAGTAATAAGAAAATTTTACATAAGCCGGCACTAAGTTACATTTTTAGACAGGTAGGTTACATTAAAAATGTTTCGGACCTTCCCCGTGGGTTAAACTGCTGAGCTAGCAAGAAATAAAGATGTGAAACGGCCATTACCTTAGTTGAAGAGCTGCTGCCCGAAGGAAGAGGCGCTACCCGCCCCCTGCTATACTTCCATACACAAAGCTAGATGTTGTTGAAGTGGCGGAGAGCCAGGAAAATCAGCAGTTTTATACTCTCGGGGAAGATTCGAGACCTTTCATGAATAATTAATACACACCCACAGTCGTTTATTGGGTAGCTTTCAGTTACACATCAAAATTGGAGAAGAAAGACGCAATTGGCTGAAAATTAATGACAGAAATTATTGATTGGCTAACTTCAAAACTGGCGGAAAGAAAATATTTATATTGCCAACCCACAAATGAAAGAACGAAATTTAGCAAGGAACAAACTTATGAATACAAAATTTCTTCAAATAAAGTTCTACCACTTCGCACCAGGGTGCATGGTCATAGCTTTTGTAGAGACATCTATCAGAGAATGTCCACACTTCTTGATAATTAGTAAACAAAAGCAGTTCGAAATTAACACAGTGACATCTTCTGAGAAACTGTTGAGATAATTAAGTTTTTAAAGTTCAAAGTTTCTGCTGTAGGGGAGTACTTTAAGGCGGAAAATTCAAAAGTGCGGCGTAGAGGTGTACCAACCGGTACAATAATAATAATAATAATAATAATAATAATAATAATAATAATAATAATAATAATAATAATGGTTTTCGGAGACGCTGAGATGCCGGAATTTAGTCCCGCAAGAGTTCTTTTATATGCGAGTAAATCTGCCGACACGAGGCTGACGTATTTGAGCACCTTCAAATACCATCGGACTGAGCCAGGATCGAACCTGCCAAGCTGGGGACAGAAGACCAGCGCCTCAACCGTCTGAGGCACTCAGCCCGGCAAGGTAGTACTCTTAGACCTGAAATAAGGTTATTTTACTAATGTTTAAACATACTACCCCGAATTTGTCCGTTGGATAAGGCAAGGTCATTAACAGTATAGCTTCGCTTATCCGATATTTATCAGTCCCAGTACTTACCTGTTGTGAGTCCATTAAGCCATAATGAGGAATGTGAATAAGCATACCACCCGCAATGTTCCAGGAATATTTCCTAAAAATAAAAAAAAAGTCCGCTTCTGTGGTGTAGTGGTTAGCGTGATTAGCTGCCACCGCTGGAGGCCCGGGTTCGATTCCCGGCTCTGCCACGGAATTTGAAAAGTGGTATGAGGACTGAAACGGGGTCCACTCAGCCTCGGGAGGTCGACTGAGTAGAGGTGGGTTCTATTCCCATCTCAGCCACCCTCGAAGTGGTTTTCCATGGTTTCCCACTTCTCCTCCAGGCAAATGCCGGGATGGTACGTAACTCAAGGCCATGGCCGCTTCCTTCCCTCTTCCTTGTCTCCCTTCCAATCTTCCCATACCCCCACAAGGCTCCTGTTCAACATAGCAGGTGAGGCTGCCTGGGTGAGGTTCTGGTCATCCTCCCCAGCTGTATACCCCGACCCATTGTCTCACGCTCTAGGACACTGCGGTAGAGGTGGAAGCCCTCGCTGAGTCCAAGGGAAAAACCAACCTTGGAGAGTAAACAGATTAAGAAGAAGATAAAAATATATACGGAACAGTTGTGAAGTTCCCCTGATTATTTCCTCTTCGTCTCCTTTTAACGATAAATCATATAGGCCTATGTAGACCTATGCTGTAAATTTTGATATTACAGAAATTATCACAAGTTAGTGTTTTCTCTTCCTTATAGCGAAAGATGGGTAAATAGATGCAGTTTGTTTCGTATCAGAACATATACCCATAACAACACACGTTATTGGACTTAATAAGTTTTTTTTGGTGTTTCTTTTTTTCTGGAGAAATATTGCCGGTACTCACCGTGTAGTTGCCTATTACAGCAACTTCCACATTTCTAACATACACTCCGATATATTTCGTCGTCACAGTCCACTTCTCTCTCTCTCTCTCTCGTAGAAGCCTTTTGTTTTCATTTTTAATGTTGAAAACATTTTTGGCAGACATAGTAGGGTCCCCACTCTGCGCAAAAACGTAAAATTAAGCATTTTCCTCAATTGTGCCGAAATTGGAAGGGCTAAAGGACCCGGGGAAAAGTTCCAAATTGTGAGTCATGGATAGTTCTATCAAACTAGAAAAATAAATTTCGAAAACCACTTCCGGCCTAAATGCAATTCCGGGACAACAGCCTAAAGTCACTTGTTCGTTTACTCGTTTTCTTTTTTATTCAAATCCTAGCCAAATTAACTTATTTACATAATTCTTCCTGTAATGTGTTCCTTGGTTCAATACCCTGAGGCGTTTTTTGACTTTTTGAAAAATGTCCACACATAATGTAGTTATATGGGCTAGTCAAACTCTCCATTGACTCACATTAGCGCTCGTAGTGGTGCTTAAGTGAAACAATGCATTGACTCGCATTAGCGCTCGTAGAGGTGCTTAAGTGAAACAATGCATTGAGTCACATTAGCGCTCGTAGAGGTGCTTAAGTGAAACAATGCATTGAGTCACATTAGCGCTCGTAGAGGTGCTTAAGTGAAACAATGCATTGAGTCACATTAGCGCTCGTAGTGGTGCTTAAGTGAAACAATGCATTGACTCACATTAGCCCCGTTGTGGTAAGAAAAAGCAAACGGCGAATCTAATCGACCGGATAACGATGATTAAGAAAATGATTGTAGTTTTTAGGGATAAAAAATATATTCTCATACTTTTTTACCTAAAATTCGTAGCTCATATCCCTAGGATGTTTTCAACATTGAGTTGTTTGCCTGAAGGGCTGGAACTGTGGATTTTTGCGAAAGTGTCCACCGGTCTGCCCAGACATTATCAGAGTCTATTTCCTTTTGACCCCGTGAATCTTCGGTCTTGGTTCTATGACCCTCTTCACCACGTGTATTTTTGGTGCTAGTTTCGTGTTTTACATATCGTATTTATTCAGCCTTCCTTGTTTTGATCATTGACTAAAAGAAACTATTTAGTTTACTAATTTTGAACAACGTTTGCACTGATTTAACGTAGAGTAGATTTATTCAAAACTCACGTATACACCTGCACGTTGCGGAGCGGATATGGAACTGACAGTCTGACATTGGAAACAATCGGAAAGTGAACACAACTTACTAATTCCGGCTGCGTTACCATACTATGAAGCTTATGAAACATGTAAGCAAGGTACGAACTTGTGGGAATCAAAAGGAAAAATTCAATTCGTGAACACAGTACCATTTGCTGGAATAAATTGCAGTTCTTTTTTTTTAAGAACTTGGGAAATGAAGTTCCGTGCCGTTGCATACCGGCAGGAAAAAGCACTGGACTTAATACACATGCTTAGTGAGTACACAAAGCTATGACCACATTGTCTCAACAAAATGTTTCTTATCCTGTAGAAATTTTATTACTGTAAGATGTGCTCATCAAGTTGTTTGGGACACTATTTACTCTTGTGAACAAGGGTTGAACAGTAGTTCTTTGTTCACAACCCTCTCTGTATTTGGCACGGAAAGAATCATTTAGCAGGATAAGTCTTCGAACGTTAGATGCCATTAAATTGCTCCCACTACCCTCCAGAGAACGAGTTGGAGTGTTTTCACCAACCAGTGGTGAATTGAATGTGGAAATGTTGTTAGTTGATTTGACAAGATTCCGCCTGAATTATTGGTACGCATATTCTGAAATATCATGAAGTTTTCTATTTCCTTCCTTGGAAACTTGTGATCTTTTTTAACATTCCTTTGTTCTCAATAGCTGCTTATCTCAATACATTGCTAATAATTTCAAGTGAACCTGCAAGCAATATTTTGTTAGGCCTCTATTTCTATACCTATGAGATAGTGAATTGAATCTGGGAATAATTTATATAGCAACTAGAAACTATTTAAAATTTCTTTATATTCCCCTAATTTCCTCAACACCAGTTGCTATTCGTTATCATGAGCTTTCATCAGAAACGTGACCCGAATTAATCTTCTCTCTTCTGCTACAATACTAACATTTAATATACACATTAAAGCAACATAACACGATTTTCACATCGTGACTCTCTTAAAACAAAGACCAGATATGTTTATCAACCGTTGTGAACAGGATAATCTTACTTCTCTTTCGAAGGAAGGAATGTAATGCGATACAGTAAAAGGACTTTCGTTAGTACATACTAAGTTGTACTTTTAGACCTAAAAATGACACTCAGTTTAATATGTTCCGTAATGTTTGCTTAATCTATCTGATTGAGTATGACGCCAGAGGAGAAATAAGTAAATAATAATATTATAATAAAGTAAAAATAATAATAGAGCAAGTCGGCTGTGTGGTACGAACCGCGTAGCTGCGAGCTTGCATTCGGAGGATGGTGGTTCGAGGCCCATCATCGTCGGCCTTGAAGATGGTTATCCGGGGTTTCCCATTTTAACACCAGGAGAATGCTTGGGTTTTACCCCTCGACTGCGGTCGCTTACTTCCTATCCTACGCCTTTCTCATCTTTGCTTCGCCAAAAACTTTCCTTGCGCTAATGCGGCTTTAAACAACTACCATAAAGATGTTATTGGCGGCTTTACGTCCGTGTTTTACCATATTCGGAGACTCTGAGATGCCAGAAATGTAGTCCCGCAGTTCTTTTACGTGCCGGTGAATCTGGTGACACGAAGTTGGCGTATTTGATTACCTTCAGTTACCATCGGACTGAATCGCGATCGAACCCACCAACTTGGGCCAGCGCTCTACCATCTCAGCCAAGCAACTTGGCAACTCAACAAAGATATGGGTAGAGTTTCGTCCATCATCGCCATACTACAACAGTGGCAAGGTACAAGGAGTCCCGGATTCGATTCCCGGCCGGGTCGGGGACTTGAACTTTCATTGGTTAATTCCGATGGCTCAGGGGATAGGTGTGCATGCCATCTTTAGCTTTAGAATTCATCACAGATAGGACCCCATCCTCACAGATACGCAGGTCGCCTGTAAGGCCGGCCGCAAAATGAGACGCAGGTCCGTGAGGTGACGCAGGATGACTCACGGTGAGTTTCTGCAAACCACAGAACTGACTGGACCCGCGCATATTACGGCGCAGGGTGACGTGACGCAGTTGCTGCGCGTGGTGACCCTGCGGACCGCAGTCTCTCTTCCGCAGTTTCCTGCAAGACTCATGGTGATTTTGGTTGTTCATATTGTTGATAAACCATTTTTCTGACTCGGGAATTTTTTTGAAATATCATATTAAATGTATTTTTTTTGTCTAAACCACCATAAACTATACAGGGTGAAGCGTAATTCGCGCACTCGGGCGTCGCAGCACGACTCCTCACATGCCAGCAATAAAAAAATGTCTCTTACAAAATTTCGTCTTGCAAGTATATACGGCAGAAAAACGACGTTGAAGAGTAGCAATCTGGCAACACTGTAACCACATGTATGGTAACTACCTCTGTCAACAGGTACTGGCCGTACTGTACAGTTGGTGCAGTGGATAGAGGAGGTCGAGTGGTCGATCCTGGGTTCAGGCGTATGTTTTTTCTTTCGTAAATGTAGTCCAGGTGGTATGGTATCTGGCATCTTAATCGTCAACAGCGATTGCAGTGGGTCCTCTAGAAGCCATTTGCACTTACATACTACGATCCTAGAAATGGACGAACAATCGTTTTCATTGGTCAGCTTTGAAAGGCGCCCTTTCCACGTCGTGAGCGTGAATTTATTCGCAGCACTTCATCTACTAGATGTGAAACCTGTTTGTTTCAGCTGTCTATTTCTTATTAGTCTAACCAGGTATTTGTTGTTTCAGCGTTACAAAATGTTGTAAATGCAGGATACATGTCACTTCACAAACGGTGTCTTACTGTATTACAGTAGGTAATGTCAGATGGAAGTCCGCCTCTGTGGTGTAGTGGTTAGCGTGATTAGCTGCCACCCCCGGAGGCCCGGGTTCGATTCCCGGCTCTGCCACGAAATTTGAAAAGTGGTACGAGGGCTGGAACGGGGTCCACTCAGCCTCGGGAGGTCAACTGAGTAGAGGTGGGTTCGATTCCCACCTCAGCCATCCTGGAAGTGGTTTTCCGTGGTTTCCCACTTCTCCTCCAGGCGAATGCCGGGATGGTACCTAACTGAAGGCCACGGCCGCTTCCTTCCCTCTTCCTTGCCTATCCCTTCCAATCTTCCCATCCCTCCACAAGGCCCCTGTTCAGCATAGCAGGTGAGGCAGCCTGGGCGAGGTACTGGTCAAGAGTCTGAAGCTCCAGGACACTGCCCTTGAGGCGGTAGAGGTGGGATCCCTCGCTAAGTCCGAGGGAAAAACCGAACCTGGAGGGTAAACAGATGATGATGATGATGATGATGAATGTCAGATGGAAATTAGCAAATAAAAAATGCGCCTCAACCCAGGATCGAACCATCGACCTCTTGCATGCCAGCCAAAAACTCGACTCACTGCACCAACTGTACAGCACGACGAGAACGTGCTGACAGCGGTAGTTACCCTACATATGGTTACAGTGTTGCCAGATTGCTACTCTTCAACGTCCGTTTTCTACCGGATATACTCGCAAGAGACATTGTAAGAGACATTTTTTTATTGCTGGCATGTGAGGAGTCGCGCTGTGACGCCCGAGTGCGCGAATTACGCTTCACCCTGTATACTGTGTTTTGAGTAATGTAATGTACAATATAAAGCAACAGAATACCAATTTATTGCAGTTAAATGTTTTATCTATTGATGAATGCAAAAACAATTTTGAAATAAGAAATTCCAAAAATAAACTTATGTGACAAATACAAATTATTTGTAATGGCTAAACTGAGATATACAAATTGAAAACAACTTATTTCCATACACAAAAGAGTGCGTTTTAGTGAGAAAAATAAGTAACAAATAATGTGACGGTCATGACGAGGGCGTATGAGAGAGGGAAGTAATTATGAGTATTATTTTTCTTTTTACAATTTTTCCTACGTCGCACCGACACAGATAGTTCATAAACTGCGTACTGAAACTGCGATCCAACTTGCGACGATTGTCGCCGTGACTCACTCTGCCGTGAAGAATTCGACGTGAGTCACCCTGCGTCACCTCACGGACCTGCGTCTCATTTTGCGGCCGGCCTAAAGCGTCAGCTCGAATGACTTACACCAGGACTCTCCGGAGGCCACATGCCATTATATTATTAATATTGTTCGTAATCAACTCATCCATTATTTATAAGCTGTTTATTGTTTTTAGGTCGTCATTGACTTCTGTAATTTTCAAATTATCCACAGGAAGGAAATTATGATACTAAGTTGCCCGCGATGTTCCATTAATATTTTAAAATTGGATTATAAGACAAGAAGGATCTCACTCTTACACTTTGCCTCCAATCTCCGCCATAAACTGCCACGTCAAAAATTCTGATATCCCGACTAATGGTTTCTCTGTATTCCAATCGACCATTGGTCTTCAGTGGACTGACAACCGCGCATGATAGCAAAAATGTTATCACAATGTTCTGGAAATAAGAGGCTGCTTAGCCGAAGGGGTAAATGCTTGTTCAATTCGCCAGGAAGGATGTGGGTTCGATTTCCCGCCAGAAGTCAAAAAATTTTAAGAAAAGGGATTTCCACTTCTAGAGCGGCACATGACCCTGAAGTTCGTTCAGCCTACACCAGAAATGAGTAACATGTTATTTCCTGGGGGCAAAGATAGTCCGGCTTAGAACTAACCATTTTATCCCACTTAGTATCGAGGTTACGCATAGTGTAATCCTTTACCTTCTACTCCTACATGGATCTTCGTGGCCTGTACGGGAAATAATTAACCACTACTTCAAGAATTTCACTTTCGTTTCGACTTTGTACCTCTTTCTTCTTACAAGTCTTGTTTACAGTTGTGAGATCGAGAGTGTCCGAAACTTTAGTGAATGTAGCGTTATGGGGGTGTCTGTAATGCTATGGCTACATCTTATTATTTTTGAATAGGTTATTAATAACGCATTTTAGTTAACAATGTATTCGGGAGATAGCGGGTTCGAATTCCACTCTCGGCAGCCCTGGAAATGGTTTTCCATTGTTTCCCATTTTCACACCAGGCAAATGCTGGGGCTGTACCTTCATTAAGGCCACGGCCGCTTCCTTCTCACTCCTAGCCCTTTCCTGACCTATCGTTGCCATAAGACATATCTTTGTCGGTGCGACGTAAAACAACTTGTATAAAAAGTTCATAATGTGTTACTATATCATATTTTTTTCTGAACTCGTAGTTTGGCAAATCCCGTGAAAACCACACTCAAGATTATCGCTGAAAGCCAACCCACGCCACTTTGGATTCCGATCCCTCCCACGGCCATACACGTTAATGTGCGTGTCATGTCTTACATATTATTTAGTGATCCGCGCGGACAACTACAGATGGTACTTTTGGTCTTGTCCCTCCTTACTTCTTCTTTCTTGACTCGTATGATTGTAAATTATACAGTAAATGATGATGTTTGGTTCATCAGTCCATAGACTAGTTTAATGCAGCTCTCGATGCCTCTATCCTGTGCTAAACTTTTCAGTTCTCCGTAACTTCTGCATCCTGCATCTATTCTACTCTGTTTACTATATTCATGTTTCGCTCTACCTCTACCGTTCTTACCACCCACACTTCACTCAAAAACTAACTGAACATGACCTGGGTGTTTCAAGATGAGTCTTACCAATGTAGACAAATTTCGCCGAATCATTCTCCACTCATCAACTCGATCATTATCTCTTCATTTGCGATCCGATCTACTCATCTCACCTTTAACACTCTTGTGTAGCACCATGTATTTCAAAAGTTTCTATCCTTCTTTTTGTACTAGTTATTATCATCTACGTTTCACTTCCCTATAATTCCACGCTCCATACGATAAGCCTTCGAAGGCATTTTTCTAATATCCATCTATATATATATTTGAAACTGGCCAATTTCATTTCTTAAAACGGCGTTATTTGTTGAACAAGTCTGCATTTTATGTCCTCCTTACTTCTGCCAGTGTTCATCTACTTCCTACATCACCTGACTGTATTCGACTGCGTTCCATTACTTTTGTTCTGAATTTACATATTTTGATATTGTTCTCGTTGTCCAAGACTGTGTCCATACCACTTAGCAATTTCTCCGAAATTTCTGCTGGATGAGATAAAATAACAATATCATCGGCAAATCTCAGACATTTGATTACTTCTGCGTGAACTGTGATTCCTTTTCGAAATTCTTCTTCTTCTTCTTCTTCTTCTTCTTCTTCTTCTTCTTCTTCTTCTTCTGCTGCTGTTGCTGCTGGCGATTTTTCCACACCCTGCTGAGGTTACGGGTGAAAACTGTGTCGCACAAGTGTACTTGGCCCTGTTTTACGGTCGTATGCCCTTCCTGACTCCAACTCTAAGTGGAGGAATGTATTCACTATTGCGTGTTCTCTGATGGTTGGTAGTGTGGTATGTTGTGTGTGTATGAATAGGAGTGTATTGGAACAAACATAAACACCCAGTCCCCGAGTCAAAGGAATTAACCCAACAATTTTAAAATATCCGAGCGTCCTGGAATCGAACTCGAGACCCTCTGAACCGAAGGTATCGATACTGACGGAGCGGAACTTCGAAATTCCCCTTTGATCTAGCGTATAAAATTATAACAATGAAAAGTTAATAATATATATTTCTTTACAAATCGCCTGCTTCCGACGAACACAATGCCGGTCCAGTAACTGAGCAACTTAGCAAAGAAAGGGAATTTCGGGACTCTTTCTTTATGTAATCTCGTTGCTAGCGTCTGTAATTGCTGGGCTAAAGGAAATTAGTTCACCTGTAATCGAGTCTGTGTACATTACTTGATGATGATGATGGTTCTGATTGCTTTGGTGGTACTTATGTCACAGTGATATAGAATGAAATTTGCACAATCCACAGCAAAACTTACCTAGTTGTTAAAAGAATACGTGATCCCGACTTAATTATGTCTGTGGTATTTATTACTCACTCCCATCTGGATGATGTGAAAATGTTGTCAACGGGGAATGTTAACGAGAGTTTTTACTGAAATGTTCTTTATTTTACTGTCCGACTCGTTGGCTGAATGGTCAGCGTGCTGGTCTTCGGTTCAGAGGGTCCCGGGTTCGATTCCCGGCCGGTTCGTGAATATTGTGATTAATTCTTTTGGCTCCGGGACAGGGTGTTTGTATCCGTCCCAACACTCTCCTCTTCATATTCACACAACACACTACACTACCAACCACCACAGAAACACGCAATAGTGATTACATCCCTCCATATACACCGTAGGATTGGCGTCAGGAAGGGCATCCGGCCGTAATACAGGGCCAAATCCACTTGTGAGACTTAGTTCGCAGCCGCGACCCCACAGGTGTGGGTAAAGCGGTTGTAAAAGAAGAAGAAGAAGAAGCAGCAGAAGAAGAAGAAGAAGAATCAGAAGAAGAAGAAGAAGAAGAAGAAGAAGAAGAAGAAGTTCTTTATTTTACTGTCGTGTGGAGTACATGGTGGCGTGAGTGAGCGGGGTGAGGGAGGAAGTTTCTAACTTCTAAGCTGGAAGAACAAAATTCTCGTTTCCTTAACTGAGTGCTTAATTTCTGGTACGTGTCTTGACGCTTTTGTGCGTTCTGTCTTTCATCGCCAGAAACGCCTGCCCTGCATGTACCCACGCACTTGTGTTCCTTTGGTTAGGCATTCAAATTAGGCGTTTTATCTTTCCGGGTCATTAACTTAAATCTCATTATAGTCCTTTTGCTGATTCATTCAGTGCACTCGAATCACTTCTTTCTATGTCGTATCTTTCCATGTTATTCCCATTCCTTTTCAAGTGTTTGAATTGGGTAGGTTTGAGCTCCTTTGATTTTATCAGTACTGAGTAATGGGTGGGGGTCCCTCTTTGGTATGTTATCGATGGACTAATTCCATTAACTTAGTATGCACATAATGACATGATGATTACAAAGCGAAATAGCGAAATATAATACATGCACACCACTTAGTTGTGAAAGTACTGTAAATACAAAGGAAGATTTGTGTAGGAATAGGTGACTGAACTTCACGTAACTTGTTGGACTGGTGATGGATGGACAAGATTCGAGATGAAGTAGCATATAGCAGACTTAACAGTACGCGATTTGTTGGCTTACTGATGGATGGGCGAGACCGGGATGAAGCAAGTCTGTGTGGTTGTTGTCGAGTGGGCAGTAGTGGGCTGACAAGTCATTAACACAATTTTCTTTTGTTTTATTGTATTTGCTAGACTAATGTATTTTCTGGTTAGCAACATTCAGAAAAATGCTTTTTAATATATCTTTGTGTGACTGCTTACGACGTTTATTTCTCTTCCTTATCGGCGTAACTAATGCTAAAGCGTGTGTTAGAAACGGAGCAAATAATGTGCAGTCCATTAAAATAAGTCTTAAATATGACTGTACATTGAATTGGCATTCGACAGACTTACCAGGAAATAATATTTTCAGCACGTGGTGGTGGTGTTGATTATTGTTTTAAGAGGAAGTACAACTAGGCAACCATCCTCTATATAACACTAATCAGAGGGAAAAAATGGAAGGGATCCGACACTTTGAAAAATGAAGGTATCGGTTAAAGGAAGACGAGGGTCACGAAGGGCGTGAAAATGAAAGACTCCCTAGGCCTCCATACGTAATACCGTCGGGGTCTGAAAAGAACAAGAGTTGACAAAGGGAGGTCGGATAGGACAGATGAAAGTGAGGAGCCTGGTACAAGTAAGTGGAAGCAATGCCAGGACTCATGTAAGGGCCCCGTGGTCGCCAACCTACGCTCCACAGTTCAGAGCCCCTGGGGCCCCTTTTAGTCACCTCTTACGACAGGCAGGGGTACCGTGGGTGTTATTCTACCGCCCCCACCCACAGGGGGTTTCAGCACGTATTTCAGAGGAGATTTCAATCACATTCTATGTCAGTTTAGCCAGGAAGCATCTGCTTTTTAAAACTATTTTATTATGAAACGCTGGAAGCTTTACGTCGTACGCTTTTATAGTTACAGATAATCCGCCTGGTAGCAACGGCCGTTAAGGCGTCAAGGCTATGTTGTAAGACACTCTGTAATTTACGTCCTACTTGTGGAGACAAATTCACTTTCAGAATGTTCGCCGGCAGAGTAGGAGAGGTGATGCTATAGGATTTCTAATCACTAGACTGCTTGCCAAAAACCTGGATTCAGTTCCAAACCTCTCCGCAGTGTTCGTATGGAGTGAGGGAATATGACGCGATTGATGGGGATTCGCCCGTCGGATGTGGACGTTAAGCCTTGAGCAGCCCCCGTGAGCAGGCTAAGTGCCGACACTGGGTTTCACCGTCTCCTTTCCTTATTGTCATCACCCCACATCCAGACGCGCATGTCGGCCATGGGCGTGAAATAGAAAGACCTGCACCATTCGAGCAGACCATTTCCTCGGACAATCCCGGAATTAAAATCCATACGATAAATAAATAAATAAATAAATAAATAAATAAATAAATAAATAAATAAATAAATAAATAAATAAATAAATAAATAAATAATGTCCCTCTTTTTTAATACAGAATCTTGTTGTCAGTTCATCATTTTATCTTCAAATCACATTTTGGTTACCAATCTAGGAATAGATTTTAAACTTCATAAACATCCTCTGTTCGTTTACTTCTTTACCTTTCATCATCATTAGTCTGCATTATAATAATAAAAAATGTAGACTAATTTTGTGTTCCTAAATTAAAGTCTCGGCTTAGCTCCCCCTGTGATTGGTGATATGGAGACTGGTGCTGTGTGACCCATTGCGCCCATTGTTATGTCGTCTCGTGGTAGGCAACGGGCGCCAAACTCCCCTAATCTGCAACCTCTTTTCTTTCTTATACAAATATGTCATGTTTCATTATTTGAATAGTTAGTGACAAGTCGAAGCCAGGAGGGGGATTTCTTTAAATCTTATTTCGTGATCGATGAAAGAGAGGGCTGTAGATTTTTCAGATTAGGTAAGGTTTATCCTTTTAAATATAAATGTTAGGTTATTCAGTCTGCCGAAAAAAATCGTTGACTTCCTTTTAAAACCTCTTATGTTCCAATGCTCTTCCTATCCATTATATTCCTTAAGACTGGTCACGCCTTCCAGCCACATATTTATGCGCTGTTCATCAGAACAATTTTCGTTGAGTTCCATTTTCCTATGCTGCTCTGTAAAGGAAAATGAACCTTAAATACATTATACTGTAGGAGTGGGTAAATTCGCCATGCAAACAACATCCCTACAATAACGGTATGGTAAGGTCCATTTTTCTTTAAACATTCGCATAGGAAAAACGACACAACGGAAATGATTCTGATGGACTGCATATACGTATGTGGCTGAGAGGCGTAACCATTCTTCATCATCATCATCATCATCATCATCTGTTTACCCTCCAGGTTCGGTTTTTCCCTCGGACTTAGCGAGGGACCCCACCTCTACCGCCTCAAGGGCAGTGTCCTGGAGCTTCAGACTCTTGGTTGGGGGATACAACTGGAGAGTATGACCAGTACCTCGCCCAGGCGGCCTCACCTGCTATGCTGAACAGGGGCCTTGTAGAGGGATGGGGAGATTGGATGGGGCAGGCAAGGAAGAGGGAAGGAAGCGGCCGTGGCCTTAAGTTAGGTTCCATCCCGGCATTCGCCTGGAGGAGAAGTGGGAAACCACGGAAAACCACTTCGAGGATGGCTGAGGTGGGAATCGAACCCACCTCTACTCAGTTGACCTCCCGAGGCTGAGTAGACCCCGTTCCAGCCCTCGTACCACTTTTCAAATTTCGTGGCAGAGCCGGGAATCGAACCCGGGCCTCCGGGGGTGGCAGCTAATCACGCTAACCACTACACCACAGAGGCGGACGTAACCATTCTTAAGGAATATAATACGTAGGAAGAGCATTGAGACATACGAGGTTTTAAAAGAAAGAAATCGAAATGTTGATGAACAAATTTATAAACTTCCTGAAAAAGTAAACTATGGTAACAGTATTATAACTGAAAATTAATTTGTTCTTTTTCAAGTATAATATTGTTACCATATGTTTTCTTTTTCATAAGTTATTGTTTTACATCTGGCTTTACGTCGTGCCGACACAGATAGGTATTATCGCGACGATGGAATAGGAAAGGGCTAGGAGTGGGAAGGAAGCGACCGTGGCATTAATCACGGTACAGCCCCAGCATTTGCCTGGTGTAAAAATGGGAAACCACGGAAAAACATCTGCAGGGCTGCTGATAGTGGGATTCGAACCCACTATCTTCCGAAGCAAGCTCACAGCTGCGCGACCCTAACCGCACGGCCAATTTGCTTGGTTCATACAGTTTATACATTTCTTAATCAAAATTAGTTATAAATTAACTGAGGGGAAACTGAAAAGAGATGGCTTCAGATATTGGAGGTGACAATGACACTTATGTTCTTTCCGTCTAGTGTGGAAGACTGACAAGAAATGAGACTTGTGGGTACAGTTCACACGTAGGATATATAAAAATGGATTAGTCTTTCCCTTTTATAACTGGTGGTGTTTCCTTGCATCACACTTTACACGTATCTTGCAATAATTAGGGGATCCTACTGAAAACATTCGTATCTGATGGTTTTAAGCATTAAATTTTGTTTCGAGGAAATGGTGACGAGAGTGTAGAAAATGCGTCTTCGCAGGGGAGTTCATCAGTTGCGCACAATATAAAATGAAATCTGCTCGGAACGCATCAGTTGCGTTCGGTGGTCAAATTTGGGTATATGCCTACATTATTTACACTCGGTGCTCAACTTCCGCACGGCAGCAGTTTGACATCAACTAGTATAGTTAATAATGTTGTTTAAAATCATTTTATCAGTAACTCGATACTCTTCAAAGTGTGAAAAATGACTGGAACAGGATTAATCTGTATGTTTGTAATGATAATTAATGCTTTTGGGGAAATGTAGTGTACTAATATTTCCCTGGCTATATCGATAAATCAGCTCTTCAACGTATTGTTTTCGTTTTTTATAATTCGGATTGACTTTATTAGCCTTTTCTGTATCATTCTATTTTATGTTCTCGTTTGTGTTTGATTGACAGCATCTACAAAAACATGATGTGTACTGTTAAAATTGAGCGACAAAGCTCAATGTACATGGTTCATAGTGGGTTCGAACCTCATTGTTGGCAGCCCTGAAGGTGGTTTTCCGTGGTTTTCCATTTCCACACCAGGAAAATGCTGGGGATGTACCTCAATTAAGGTCACGGCCGCTTGCTTCTCACTCCTAACCCTTTCCTATCCCATCGTCGCCATAAGACCTACCTGTGTCAGCGCGACGTAAAGCCAATTGTAAGAAAAAAGAAAAATGTAGTTAATATTTTGAATTTCTAATGGGACAAGAGACAACTGTTATGTATTATATTCAATATTATTTGTAGCATAAAGACAGGTTTCGTATAATTTGTGAGCATAGAAAGTAAATGTCTGAACAAGAGATTTATGACTTAAAATTATCTCATGGTGTTCCTTAAAATATTTAGGGCATAATTTTGTATTCATAACCGGAAACTGAAACGTGGACGTTAACTATCTCAGAAAGAAAGAAGCTTGTGAAAAGTAGTGTTGCAGAAGGATGCCGAAGGTGAGATGGGCAGATCGAATCACAAATGGAGAGACACTGAATTGAATTGGTGAGAGGAGAACGATTTGTAGGTGGTCAGAACGGTAGGGGTAGACGAAGGTATGAATATGAGAGTCTGATTGGAGTAGGTGTAGGGGTAACGTAGAAAGGAAAAGGTTTGCACAGGAGAGGGGAGAGCTGCATCAAGCCAGTCTATGTTTTGATGACCCGAACAACAACAACAACAACAACAACAACCAGAGGATCTGAATGTAAACCCTAGTTATCAAGAGTGGATGTACGTTGCTGATGGGGAGTTTTCCTGTTAACATGAACTAATGGAACAAACGCATCGACTAGTCGGGAATTCGGTGTCATATATCAATTCCATAGTTTCTTACTATCTCTGCGGTTGTAGCCATGGCTGTGCTGACAGCGAGAACTACCGCAATAAATAACAACCCATCAACAGCCAGATCAGCATCATTAGTTGCCAAAATGTAAATTACAAACCTCTAGAACAGGGCCTCTCAGAGTGCATGCGCCTGGTGCATGCACTGTGCACGGTGGAAAAGACGACTTCGCTTGGTTGACCAGAGTGCAGACCCCCACTCCTCGATTTGGAACAATAGCGCTGTCTCTCTCTTTCCCCACACCAGTCTCGCTCGCTCCCCCTGCCTCCCTCTTCCTCACTTGCTCCGTAGCGCTCCAAATCCGAGCCGAGTTGAGCCGAGCTTAGCCGAGTAGCCCAGAGACGAAGCGTTGGTCCGAACCGAGCCGAGCGGGACCGATGTACAGTGCACGGAGCTCTTGCAGCGCCTCCTAGAGAACAAGGCCTGGCAATACGATTCGTGACGTCACGCGACTGGGCTCAGCCGTGACCACCACGGCTCAGTGCGAGTGGATAGTAGATGAAGCTAATTCCTTACGAAAATTGAAAAATACGCCGGTTAAAGTGCATTCTACGAATATTCTTTCTCGTAGACGCGCATATCGGAAGCGAAATGAGTAATATACCGTAATAATTAGAAAGAACAATTAAAAATGCAAAGAAGAATTTTTAAGAGTCTTAATACTGAACAACTTTAATAATATGTTTATATGACACTTTCTTACGTATATTTAAGAGTCAAAAATGATCAGTTCCTTTTACAAAACTCGCCATAAGACCTCTCTCTGTCGGTGCGACGCAAAAAAAGAAAAAGCAAGCTTTTACAGAACTGAACTTGCTGATGAAAGGTAAAAAACAACATGTAAGTACAGAAAAAGCTATGAAATAAAAATAATAACGTAAAAACTACCTTACTTACAGTATATCAGTAGCAGTCCAGGAACATGCAAGCAGTAATGCTCAGTGTTGTCGGTCATGAAAACAGGTAAACATTTTTTTTTACAATAGAAGCCTCACATAAATTAAGGGCGTGAAGAGCCCACACAATTTGGCTGTTATGCAAAGAGAATGATTATAGTACATGCCAACAATAGTTTGTTCATCAAGTCATCAAAATTATATTCGCATTCCCTAGTGTAAATAAATGTACTTATATGATTTTGGACCCTGATTCAAATAACCAGAACAGGAGAAAAATTGAAATTCTTAAATTTGAAAAGTAGCATGCCAATTCTTATTACAATTGAACTGACCTTCAGCCAGACATTTTCTGAAATTGTTTTCAATTTAACTTCACCAGGTTGCTTAAAATTGAAATGGACATGAGGTGAACATTATATAAGAAAATATAAAAGGAAATCTCTATGAACAGTAATTGTTAAAATCCTAAGAAACTATATTAAGAACTTGCATCCCTACCATTACATTAATAAAAAAGTAGCAGAACACACACTGAACTACTCATTTCACGCTTTATGAACCAGCTGCACTATATAGATATGACACACATGAGATCAATTAAGTAATTAACCCCCAATTTTTCACAGATGCATGTTAGATTCATTACATAACAAAAGCTGGAAGGAGTACTCTCTCCAAGAGGAAATTCATAACCAGAGTGTGAATAGGCTATAATGCTGGAAGAGGAAATTCATAATTGAATTCACAATTACTCAAACAGGAATGTTTACTACTGAAGGAACTTACAGTGATTAGCCCTGAATTCAGAGTTTACACATTCCCTTTGAATGGAATTCATAGAGGTTCATCAACTCAGTGATTAATAATAGTAATGTACTAAAAAAAATTAGAAAGCCTCAGCTTACCACAGACAAAAGGAAAGGATGGTTAATGATTTTGTAGGATATGTGCCACCAAGGTAATGAACCGTATTTGTTAAATGACAAAATACCTGTTTAACATAAAAGGTGCCCTCTCAAATGTAATATCACTCCCTGAAAACGTAACACCTGGCAATAAATATGATAAAATAAAAGTGTTCTTGTGTTATTACTGTATTCTCTTCTAAAGAAACTACTATGGAAAATAGAGCTACTAAATTTGTTCCTTTTCAGAGCAGTTCCAGTCTTGTTTTACAGATATTGAACTTAATTTTTCTTCAAATTCCTGGAAGTTCTTGAAAGAAACAGTACTGACATGAGCTTCATAGGTCTCTAAACTTTGAGCAAGAGCCTTGGCCAAACTTTCATTGTCTACTCGACAACGCCTATCGTCTGGAGCTTCTCGGTGGGCAAATGTGGTATCAGACAAGTACTCTGGGCAGTTTGGAAACTGAGAAGGAACAGCTCCTGAAACGTTTAGACCAAGTTAGAATGCATTCGCCTAGATATAAATGCGCTCGTCTATTAATTCATGGCACCACTTACTTCACAGGACCATGTCATGTCTTAGATATATCTGGTTGATTTTAATATAAAATGAATAGCACACAAGGAGACAGAGAAAAATCATTGAACTTATAATAATTATACATAACCTAACATAGTTGCAATAAACACAATAACATTGCTGTCTAGCCTGAACTAAAAATATTAACCCACACTAAGTGGTATTTTCCCTCATGCGATATAATAAACAGAACTGGCTCACTTGCAGTTACGGGGTCCAGCACAGAAGGAATACTTGAAAGCCAATACCTTACATACCTTCATAATTTAGGCCCTATAAGTTTTCCCAGAATATCACTATACCCACAACAGTAGTCCTTTGAAGTAATGTGAATACTCAGCACATTCCAAACTAAATGTAATAACTGGACAATTCAATACAGCAAATGCTTAAATCAGTAAGATATAAATCACAATCACCCTAAAAAATCTACTATTTCATTCATCAATAGCAAAGATATAAGAGACCTATCCACAAACCTTTCACAAGCCTTGGATGAGATAAAGGTGCAGTCAATAATTTCCCATTTCTCTCATCATACATGCTGGTCGTCTTTTCAACCTCAGTTTTGAAATGGAGCTCGCACACCTACAACACAGGGCTCCATTTCAAGGACCATTCCACAACTTAAGTGATTGAATGATTGGAATCATATATAATACACTAATAACTAAGACTTACCTCTGCAGTTTTGGAAGGAACGAAATCATCCCGGCGAATAGCTCGTAACCACTTAGCTCTCTCCGAGTCGTCAGTTGGAAACGAGAAAACACTCACTTTAGGGCCAGTGCGATAATTGCCCTTATAGTTTTGGAACACTGCATTTCTAAGGCATCGTTATTCATAATTTGAAAAACAGTGATCGTAATTCACAACACACCATTAAAAATAAACTCAGTTCTAACCTCACGTGGTGGCCATGCCGGCACTTTAAACACAATTTATCAATATTAACAATTTATAAGTACTATCACCTTTAACTGAACTTACACTAATAGGAATATTAAGCGAGTGTTAACACACAAGACTCGATTAACATTAATATAATCGATGAAAAACACACATAATAGGGAAACGCGTCCTCATACACCAAGCAGCAACAAGCTAACTGAGTTACTGGCATGGGCCAATTTCAACATACGTCATCAGCTACTCTCATTCGTATTGCCAGGCCTTGTTCTCTAGGAGGCGCTGGCTCTTGCGCCTCGATTTGCACGCATGAGATTTTGGGCGTTTGAGAGGCCCTGCTCTAGAACATCGTAACAATTGCAGCAGTGGCGGCGCGTGACTTTCGTCACTGGGGGTTCAACAGAAGGAAGAATTCTTGTGCCGACGCCACACCCCCCCCCCCTTCGCCCACACATACTACCACTCCGACTTTGGTCCAAGTCCCTTCGCTCTCATCACTCACAAAAAATAAACAAGGAAAACAAAACATCCTGTTGGTAATTTCGCACCCACACATCCACTCGATTCTTTTGCATTAGGACCTATATCCATTCTGAATTTACGCACGATTTCGCTACTTGTAATCTGCATCGTTATATCAAGATCAGGCAGTGGGCGGCCGGCATTCTTAATCTCAAGTTTGCGCTCAAGAGAGAGAGAAAAAGAAATGTCTTTCTAGGTATCTGGACACTGTTCATACTCATTTTGTAGCTCCTGACCTTTCCCGAGCACAAAGATTGTGGACGCAAGCACAATGCACAAAAACACACACACGGACATGAGATTGTAACTTCTTTATGTTCTAAAAATTAAGTTTCTGTACGGCACAACAGTAGACTGACACGCTTGCACAGCGTACAATAATATAACGAATTATGATAAATACTGCAAAGTTTTATAAACACTAGTATCACATTTGAAAAACAGAAGGAAACTTACGGGATGTGTGTTCGCACTGTTGACAACGTTGGTAACTTAATTTTACTAACTCGTGTGGGCTAGGCAGTTAGCATATTCATTGGTATTATCTTCCCGCTATTTTTTGCCTCAATGACTTTTAAGTGAAGTTTCTCTCCAAGAAGTAATTACTCCAAAGAAGGCAAATGAATAGATATTCAGTAAGTATTAGTAATATATTTGGGGCAAAATATCAATCGGAATTTGGCAGTTTAATGTGACTTTTGGTAGTAATGATGCCTTCCAACACTTGTGTTAACTACGTACTATTCTCTGCTGCCGTAGTTAAATTCCTGTAAGGGCAACAGATGGCAGGCATGTACTAGTTTTCTAACCCCAACAACACGTCTTGCGATTACGAAGACGGGTGAGAGAGAGTGACATACTGCGCATGCGTAAATCACGGATATTCTTTTCTGCGATATCCTGGTCTTGTCTACGTGTTGGTCGGCATCTCCCCGCACCTCACCACACCCTTCACCCAGGTACGGACGGAGATGTGGCTTTGCATAGGGGGTGCATTCCAGACGAGTATCCAGCCAGGACTTCGCGCGGCTCGCTTGAATTGAAAGTCAGTACGAGTATATTACGGATAGATGAGCTTAGCAAAGGCTTAGAGATTAACAAGGCAGTTGTGAAAATTAAGTAGTTAAGTACAATGTGATATAAACTGGAGGTTCATTGCTCCATTGCGCTATACCAGAAACCGCCACTGAATTGCAGAAAGTTCTGTAAAATTTTCGAGCGAATGTTCGAGCACAAATACGTTTCAGTATTACAGAGTTTTGACCCTTCCTTATGAATTATCTGCGTGTACGTGTACTTTGGGCTAATAGCTGCAGGAGGTGAAGTAAACCATTATTACTAAATTGTAAGTTTAGTTCAAAATAACTAATTATTCCTAAGCCGGCGGGTTTAGTTTGTTAAACTTTATATTTGTGTAGTGCACATTTTTCATTCGTTCGTAATTACTTCCCAAAGCTACGATATTTTACAACAGATACGGTAAACAACTGAAATAAAAGAGGTAGGCCTATATACACTGACTGACAGAGCAAATGCAACACCAAGAAGGAGTGGTCAGAACTTTATGCCAACTGCAGGGTAGACTGACGTCACTGAGGTATGCTCATGATGTGAAATGCGCCGCTGTGCTGCGCACGTAGCGAACGATAAATGGGACACGGCGTTGGCGAATGGCCCACTTCGTACCGTGATTTCTCAGCCGACAGTCATTGTAGAACGTGTTGTCGTGTGCCACAGGACACGTGTATAGCTAAGAATGCCAGGTCGCCGTCAACGGAGGCATTTTCAGCAGACAGACGACTTTACGAGGGGTAGTCTATGGTGATCGGGCTGAGAAGGGCAGGTTGGTCGCTTCGTCAAATCGCAGCCGATACCCATAGGGATGTGTCCACGGTGCAGCGCCTGTGGCGAAGATGGTTGGCGCAGGGACATGTGGCACGTGCGAGGGGTCCAGGCGCAGCCCGAGTGACGTCAGCACGCGAGGATCGGCGCATCCGCCGCCAGGCGGGGGCAGCCCCGCACGCCACGTCAACCGCCATTCTTCAGCATGTGCAAGACACCCTGGCTGTTCCAATATCGACCAGAAAAATTTCCCGTCGATTGGTTGAAGGAGGCCTGCACTCCCGGCGTCCGCTCAGAAGACTACCATTGACTCCACAGCATAGACGTGCACGCCTGGCATGGTGCCGTGCTAGAGCGACTTGGATGAGGGAATGGCGGAACGTCGTGTTCTCCGATGAGTCACGCTTCTGTTCTGTCAGTGATAGTCACCGCAGACGAGTGTGGCGTTGGCGTGGAGAAAGGTCAAATCCGGCAGTAACTGTGGAGCGCCCTACCGCTAGACAACGCGGCATCATGGTTTGGGGCGCTATTGCGTATGATTCCACGTCACCTCTAGTGCGTATTCAAGGCACGTTAAATGCCCACCGCTACGTGCAGCATGTGCTCGGCCGGTGGCACTCCCGTACCTTCAGGGGCTGCCCAATGCTCTGTTTCAGCAGGATAATGCCCGCCCACACACTGCTCGCATCTCCCAACAGGCTCTACGAGGTGTACAGATGCTTCCGTGGCCAGCGTACTCTCCGGATCTCTCACCAATCGAACACGTGTGGGATCTCATTGGACGCCGTTTGCAAACTCTGCCCCAGCCTCGTACGGACGACCAACTGTGGCAAATGGTTGACAGAGAATGGAGAACCATCCCTCAGGACACCATCCGCACTCTTATTGACTCTGTACCTCGACGTGTTTCTGCGTGCATCGCCGCTCGCGGTGGTCCTACATCCTACTGAGTCGATGCCGTGCGCATTGTGTAACCTGCATATCGGTTTGAAATAAACATCAATTATTCGTCCGTGCCGTCTCTGTTTTTTTCCCCAACTTTCATCCCTTTCGAACCACTCCTTCTTGGTGTTGCATTTGCTCTGTCAGTCAGTGTATTTAAAAAGGAGTGATATTGTAAATGTTTAATGTCCCTCTTATGCTCAAACTTAATATTCTTCTAGTGCTGATTTTCCCACACCCTGGTGGAGAAGCGGCTGTGAACTGTGACGCACATGTTGACTTGGCCCTGTTTTGCGGTTGGATACCCTTCCTGGCACCAACTCTTCGTGGAGGGATGTGTTCGCTATTGTTTTTCTTTGCTCGTTGCTTGTGTACTGTGTATATGAAGAGAAGCGTATTGGGATGGACACGGACACATATTCCCCGAGCCGGAAGTAATAATATTCCCTACCCGGCTGGAAATCGAACCCGGAACTCTCTGAACCGAAGAATATGATGTTGACCATTCAGCCACCATATTTAAAACTGAATGTTAATTTTTCTAATACCGTACCAAAATAGATCTAAGAATGCATATAATGAGAACCACGTATGTAGTGGAATATTAGAGACTAGTGCAGTGCGACCGTAAAATGCATGTCAGTCTTTGCTTGCATATGGCTATCAGTTTTGCTTATATACGTTTTATCAAAGCTTTAAAAAGTTGTTTGTATAAACCCAGCAACTTCCAGTTTCCAAAGGGAATTGTACACTTGGAAGTCTCTTGTTCGATTTCTGCGGTGACTAATTTCACCTCGTATGGAACAATGTAAAACTACTGTGCAGTAGATAGATGTGCCTCCTCACCCCATATGCATACGTCGATACCTCGCAATTCGTCTGTATTCGGGAGATAGTAGGTTCGAATCCCACTGTCGGCAGCCCTGAAAATGGTTTTCCGTGGTTTCCCATTTTCACACCAGGCAAATGCTGGGGCTGTACCTTAATTAAGGCCACGGCCGCTTCCTTCCCACTCCTAGCCCTTCCCTGTCCCATCGTCGCCATAAGACCTATCTGTGTTGGTGCGACGTAAAGCAACTAGCAAAAAAAAAAAAAAAAAAAAAACGCAATTCGTCTGTGCTGGGTACGTAAGCGTGTGCATATACATGTCTCTCGTTGGGACTCATGGAGAAAGTCATATGTTGTTATAAATGATCACGATCTCCAAATTCAGTTTAAAATATTCTTCACAATCTGCTGCTCCATCGAAATATCACGTTTATATAGCTGGCGATAACACTCTGTTATTCGTTACACAACCAATGGTTAGTGCAATTGCGAAATCAATGGATGACTCATTTACTTTGAATTTTATACTTAGATGGTATATTGATCAGTATACTAGTTCACTTCCCAGTAGTTATATTAGAATAAAAATTGATGAACAGGTGTGCTGAAGAATATGGTGAAAATAATTGTACATATCTAACGAATAAGAAGTTTATATAATGAATTCATTACAGGATTCCTCAAGTCTAGGTGAAACTTTTCAAGATAAAGAATATGACCTCAATAACCGAATAGCAACTTCACTCTCATGCCATCATGTGACTACACGTAAGGAGATATGATTCACTTAAACAACAATATGTTACATTAAAATTACACTGTTCTCTTTCGCAAATTCTCTCTCAGCTTGTTATTCACGGAATCCAAATATAAATCTGGTTTCGAGATTCATGAGGATTTCAACTATCTTGCTGCAAGAGGTGGAGTACGTCGTCTGGATATAATTGCAATTGACAGAAGAACAGGGTGTGGAGAAGTATCTGACTCACTATTAGGCTTGAGGATAATCTTGAACACCCACCTAGAGTGAATCTGGGAAAGAACAACGTTCATGAACACACAGTTCCGTACGTCAAAGAAAGGCCCAGTATCAGTGGGAATATCGAGGTTAGGGGCTGATGATTGGAACTACTATCGACTAAAATATCATGTGCACTCGATTTTGGAGGTTGTTTATGAAATAACCAATAGGCCTACAGAACATCCAATGTAACTATCATTTTTCTCGTTTCATCTCACGTTAGGTAATTTATTTAAATTTTTAAATGTATTTTTTAATATTTTTTATCTCAGGTGAAACGCAAAAAGTGCCCGTTTTTAATCTTGTTTCAACCATGCGTCTACTTTAAGACATTATTTCCCCAAAACCCGTCATCTGATCGAATCCAAATTTTAACACAATATACATTGGGATGTTTGATATATTTCAGAATTTTATGTTTTCAAGGAAAAGTTATCAATTTTGTAAAGTAACTGGACCTTTCTTCTCAGGTTGGTTGAAAATTACCTATTTCATAGTCATACAACATGACTATTGGATATATATAAAGATTACAACGCGACAAAGAACGCAATGTTCCAACAACAATGATAAAATTGATAACTTTTTAATTGGAAGTATGAAATTCTGAAATTTATAAAAAATGTAAATTTCGTTAAAATTTGGATTTGATCAGATGACGGGTTTTGGAGAAACAATGTCTTAAAGTTGACTCATGGTTTAAACACGCTTAAAAACGGCACTTTTGCGTTCCATCTGCAGTAAATTAATATTAAAGTATAAATTCAATTTCGAAACCTACGTGAAATAACGTGAAATGAAACAAGGAAAGTTATGGTGTGTAGGATTTTCTATAGGCCTATTGGTTATTTTATGAACAACCTCCAAACTCGACTACACATAATCATTTGGTGGTCAGTAGAAGAACAACTGCGAAACTTTTGGTAGACACTTTCAAGATGTACAAACTTAATCTCCATTTAATGTCTGTCATTATTTTTACCGCTTTGAAAGGCTCAGAAAATCTTATTAGGAATCATGTTTACTATTACAATAACATTGTTATTGTTTCAAAACTTGAATTGTACCTAGCACTACTTTGTTGAATACTACTACCGTACTCTAATGAGAAGAAGTTGAATAAACGAAGATCTCTCCAGCACCATTTCACTCCATGTGAATAGAATGCAGGATATAATACGATAACAAAGGAGCAAATTTCTGATGTAAACAGGGTGTAATTCAAATGCGGTGTGTATTTACGCTGACTAGCAATGAAAATTGTCCTTAACATTAGATTTCTCACGGAATTAACTTAGCAACGCCCCTGTTGTTGGCGACACTGGTGCCACTGATAGAGGTGACGTTGTACTGTCTGTCACAGTGTGTATTGTAATGTTATTGATTTTATGTCCCACTAACTACATTTACGGTTTTCGGAGAGCTACAGTGTATATTCTTTCCTTTAATGTTGTTCTCAAAATTGACGAACGATGTTTTGAATTTTTCTGAGTTTTGGAAGGCAAATGTTTAATTTTATTTCTTATTTGTAAAAGTATTTTCATGCTACAGATTAGTAGCATAGTGAACAAAATTTCTACTCTTCATGACATTAAATATTGTAACTACGAGCTACAGAAAACGTGAATTTCGAAACAGAGGGTCGTGTCTTTCATTTTGAAACTCTCGATGTTCTCTCTCTCTCTCTCTCTCTCTCTCTCTCTCTCTCTCACACACACACACACACACGCACACACACACACACACACACACACACACACACACACACACACACACACACTGGCCCGTTTCGAGCTGCAGCCATCTGGGAGTTATCAACAATGTTACTGAGCTATCATTCCAATATTCCTGCTTCAAATGTATGCCTATTTGAACGTTAATAAATGTCTTAATTTTTGGAATGCAAGTATATTATTATTAATATTATTATTATTATTATTATTATTATTATTATTATTATTATTATTATTATTATTATTATTATTATTATTACTTGTATGTGATAAAACATTCTTAATTGATTAACTACAGTTGTATTCCTACCGGGCGAGTTGGCCGTGCGGTTAGGGGCCTGCAGCTGTGAGCTTGCATCCGGGAGATAGTCGGTTCGAACCCCAATGTCGGCAGCCCTGTAAATGTTTTTCCGTGGTTTTCTATTTTCACACCAGGCAAATTCTGGGGCTGTATCTTAATTAAGGCCACGGCCGCTTCCTTCCCACTCCTAGTCCTTTCCTCTTCCATCGTTGCCATAAGACCTATCTGTGTCGGTGTGACGTAAAACAAATTGTAAAAAAAGTTATCTTCCTTCTTATTTTCAAAAACCACCGATTGTTAATACTGTCGGAGAGAGTTCATTGGAAGACCTACTCACTTACTATATGCTTTTTATTACTGCCCAATGAAAGTAGTTTGCCCTCAATCATTTCGACGCAATGTTAATGTGAAAGAAGATACCAACTACATTGCTTAAAGAATAAATTGGTCACGTTTTTTAATGTTCTTAACTACATTGTACGAATGCATTTTGAGATAGGGATTGGACCATTACGGCAAGGACACGTCTTGTTTACATAACAGAGAGCACCAATGGCATCTGGATGTCTGGGAGGTGTCAGTGTCAGTGGAAAAGTAAGAGTGCCACAGTGGAAAGTGTGTGCGAAGGTTGGTCTGTGTGGAGTGTAGTGTTTTCAAGTCATGGATGATCATGCAGACCGAGGCAGGCAACGGCGGAAGCAGTTGTCGAATGAAGCCACTCATGCATTTATACTGCTTCAAGAAGGCTGCCCGCTGGGGTACATTGCCAGAATGCTAGCAGTTGCTCGGAATATGATTTGGTATCAGTGGAATCTTTTCCAGGAGACTGCAAGTGTAGCCAGGTGCCGCGGCATGCGCCGCTAAAGGAAAACATCTCCAGGGCAGGATCGTTTTGTGCATCTACAAGCTCTCCGAAACTGCTGAGTTACAGTACAAGCACTACAGGTGGGCCTATAGCAACCTGAAGTACGAGTTAGTGACCAAACAATCTTTTTTTTTTTTTGGCTATTTGCTTCACGTCGCACCGACACAGATATGTCTTACGGCGACGATGGGATAGGAAAGGCCTAGGAATTGGAAGGAAGCGGCCGTGGCCTTACTTAAGATACAGCCCCGGCATTTGCCTGGCGTGAAAATGGGAAACCACGGAAAACCATCTTCAGGGCTGCCGACAGTGGGGTTCGAACCCACTATCTCCCGATTACTGGATACTGGCCGCACTTCAGCGACTGCAGCTATCGAGCTCGGTGACCAAACAATCAGAAACAGGCTTTGAATATCCTATTTCAGATCCCGACGACCTAATCAAATACCTGCGCTGGACTAACGACTTCGTTGCAGGAGACTGCAGCTTGCTAGAGAGCATCTGCACTGGCAGTTAAGACAGTGGCGACCTGTGCTCCGGAATAATCTGCGAGTCTGGAGAAGACGTGGTGTAGCGATTTAGTCCGACATCTGTATACTGATGTTCAATAGTAACTAGTGCTCAGAAGTATTCATTTCAGGCAAGGAAATCTGAACAGCCCTCAGAACCGCCCAGTAAAGGCTTACACAGACAGAGAGAAAGCAAAGATTAACATGTTAACTCATTGAGGGTAAAGTTCTCCTGTTTTTTGTTAATCCGTGTGTGCTGAAATGTCAGTGGTCTGGACCATGACTGCATTACAAATGGTATCGCGCTCAGCCATTGTAAGAAATAACGATTCCTATTTCCGTCAGTATAGGCCCCATTAAATTAAACTACTTTAATATTTTCGCTAGCACTGTCAAAAGAAGAATGACTGTATTTTGCACTAAAATATGAACGGGTACCAAATTTGAACGCAAGAAATTAGGACGAAACAAGGCAGCCTTCACGAAAACATAGTAAGCAGAATCATGTTTCATTTAAAGACATACTCTTTTACTGAAATATCATACCATGATTTTTCTTAATATGCTACTGTAAAGCAAGCAGGCCTCATGCTGCGGAAACGAAATCGTGATTCCTGCAGCTAACTGAGCGAGTTTGAAAATGGTCAAATTGTGGCCTTCCGAGTGGCGGGATGGTCCTTTCGGAGAGTTGCCACACACGTTGGACGTGCTACGTCAGTTGTGTAACGATGCTGGCAACTTTGGACACATGAACATTCTCACAATCGTGGACGAGGTTCTGGACGTCCACGCAGAACAGACGCCCGCCAAGATCGTCGCATTGTAAGGGCAGCAGTGGCAGATAATGCAGCTACCACAGCACAGATCAGAGCGAATGTGAGCCCAGAACACGAACTGTTGCGAACGGGTTACTAGAAGTGTGACTACGGGCACGCAAACTTCTAGTCCGTCTTCCAATCACGCCACTGCATCGACGTGCAAGGCTCGACTGGTGCCGTCAGAGGATCACCTGGAGGATGGAATAGCGCTCCGTTGTCTTCAGCGATGAAAGCAGATTCTGCCTACATGCAAGTGATGGTCGTTCGCACGTACGTCGTAGACCTGATGAGCGCTGTCTTGTAGATGCCTCATGATCTGGGGTGCGATAAGTTACAACTCTCGTTCACCTTTGGTGTTTGTGGAGGGTACGCTGATCAACTGTCGGTACGTGCAGAATGTTGTTAGACCCGTTCTTTTACCGTACTGGTAATAGGAAGGTGATGTGCTCTTCCAACAGGATAATGCTCACCAGCACACTGCCTGTGAAACTCAACGTGCTCTGCAAGACGTGCAGAAAATTCTCCCGCCAGCATGATCTCCGGACTTGTCTCCAATCGAGCACGTGCGAGACATGATGGAACGGTAAGTGACTCGTGTGACTCGTCAGCCCGCAACTCTTACAGAACTACGTGTAGGCCTACAGGTAAATCAGGCGTGGAATAACGTATCCCAAGACAGTATTCGCCACCTGTACGACCGACTGCATGCCACAGCCAGTGCCTGCATTGCCGCCCATGAAGGCTACACCGCGTGTTAATACGGGTGTTTCAGCATGGGTCCATACCTGGTACCTCAGAACCGCTTGAGCTACTGACCCGTAAATGTAATAATTTCATGTACTCCATATGTATTGTTTCTACAATAAATATTGAGTGAATTGGGAACCTCTCAAAGGGTGTTCTAATTTTTTTCGGCATTATATAAATGGCTTGTCCAATGAAAATACAGAAATGAAAGGTATAACTATTGTGCATTTCTGTTTTATAAACTGTAGCCTATTCTTTGAAATGGCCACTTATATTTATTCTATGATAATTATTTGATTGACTGTAACTTTGGGAACAATGAGATAGTAAATAAAGGTGTGATAGTAAGTGCTTTAATTGAATCCAGATCACACATAACAGACTACACGTGCACATTTCTTCGTAGTGAAATTACATTTAATTAATTGTATTACTTGATTAGGAAAAGCCAGTATAGCCAGAATGTTTAATCGTTTCCTAGGAAATGCCAATCGAGCAAGAGTAATTTGTACGTGGCCTCACAAGCCACACCTCCTGGAAGACGAACACAGGTGACGTTGTCCCCGCTTGTCTCTTCTCCATCCTCAAGGTTGGCCAAAATCTACGCCAAGCGTTCCCTGTTTCCCTTTACATCAGGGATTCTTCTGATCATGAGTGTACTGTACAATCTACCGTCGCTTATGAAGATGGATCTGTTATGGCGTGGTATTAACACGACAACCGATCATGCGACGGTACATTGACGAGATCTTATTGCCACATATGATTCCTCCCATGAGGCAACTTGGAGAAAATGCAGTATTCATGCATGATAATGCCAGAGCATGATGCCACTGTCGTTCGGAGACACCTGTATGAGCACCACGTGCAACGAATGGAGTGTTCATCCAGAAGTCCCGACTTAAATTCGATCGAACAAGTCTGAGACCAACGCATCCGAGGGAGAAATTCACCACCCTACTGAAAACACTACAGCCTTTGAAGACGCCCTTTTGGAAGAGTGGGGACGTCTGTCTCAACTGAACGTACAATAACTTGTAAGAAACATGGGAAGGCGTTGTGAAGCTGTTGCGCATGCGATGGGTGACAATACTCCCTATTAAGACATTTATTTACCACGTAGCCATTTTTGTGTATGACCAGGGATCGCTTTGTTAATGATATGTTGTGTAATGAAATGAAATGAAATGGCGTATGGCTTTTAGTGCCGGGAGTGTCCGAGGACATGTTCGGCTCGCCAGGTGCAGGTCTTTTGATTTGACACCCTTAGGCGATCTGCGCGTCGTGATAAGGATGAAATGACGATGAAGACAACACATACACCCAGCCCCTGCGCCAGCGAAATTAACCAATGATGGTTAAAATTCCCGACCCTGTCGGGAATCGAACCCGGGACCCCTGTGATCAAAGGCCAGCACGCTAACCATTTGGCCATGGAGCTGGACATGTTGTGTAATGACCTCATGTTTTGTGTGTCCAAAGAACGCTTTTATTTCTGTTCTTAATTGTTTTAAAGCGGAATGTTTGTTTTAACTTCAATATCTATGCCTATCATGGAGGTATGAACATGTAAAAAAAGACCAGATTTTTTAAAAGCAGAGTGTATTCCATTCATAACACGATAAAAGCAATGGTAGAGCCTTAAGAATATGTATCATAATATTTTCACCAGTCGTTTGGCCTCAGAGGCGCTTTATGCGGCGCAGTTTTGTTGTTAATTTAAACTACGGAACCGTTGTAACACAGACAGATTCACTTCCTTGTCCAAGCTAACTGAAATCTAACTTTTCGTGCTTTTTGTTGTAAATTGATTATTCATAAAATATTTGTAGCATAGGCTTACCGTACTTGAAATATGAAAATTAATTTACAGTTTCAAAAATTCTGTATAATATACCGGTATTTATAAAACTCCTCCTTCCATTAACATATTACAGTATACTGCAAACATTATTGTGACAGAAGTAAAGATGATATTGTGCATATGTAAATATTATTATACATGGTAATTACTGACATTCACATTGGTCAAATAACTTATCAATTGCTAATCTATAAGTTCAGCTGAAGAGATGATCCGTCATTTTAAGCCGGATTAATTTTCTGTATAGCGAGCCAAATACTTGTGATAATGCTTGGCCGTTTGATAACTAACTAAAGACGTGAAGGTTTCTGTAGATAATTCGCCATGTATAGTTTGGAAAATGAAACGAACATTTATTTAATCATTCGTGGTTACATGCGTACAATCAACTGGTAACTGACCATGCCAATTTTGACCAAAATTTGTATACATAGTTCTCCCATTGTACATCTCGGCCTGTGTTCAACAAAACGTGACAAAGACAGCTCACATTACTTCTGTCTAAACAACATTCTGTTGAAGCAGATCGTTGCTGAATTTTACAGCTGAATTAAATATATATTTCAATTTCGAATCTAATATTCAATGGTTCTATACTCCGTGTAAGTCCAACTTGCGTGCATATTTTAATTTTATTTTTACAATTTGATTTACCTCGTACCGACATAGGTTAGTGTTATGGCTACGATATGATAGGAAAGGTATAGGAGTGGGAATGAAGCGACCTTGGTCTTAATTAAGGTACAGCCCCAGCATTTGACTGGTGTGAAAATGGGAAACCACGGAAAACCATCTTCAGGGCTGCCAGAGGGGTTCGAACCCACTATCTCCCGAATGCAAGCTGATAGCTAAGTGACCCAAAACACGCGGCCAGTTGCTCGGTCAGGCATTAATTAGGACGTTGACTCTGATGCTAGCGAGTTCAACTCAAAAGGCTGCCATCGTGTATTTCAGAAATGTATCCCGTCATCAGTGAATATATTCCAGATGATACAGACTCAACTGTACCCTTTAATTCTTCCTACTGTAACACAATCTAAGTATAGTTGCTGAGGTACTTAAGGACCGGAGTACTTGATACAGTTGTGTTATTGAATTTATGATCCCGTGAATTTCAACTTGTTCCTGGTCATCAAGTGTTATGTAGTGCAAACTTTAATTCATTCTGGTTCTGAATGATTTATGACTTGTAAGCAAACCGTTCTTGATGTTTCGCTGAAAGTTGAACTTTGTGCCTTCAACAGAAAATAGAAAGTCAAAAATCTTGAATGAAATGTGAGGTAGTTTGTAGTGTGTAATTTTGAATACTCAGGCTCCATTTCACTAATGTGAAAATACCTGGTTAGGTTCCTAATATCCAGTTGGCTTATTAGAAAATAGAGTTAACGATAACGCCAAACTTGGTGAATACTGTGAATACATCATAAATATGCCGTTAGAACTAAAAGTTTGGTATTTATGTTTCTGAATCAACTTTCGAATCTAGGAAGTGATTCTAAAGTGATTCTAAACAGCGCTGAACATAAATGCCCATTAGATAAATACTCCCAATTTTTTTAAATATCCCATTATGAAGATATGTCTATATTGGAACTGTAGATATTTGTACACAACTATTATTCACGGAATTGTTAATTCCCGCCCTGTTAAACATTACCGATATTTTTTCATTGACGTCCTTGTAGCATTCTGTGTGTTTATATTTGTAATAAATTGTTAATTCAGTGTGACAGAAAATTCAGATAGCAAAGAAAGTTCATCAAGGAGTTTCTTTTTTAAATATTTGAATACATAGAATTAACCCACACAACGTAGAATAGAGAGCCGTGGGATGGACCCACTTCTTCTTGTAGAATGGTAGTTAGCCTTGTCTTCATGGCACAGAGTAGGAGACTTGTTCTTGAACTCCGACCGCGACATCATCACTTGCGATTTCATTTCATATGATTCTGTGTACATTTTGATTGCATTCATGAATGAAATATATTTGTACAACAGTTTATTGGCAAATTTTAATAAAGCAGAGGAAAGCAAATCCATCCCCGAATAGACCTTGGAGAAATTTTTGTTTACAAACGTTTGTACTCCCTGAAGGGGAATAAAACCCGTATCTTCTGAATGAGCCGCCTCTGTGGTGTAGTGGTTAGCGTGATTAGCTGCCACCCCCGGAGGTCCGGGTTCGATTCCCGGCTCTGCCACGAAATTTGAAAAGTGGTACGAGGGCTGGAACGGGGTCCACTCAGCCTCGGGAGGTCAACTGAGTAGAGGTGGGTTCGATTCCCATCTCAGCCATCCTGGAAGTGGTTTTCCGTGGTTTCCCACTTCTCCTCCAGGCGAATGCCGGGATGGTACCTAACTTAAGGCCACGGCCGCTTCCTTCCCTCTTCCTTCCCTATCCCTTCCAATCTTCCCATCCCTCCACAAGGCTCCTGTTCAGCACAGCAGGTGAGGCCGCCTGGGTGAGGTCCTGGTCATACTCCCCAGTTGTATCCCCCGACCAAGAGTCTGAAGCGCCAGGACACTGCCCTTGGGGCGGTAGAGGTGGGATCCCTCGCGAAGTCCGAGGGAAAAACCGAACCTGGAGGGTAAACAGATGATGATGATGATGATCTTCTGAATGAACCAAGTACGACTTTACTGCCTCGGCTAGGCACCCTCTATTAGTAAATGTTAACCCTTTTAAAATTACGAATGCAGATTTAGGGTAGATTGAGAAACAGGTAAGTGAATTACTGCGAATTAGTCCGACATATTTAAGGTAGTATCGTAAGCTGGTTCTGGCAAGTTGTATAAAGTGAAATTTTCGTTCGAAATCGTCCAGAATTAACAGTATCCTGTGTATTGTTTGCGTGTTTTACACTTTAAGATTGAATGAATAAATGCCAGGAAAATAACAAACAAAACCGCTGCACATGCAGCGCATTAAGGACCTTGATCTACCAAGTCGACTGCTACCTATCCAGGTAATGTGGAGAAATTGAAGTGCGTAGCGACGTCCTCAGCCGTATTTCCTGGCTTCCATGGCCGGATGCGCTGCCTCTCATGTAAACAGCTCCTCAGTTGGTCTCAAGTGGCTGAGCGAACCCTCTTCTGTACATCGAGGTAACATTAAATTACTCGGACGAGCCAGGATACGAACTCGGGGCCTCAACTTAAATATTTATTTGTAATTAAAGGAATAAGTGTGTCTGCTTTAAAAAAAATATTTATTCCAGTGCCATACTGCTTGTTTTCTGAGCTCATGTTTTTCTACATTTCAACAATCAGAATAGCTTAGGGATTTTAGGCAATGGCACGGTAACCCTAACACGGTAACACTAAAGTTTAACTTTTTTGCTTCGGCCCCGTGTTGACTTGGAATCCGGAAGCGTTCATTTTGAAATGCAATTTAATGGAATTTCTACCAATGATCTTAAGGAACCTTTATCAAGAAATATTTTAAGTCAAAGGTTTTTACTCACATCAGTATTCATCTTACGATTTTACGAATGGAAATGTTAGTATCTACGAACTTTGTCACCAAGAATTTTAATGAATCACGTCAATTTTATTGACAATATGACTTGGAACTTTAATAAAGTTTGCAAATATTGTATTTTAAATGTCCTTGTGTATAAAAGTGTGTTTTAATTTGTTCTTATCAATCTATGAATATCATTTTTGTATCTGACATATTGTGTGATATATTCTAGCTGATGATGTCCCTTCGGGGAAGAAACATGTACTAGATTTAATAAATTATATATGTATTGAATAGGTGGACCGCTTAAATACAGTATTTTAAGTTATTCTTAAATATTCGCTACTTGAGAAAGCACGATGTCATCTTCACCAACAAATAATAATGCATGTCTACCCCTTAGTCCCATTTCTTAATACGGGATTGGGGACGAAATGAGACGTATTTTCATGGCACATTTTACGACCGGATGACCTTCCTGACCCGAAACTCAGGTGAGGAGTTGATGATGATGAAATGAATGATGGTGAATTAAATTGGGTAAGAAGGTGGAAGGGTGCCGCCTCTGTGGTGTAGTGGTTAGCATGATTAGCTGCCACCCCCGGAGGCCCGGGTTCGATTCCCGGCTCTGCCACGAAATTTGAAAAGTGGTATGAGGGCTGGAACGGGGTCCACTCAGCCTCGGGAGGTCAACTGAGTAGAGGTGGGTTCGATTCCCACCTCAGCCATCCTGGAAGTGGTTTTCCGTGGTTTCCCACTTCTCCTCCAGGCGAATGCCGGGATGGTACCTAACTTAAGGCCACGGCCGCTTCCTTCCCTCTTCCTTGCCTATCCCTTCCAGTCATCCCATCCCTCCACAAGGCCCCTGTTCAGCATAGCAGGTGAGGCCGCCTGGGCGAGGTACTGGTCATTCTCCCCAGTTGTATCCCCGACCAAGTGTCTGAAACTCCAGGACACTGCCCTTGAGACGGTAGAGGTGGGATCCCTCGCTGAGTCCGAGGGAGAAGCCGAACCTGGAGGGTAAACAGATGTTGATGAAGAAGGTGGAAGGAATCGGCTAAGGCCTATCAGTAGGAACTGTCCCAGAATTTGTCTGGAAGTGTTATAATAATAATAATAATAATAATAATAATAATAATAATAATAATAATAATAATAATAATAAGGAGAACGGCGTGTGGCCTCCGCAGATGCCTGGCACATGTCTTTCGAGTTGATACCTGATAGGCGACCTGCACGTCTGAGAAAAGCCCTAAATATGACGAAATCAAATGCGGAAGATGGCACACACCCCCAGTCCCTGAAACATCGGAATTAACCAGTGAAGGTTAAAATCCCCAACCCGGCTGGGAACCGAACGCGGGACCCCTTGGACCAAAGGCCAGCACGCTAACCATTTAACCATGGAGCCGGACTGTCTGGAAGTGAAACAATGGGAAACCACGGAAAACAATTCTCAGGACAGGCGACGGTGGCGTTCGAACCCACGCGTTTCTCGAATGCAGAGCTCGTTAACACGCGCAGCCCCCGTCCCCGTTTGGCAAATAATAATAATAATAATAATAATAATAATAATAATAATAATAATAATAATAATAATAATAATAATAATAATAATACCCTCCAAACCCAATCACATTGCGCAAAAACCCCAAAGAGCCATGTCCTACCAAGTGATCGCTGCTCAGCTCGAAGGCCTGCAGGTTACGAGGTGCCGTATGGTCGGCACGACGAAACCTCTCGGCCGTTATTCTTGGTTTTCTAGATGGGGGCCACCATCTCACTGTCAGATGGCTCCTCAATTGTAATCACGTAGGCTGAGAGTGGACATCGAACCCGCCCTCAGATCCAGATGAAAATCCCTGACCTGTCCAGGAATCGAACCCGGGGCCTCCGGATAAGAGGCAGGCACGCTACCCTTACATCGCGGGTCCAGCAATAATAATACCTAATAATAATAATAATAATAATAATAATAATAATAATAATAATAGTATTAATATTAACTAAATCTATGTCCTATTTCTCTTTATAGCTCGAAAAATATGGCACTAGGTTTCAGAGCAATGTTTCTCGGATTAAAAGTTCGAAATGAGTATCACAGCAATCGTTCTACTTTATTCTCCGGATGGGAAAAGTTTTAATTTTATTGTTTCAGGACGAAACTAGATGGTGTAATCTTCAATATAATCTCTTTTGGAATTACAGGACAATGCGATATTCAAATGTAAAACTATGCTAATGGTGAATACGGACGTGTTCAACAAACACCAGTACATAATTGCGGTGACACATAGTATGGTGCCGTATTTCTTATACTATAGTGCCTTCCTATATACAGTTCGAATAAAACACAATTACACCTTTAACTCGCCGGTACCGGGCGAGTTGGCCGTGCGCGTAGAGGCGCGCGGCTGTGAGCTTGCATCCGGGAGATAGTAGGTTCGAATCCCACTATCGGCAGCCCTGAAAATGGTTTTCCGTGGTTTCCCATTTTCACACCAGGCAAATGCTGGGGCTGTACCTTAATTAAGGCCACGGCCGCTTCCTTCCAACTCCTAGCCTTTTCCTATTCCATGTCGCCATAAGACCTATCTGCGTCGGCGCGACGTAAAGCCCCTAGCAAAAAAAAAAAAAAAAAAAAAAAAAACTCGCCGGTAGAAGAAACAGCGGCTTAGTTATCTTAAATCAGGGAAGAGGCGTTGACCTACCTTTTGTCCTATAAATCAACTGCCTGAAGGAATATTAGCGTTGCCCTCTTTTAACTAAAACATATATTTCAGAAGTACATTTTTATCGGAATAAATTTACTCGTCACGTGAAATCAATTAGTGCCAGTTGCCGTACTGAAACTAACCGAATTTATCCACCCTTTACTGTTGTATTATTATTATTATCATTATTATTATTATTATGTTTATTATTATTGCATATCAAATGGTAATGTCTCTCAGATATATCATTTTCATTTGCTTGTGATTTCGTCGAAGGGATGGATTTTCATTAAACATTCTTAATGCACACTCCAAATATTGCAAGGAGAAATGTGTATTTTGTTTATATACAGAGTGATCCGGCCAACGGCCGTAGCCGTGTTGAAACACCGGATCCCGTGAGATCTCCGAAGTTAAGCAACATTGGGCGTGGTCAGGTGTTGGATGGGTAGCCACGCGCTGTTGGTGGGGGGTAAGGGACTGGAGGAGCGGAAAGGAACTGGCCACCCTACCGCACGTAAACACCGGCTCAGGAACACCTCTGCGGAGGTTCGGACCTGCCTTCGGGCAGAACAACCCTTACCTACCTTACAGAGTGATCCAAAAGGTTGCGCAGAAACTGAAGTAATCCACAGAGAGGTCAAAGTACAGGAACTTTTGAATAAGAAGGTATAGTCTAAAGCCTGGGAATACCAGGAACGACATAATGGACAATGGACAGTTTGAACAGCTTTTGTAAACAACATTTAGTGTCAAGTGTCTAACTTCACTGAGTGAAAAATTCACTATGACTTCACTGATTGTCAGTTCCTAATTGCTCAGAATTGTAGAGAATTTTGTATAAATAACTTGTCCTTTATGACGATTCTGACATTGCCAGGCTTGCACTGACGCAGTGTTTCGTCTTAGTCTATAATTCGAAAGATGTACTTTGATCTTTTGTATGGGCTATTACATTTTCTGCGGAACCTTTTGATGCACCAGATTTAATACGACATTCACATTAATGCCGCGGAATAGCAATATGATTATCAGTGCAGTCAGATCACAGTAGGTTTCCACAACTGTAAAATAAAGAGTATTCCTGCCACTAAACCAGAACCAGAACGGCTAAAGACAGTAGTTGATCATGAATTCCTTCCAATGGTCGGCCGCAAGGTCACCCCACAATAATGAATATTCACCATATCCCTGACAAGGCATTGAAGACTGTGATAAGGAGCTCACGAACACCTACATCTCCTTGTGGTTCCCAGGGTCTCTCTATACCGATAACGAACAATGGTTCGGAATCATTCTTTTGTTTTTTCAAACATTTTCTTTCTTCCTGTTATTCCTTTCTCAGCTGCTTGGGCAGTATTTACTTTAACCTATCGTTGGCTAACTTCTAGCATACTAGTCTGAGATTAATTTTAAAGGAAAATATCGACTTCACTTAGGATTTGCTTGGGTTTATCTCTAGCTATGAAAGCTGTGCCTCCTCCTCAAAACACAGAGGAAGGCAAAGAAAATGAATGGCAAAGACAATGATTGTCAACTGATGTAGTCTAAAGCATAAACAGTGCGTTCTTTGTGTGTGTTTGTGAAAAAAGAAAGACGGACTCTGTTTTAAAATATACTGACCACGTCTTCGAATATTCTAAACCTGCCCTTGATATGAAATAGGTGTCAGGTTGTAACGTTAAAGGAATAGTGAATATCAGCGATATTTTTGTAATTTTGCAAAGACTGCTTTGACCAAATTAAACAGATAACATCCTATCCTAAACGAAATACACGAAATACATGTCCATGGCTCTGTTAATGTGGTATCCCTCTCCCAGCACGTACTCCCTTTCGAGATAGCCACCCGTGAAGAGAACTGTCGTTAATCGTCATCCGACGAAGTGACGCCACAGAAATATTAATTATACTAAAACATAGTTTAAATATAAAATGTTAAAACATTAATTAAAGTTACTTTAAGATTATTACCGTTGGAAATGTTGATCTTCACCTCTGGAAGATGCAGTACAGTATATTCGGAGAATATGTTCGGCTCACTTGCCTGAGCTCTACACCAGTAATTTTTCTCACTCGATTTCCATTTGATTCCGTCATTGTGTGTATGGAACCATACTCTCTCTCTCTCAGTGTACACTGTAAATCACAAACCTGTAATTCGGGTGAAAGGGAGCGTCATACACATATACTGGTCACTCTGTCATCAGACACTTCAGTTGTTGCATTATAATGATTCGCCAGTTGTATGTGACGTAGCAGATTCTTGTTGAAATCAGCCATACGACTTTATTCTTCTATCCAATGATGGAAAATTAGTCTTTGATATCTTTCCACACATATTGTTTCATTGAAATATGCAGGTCCTATTATTCTCTTCACATTAATAGGACATTAAATGCTATTTATTTGGTAATGGACAGTTATTTCTCACAATGGCACAAGTTTTTGTGAATATCGGTATTTTCCATTGTGGGAATTCACGCGTCCCGTAGAATGCAATTCATCTGGGTCAGTTACACTCCACAGATTCAAGAAACCAATTAAAAATGCACTCTATATAAACTAATCCTTTGTTTTTAAACCATGCACTTTCAGTAACGCACCTGTCAAACCAAACCAAACCAAACCAAACCCCATGGCACTAGAGCCCTTGAAGGGCCTTGGCCTACCAAGCGACCGCTGCTCAGCCCGAAGGCCTGCAGATTACGAGGTGTCGTGTGGTCAGCACGACGATTCCTCTCGGCCGTTATTCTTGGCTTTCTAGGCCGGGGCCGCCATCTCACCGTCAGATAGCTCCTCAATTCTAATCACGTAGGCTGAGTTGACCTCGAACCAGCCCTCAGGTCCAGGTAAAAATCCCTGACCTGGCCGGGAATCGAACCCGGGGCCTCCGGGTAAGAGGCAGGCACGCTACCCCTATACCACGGGGCCGCCAACGCACCTGTCAGTTGAACTAATTTCGACAGGTATTTTTGAGGCGAAATCTCAAGTTTCCCACAAATTTCTTGTAATTTAGCCCCTGTAAAACTTCCTTCTTCTAGAGTGTTTGTTAATTAATACTGAGTCTGAAATATTAAACTTACACTACCCGGTCCTGCTGCCTGCTGTCATTTCTTGATGGTAACAGTACTTTTGCATCCATCTCTTGGCACAGGCCAGAGCAAAGTGTAGCTTCCACTGAAGTCCCAGTCTCATCCATGGCTGTGACAATATGGAAGCTGCTGGGGTATGAGTGGTGCTGATTAATGACATTCAGAGCACAACCAGTGTGTCTGAGTGTCATGAAAGGTGTTGCTCATAGGGTTAGTTGTGCTACAATAGCACTGTCTGGCCCAGTGAGGAAAGCAATGGCAAACTACCTCACTCCTCATCTTGCCTAGTACGCCTAATTTTGGTACTGCCATTGGTTTTTGTGGTTTCCCTATAACTGCATAGCCTTTGGTGATGCTATTTGAGGATCCAACCAGCCTCTGGGCTGATGACCTAACAGACAGACACCTGGTCCTGAAGATGTCTAGTGTCAGGAAATCTGTTAACGAATTCTTTACGCGGATAATGCGCAGATTCATACTTGAAATAGCTTCTACCGATCAGTACATGTCCTAATATCTAGAGATGCGCCACGACTTCAATCTCACGCAATACTATGGCTTCAGTTGATCACTGATGCTTACACGGTTCCGAATGCTGCCGACAGCAAATTAGTCCTAATGTTGAAGGGACAGCCAGAACACGGCTAACCGTTGTCACATAGCCTGGAGAATGGTGGGAAATACGATATTGATTCCTATGCTTTGAATCGTGACGCTAGCAGCTGCCGTGCTGTGAGTGGTTTTCTTCAGTGTATTTCCGAACTCACTTTGAGCTGATTCTGTGGGAGAGCCTCAATTCTAATCCTATATATATAGATATTACAGTTAAATAAATTAGTGTAAATTATACTGAAACACACACTTCAGACATGTTTCACGCACACATGAGCTTTCAAGACCGATGGTTAAGATGTTTTTAGCCCCAAAAAGAAGTGAGAAAGTGAAATATATCTTCAACCTATCATTAAACTTACCAATTGAAGAAAAGGTCACCTTTAGATTACTTCTGTCTAAAACAATTGAACGTATCCATTCTCGTGCCTTTTATGAATATATTTCCTCTCTCAAAGCCACTATATGGTTGGATTTCTAACAGAGTGACAAAATAATAAATGAATAAGGAAAACAAAGGAAAAAGAAAGAAAGGAAACCAACATAAATGAAGGCATTAAAGCACTTGGTACCGCTATCCTGTCCTCACACACCTGTCGGAACCTGCATAAACCTGTTCTCAAATTGTCAACAATGTGCAAGAGGTGAACGTACAATGTATTTTCAGTGTGTATGACCAACATTGGTTCAAAATCATTATTTAAGGAAACTAGTCCTGTAGTACATTAATCAGATGATGACTGGTCAGAACTACTAATGAACTTTATTACTGTTGATTGGCGACTTGAGCGTCGCATATGAGTGATGACCTGTGCAATTATATTACCGGGACTGGTGAGTAGATATTTAATGTATGTGGAATTTTCTGAAAAGGAGTCCTGAGTCTTGCAATTAGGTCACATCTCAACATATTTTTTGCTATTTTGCTTTACGTCGCACAGACACAGATAGGTCTTATGGCGACGATAGGATAGGAATGGGAAGGAAGCGGCCGCGGCCTTAATTAAGGTACAATCCCAGCATTTGCCTGGTGTGAAAATTGGAAACCAGGGAAAACCATTTTCAGGGCTGCCGAGAGTGGGATTCGAACCCACTATCTCCCGGATGCAAGCTCACAGCTGCGCGCTCCTAACCGCACGGCCAACTCGCCCGGTCATCTCAACATTTATCAGGTGTAATTGTGGGAAACCTAAGAGACACCGGAGACCTTTTACCCATCTTCTTAGTCATATGATACCGAACTAGTGGCTGCGTAGTTAGCGTTAGATGATGATGATGATGATGATGATGATGATGATGATGATGATGATGCTGACGACGACTGCTGTTTTAGTGGGCAACAGTCTGAGTTATCAGGGAATGGACTTAGATGCTCTATTTCTTAATAAAGTTAAAATATAAAGTTTGAGGAAGCCTTACTCATGTTCATACGCCCAAAAAGAGCAAACTATGAATATTTCTCCTCTGTGCGCAAAGCGCCCTTCTCCGAATGCGGTGTCCATGTATAAATGAGGTAAGAGATCGCTGAGTACAAGGATCAGTATTTAAGCTTGTTAGAACTACTGACATTTAAGTTCCAGTTAATTCACCTGAGCATCTTAATATGGTACACACCTGAAATGTTGCAGTACCGGGTGAGTTGGCCGTGCGGTTAGGGGTGCGCAGCTGTGAGCTTGCATCCGGGAGATAGTGGGTTCGAACCCCACTGTCGGCAGACCTGAAGATGATTTTCCGTGTTGTCCCATTTTCACACCAGGCAAATTTTGGGGCTGTACCTTAATTAAGGCCACGGCCGCTTCCTTCTCATTCCTAGGCCTTTCCAATCCCATCGTCGCCGTAAGACTTACCTGTGTAGGTGCTTCGTAAAGCAAATAGGAAAGAAAAAAGTGCTGTTGTGTTCGAGAAGAGATCAGTTTTCTTCTTCTTCCTGGCCTTTTTCCAACAATCTATGGTCGGCACTTTGAATGGATTTGGCCTAGTTTTACGGTCTGATGCCTTTCCTTACGCCAAACCTATGTGGAGGAATTTGTTCATTATTGTGCGTTTCTGTGGTGATTCTTCGTGTGCTAAGCTTTATTTGAAGATGTGCAGTAAGACGAATACGAACACCCAGCTCCCAAGCTAGAGGTATTAACCAGACATGATTAAAATTCCCGGTCGGGAATCGAACACGGGGTCCTCTGTACGCTGACCATTCAGCCAAAACGCCGGACAAGAAAAGATCAATGTTGCCCACGGAAAATGAACGGGTCCTAGTCATTTAGGTATGCGTCTGGCTCCATGGCTAAATGGTTAGCGTGCTGGCCTTTGGTTACAGGGGTCCCGGGTTCGATTTCCGGCAGGGTCGGGAATTTTAACCACACTTGGTTAATTCCGCTGGCACGGGGGCTGGGTGTACGTGTCGTCATTTCATCCTTATCACGACGCGCAGGTTGCCTACGGGTGGCAAATCAAAAGACCTGCATCTGGCGAGCCGAACTTGTCCTCGGACACTCCCAGCACGAAAAGCCATACGTCATTTCATTTCATTTAGGTGTGCGAACGAGAGTTCAAACTCTCCGTGTATATCTAACATGTAAGATAATAATAATAATAATAATAATAATAATAATAATAATAATAAATTATTATTATAATTATATAATCATATATATTATTATTACTATTATTATTATTATTATTATTATTATTATTATTATTATTATTATTATTATTATTATTATTATTATTATTATTATTAAATATGCTATGTGTACATCAGTTTTTTATGTACTAATGGTTGCTGAATTTAAGAAAGTTAAAAACAGCGTTCTTTATAGAGGCAGTAGATGTAGTGGCACTGATATCTCTCTCTTAAAAACCAAACTATCTTACAACCTTCCACATAACCTTGGCACGAGAGGCGAGTGTGAAACTAACCAGAATACCACGATGGTCAATAATAAACCTTCTTGTTACTAATGGACTTGTAAAATAATGTAGGAAACGCAGCACCTTCATTGCTGACAGAAGCGCTTCGAACCACAAACTTTCTCACGGTGACTTGTTATTTGGGCTTAAACTCTCTCTTGTTCTTTTATAATATCTCCCCTATTATTCAATACATCAATGCATTTTGAACAAAATGTTTTTAAATTAGGTTTCTATCGATGGTTCGCACATAAATATATTTCCACTGAAGCCAATAATAATAGTGAAAAATAACCTAGTAATTCTTCCTACAAACCTTGCCTTCATGCAATTACCCTGAAGCAACATTCTATCTATAATCGACATATAAATATTATAAATTAAATAATGAAGTTAGTCTGGTCTGATATAACAACACAATGCAACTGACAAACTGTACAGAAAAAGCCCTTGAGGTTATAGATTGAGGTTGTAGATAGATACAGAAAAAGCCCTTGAGGTTATAGATAACTACAAATTTTTGTCTCCCAATTTATTAATTTAGAAATAGGCGTTCTTAACAAACACACACATATGTCGGCTGGAGGAGAGAATGGTCCATGAAACAGACAAGCATACTATAAAGTGTACAAAATAATAAGCCTTTTTGGATTAGGTATGGGATGCTAAGTGAGACAGAACGAAAAATGGAATTCCGCTCCTCTCGTCAGAAATTGGCAATCCCTTGTTCTTCGGCACGTTTTTTTCCTTCTGATTTATGTAGTATTGTAAAATCAACTAAAGCATTGCCCTTTTGGTCATCCTCACGTTGTAACATGTCATCTCACTTAGAGTAAGTTTTATACTTTTGAAAGCACGTGTTTCGTATCAAATGAAACGGGAATTCAGTGATAACACCTCGATGCAACATAACATGTAGTCTAGTTGGGAGCCTGGCTCAAATCCCGGTTACTCCATGTGAGATTTGTGCTGGACAAAGCGGAGGCGGGAAAGGTTTTTCTCCGGGTACTCCGGTTTTCCCTGTCACCTTTCATTCCAGCAACATTCAGTGATTCAGTACAACAAAGTGACCGCTGCTCAACCCAAAGCCTACAGATTACGAAGTGACGTGTGGTCAGTGTAACGAGTCCTTTCGGCCGTTATTCTTGGCTTTCTAGACCAAACCCGCTATCCCACCATCAAATAGCTTTCAAGTTGTTCTCGCGTAGCCTGAGTGGACCTCGAATCAGCCCGCAGACCCAGGTAAAACTCTCTGACCTGGCCGGGAATTAGACCCAGGTCCTCCGTGTAAGAGGCAGGGTCGCTGGCAATTTGTGTCGTATACCTTCTTAAAATTCGTAATGGATAGGTTAAAGTGAAACTAAACACTCAAAATGTTATGGAATTTTAAACTAAGAGGCCAAAAATCAATGTGATCATAGTATCTGTTTACTTACTTACTTAACTACTTACTTACTTACTTGAAAATTGACAGCCTGTTTCCTGTCATTCGACCGGGTCAGGAATGGAATGAATGAAGCCCCATCTAGCGGCGAGGATAGGAAATGTGCCGGCTGCCGAAGCCTGTCGCACTCCTCTGGGGCAATGATAAATGATTGACAGATGAAATGAAATGTTAATGGGGAATGTTGCTGGAATGAAAGATGTCAGGGAAAACCGGAGTACCCGGAGAAAAGACTTTCCCGCCTCCGCTTTGTCCAGCACAAATCTCACATGGAGTAACCGGGATTTGAGCCACGGTATCCACGCTGCCGCCTCAGCCACTTAGGCTCACTTACTTACTTACTTACTTACTTACTTACTTACTTACTTACTTACTTACTTACTTACTTACTTACTTACTTCCTTACTTACTTACTTACTTACTTACTTATTTACTTCCTGAATTTATTTGTTCAAGGATCTTCCTGGCCTAAACACCATACTTCCGAAATAATTGGAATGAAATATTGCTGTCTGTAATCTGGTGGCATTTTACGAATTATTATACTTCTTGAAATTACGTGTTACGAATTTAATAAATGGGAATTCAGCGATAACACCCCGAGGCATGATAATACAGTTTGTACTTGAGAGCCTTCGTCTTGATAAATTAGTGATTCAGTACAGGACTAGGGCTCTGCCATCCTCTGCATGTAACAACTTTTCCACGAATCTAATTTCTCGGATACCTTCATAAAATCTTCAGTAGATAGTTTAATTTGTGTAAAGTGAACCTAAATTACTGGGGGTATTATGAAATATCAAACCAGTTACTAACAAGTGGCAAATCATCTCTGTGATCGTGATGTTTGTTTACTTCACTTATAATGCTTTTTAAAAAATCCTGCTGGTTTATGCCAATAATTCCAAATAAAAATTAAACATTGCTATCTGTATTTTGAGGACACTTTACCGACTTAAAGCTGTGGATGAGCTCGTCAAGTTGGTGTAGCTGCAGCTGTTGGTCAAATAGTTTGATGGCGTGACCAAAAGAACATGATGAAGCAATAACAGTACCGTACCTGTAGCGGGATCCTTAACTGGGGAGCTGTTATTGTAAAAACAGATTGCTTCACGGCTTCCATTAGCAACTTATTACTGCAATTAAATTATATGATTTGTTTCTATGTTCCTCTAGTTCTGACAAAGACTCTACAGTTCAAGTAGTCCTAACTTGGTGCATAAAATGTGACCTGAATTTTTCACTGTGTCAGTGCTTTTTACTGGTGCTTTTCTGGGCTACTCCATTCCTCATAAACCGTTGACGGAGTTGATACTGAACACTGAGAGAGTGTCATGTAGGTTTCCAGACGGGAGAAAATATGCACTTTAGTATAGTGCAAAAGTGGAGCCTTTAGATTCATATGGTCGACTATTAAAACAACTAGAAATAATTAACCATTTTATTCCCTGCAGTTGGAATTTAGCCCATTATTTACGTTAAGTGCTTTATTTTAGTGCATCATGAAGTAAAATCCTTTACCAGTAATTAAAGTGGTAAGATGATCTTCAAGTTTGAATTTAGGTATTATTTATTTATTTATTTATTTATGTATTTATTTATTTATTTATTTATTTATTTATTTATTTATTTATTTATTTATTTATTTATTTATTTATTTATTTATTTATTTATTTATTTGTTTATTTATTGAACACTAAAAGGACTTAGTGTCCCAATTACAGTGGCGTATAAACTACAATTAACATGGCGGTACTTGTATCCAAACTCTATTCTACAATTTTATCTAATCTAATCACTATAATAGTAATAAAATATCAAAGTATTTCTCTAAAAACTAAAGAGCCTTATTATATGGTTAAAAAATACGACAAAGTAAAATGGTGAAAGAAATTGAAGCAATTCTCGTACAAGCATAATATTAGAGAACTTCACATTACAATTACCCTAATGTTTATGATTTCATAAAATGGTGCGATGAAGTTCAGTTAGAAACTGGCTCATTGGCAGACTGAAGTCAAGGCCATTCATTTTCTGAATGGCACTGTTGAAGATGCTACAGAGTCTATTCACCTGCGAGTTATCATGGGCACAAGTCCTGTTTTTTTCATTTAAAAATATTATGTTATATCTGGAACTGAAGCGAGCTACATGGAAATTTAAGAGAGACAGTACTTCAGGATTATCAATGGCATAGTTTACAATTTTTAAAATACATTTTACTGCATCCTTTCGTCTGCGAATTTCTAAACTCTCCACACCGAGATTTAAAGGGTATCACTATAGGGTACCATCAGTTGCTAGTAGCCAGTTTTTTTATATTGTAAGTATATTGTGTATAAGAAAATGTAGCAAAGGCTTTTCAGTCTGTCTAACACATAGCAAGTACAATGTAAATTAAAACACTAAAGGCATATCTGTAAAACACACACTAACATACAAAGAATGACATGTTTCGTTCTACAAGAACATCCTCAGATTCTATCAAATCACTTAAAATAAGCTTATATATGTACAGTATTGTTTACGTAGCGTAAACTTGTCGACAAGAATCTGAGGATGTTCTTGTAGAACGAAACATGTCATTCTTTGTATGTTAGTGTGTGTTTTGTCCGGCTCCGTAGCTAAATGGTTAGCGTGCTGGCCTTTGGTCCAGAGGGTCCCGGGTTCGATTCCCGGCCGGGTCGGGGATTTTAACCTTCAATGGTTAATTCCAGTGGCTCGGGGGCTGGGTGTGTGTGCCGTCTTCAGTATTAGAATTCATTACAGGTAGGGCCCCATTCTCATAGACACGCAGGTCGCCTATACGGCGTCAACTCGAAAGACCTGCACCCGGCCCCTTCGGAGGCCACACGCCATTATTATAAGTGTGTGTTTTACAGATATGCCTTTAGTGTTTTAATTTACATTGTACTTGCTATGTGTTAGACAGACTGAAAAGCATTTGCTACATTTAACTAAGTCAACACTGGAAAACATGGCTTCATTGTTAACAAATTGTATATAAGATGCATAATCAGAATGTATAAGATGTATTAAAGTATATTTTCTTTCTTTGTTCCAGGTGAGTATTGGTGATACTTGGCTCGAAGTTCCGCAAGATTTTCTGCTGTCTGTGAGTTGAATGTTAATTTGCATGTTGATACATCATAATTCCTAACGATTGTGGTAGTCGAGCAATGTAGGTCGCATTTACACTGTCAAGCAGTTGGATTGAAGATGAGTTGCAAACTTCTAACCTGTCTACTGATGTTCAGAAGTGATGCTTGGAGTTGCTCCTTGCCACGTTGTGTTGTAGATATTGGCTCATCCTCGAGGATTAGGGACATCATCGCTGCATTGTGTGTAGAAACTCTCTCTGTGATATCTGCAATACCTGTCTTCATGCAGCTGCATTTAGTTTGGAGGTATATGCACCAGTGCTTGAAAAATAGAGTATCACTTCCACTTTTTCTGAAATTAGTGAAAGAAAGAGGGGCTGCTTGGCCGAGGCGTTAAAGGCGTGCTCGGTTCACCCGGAAGGACGTGGGTTCGATTCCCCGTCAGGAAGTCGTAAAATTTAAGAAATGAGATTTCCACTTCCGGAAGTGCACATGGCCCTGATGTTCACACAGCCTACACCAAAAATGAGTACCAGGTTAATTCCTGGGGGCAAAGGCGGGCGGGCGTAGAGCTAACCACTCTACCCTACCAAGTGTCGAGGTTGCGGATGGTGGAAGCCTTTACTTTCCACCCCTCCATGGGCCTCCATGGCCTGTACGGAGATGACTTTGCTTGCTTTTTAGTGGAAGAAAGCCATTGTGTAGAATACTAGAGACTCATCCCGGCTTCGTACCGGAAAAATAGAGTGTCACTTCCACTTTTTCTGAAATTAGTGGAAGAAAGCCATTGTGTAGAATACTAGAGACTCATCCCGGCTTCGTACGGGAGCAGTTTTGATTATTATTATTATTATTATTATTATTATTATTATTATTATTATTATTATTATTTTACGTCGCACCGACGCAGTTAGGTCTTATGGCGACGATGGGACAGGAAAGGCCTAGGAATGGGAAGGAAGCGGCCGTGGCCTTAATTAAGGTACAGCATCAGCATTTGCCTGCAGTGAAAATCGGAAACCACGGAAAACCATCTTCGGGGCTGCCGACAGAGGGGTTCGAACCTACTATGCGAGTTCACAACAGCGCGCCTCTAACCGCACGGCCAACTCGCTCGATAGCAGTTTTGAATTTACGGTGATAACATGTTAAATTTCCATGTGTACGACTTTCCTCGTGATGCACTCGTATGTAGGCCTACTGTACGTATTGTTACTTGCTGGGATGTTTGGGCTTGCTGGACAGTGGCGAAACGTGGGTTAAAGTCGAAGGCATGCATAATTCAATTATACCAATTTCTACGCAAATTATAATATTATAATTATTTTAATGTTAATATTGTAATATTAGAATTAATTTCATATAATTTTAATATAATTATTGACACAATAAGATAAGTTCATTTTTTAAAATTTTAGGCATAATTCTCAAAACTTACCAACTTATTTGTACGTAAAATTGAGACGCCGCTTCTGTTTTCACGAATTTTTCAGTGACGGCATCATAAAAGGCTGAAGGTGAGTTTCTCTTCATGACTTCATTTAATGCAAGATCTAAGAATGGCAGTATAAACGTTGTTAAGATCACTACAGCCGATACATGTCCACGGTGACTTAATTTCCAAGCTCTCAAATAATAAACTTGGGCACAAGAACAATTTTACACACCCAATTAACAACGTATGTTCTTCATACAGCTTTGTATTTAAATTAAGGTTGGACACTTTGAAGACTGCACTGCATGATTGTGAACAGATTGAAAGAAATATGTGTTTTCGAATATAGAATAACGGTATCTTGTGAGATAATCCACTGCATGCAGAGAATGTCGGAACTTTTAAGAGGACAGAAATGTATGTTTCCCCAGTTCCTCGTGTCTCGTTTGTCATGGCTTGTTCCTGAGACTCGAAATAAGCAACGTTCCCCAGGTTTTGATAGATAGGCCTACTACCGTGGTCAAGTGAATGCAGTCCATATAATAACTTGAAGTCTGACGTGCCTGACTTATGCATACTCGCTTACAAGCCAAACTTGAAAATCTCTGCATGCAATTATAAAATTATGCGAAAAATTATGTAACAAATACTGTATATTAATTGCAGGGGTACTTTGCATGCTCTGCTTAGTTGTCACTGGTGCCAGAGGTGTCTCACCATCTTGCACGGGGAGAGAGAGGCAGCCTACTTGATTCGTCAGCGTGACTACGCGTAGTTCGAAATGATGATCCTTTCAATCAATCAATCAATCAATCAATCAATCAATCAATCAATCAATCAATCAATCAATCAATCAATCAATCAATCAATCAATCAATCAATCAATCAATCAATCAATCAATCAATCAATCAATCAATCAATCAATCAATCAATCAATCAATCAATCAATCAATCAATCAATCAATCGAGTCAGTCTGTCATCATTGATCTGCATTTTGGACTGTGGCTGATTCCCTACCAATTCTTTACCTAGCTTTTCTGCAGTGTTTTCAAAGATCATGGCAATTAATTGAACATTTCCCTTGATAAATTATTCCAATCCCTTATTTCTCGTCCTATAAATAAATTTTTGCCCCAATGTCTCCGCTTGAATTCCAACTTTACCTTCATATTGTTATGATCTTTCCTACTTTTAAAAGCCTCACTCGAGCTTATTCGATTACTAATTATATTCTACACCATTTCTCCACTGATAGCTTAGTCGAGCATCTCCTCTCCTTAATCCCAAGTCTTCTCAGCCCAATGTTTGCAACATTTTCGTAACACTACACTTTTGTCGGGAGCCACCAAAAACAAATCGCCATACTTTCCTCTGGATCATTTCCAGTTCTCGTATCAAGTAACCTTGGTATGGGTTCCGTACACTGGAACCATACTCTAAATGGGGTCTTACCAGAGACTGATACACCCTCTCCTGTATATCCTTACTACAACACGTAAATACAGTCATAAAATGTATCCTTTCTTTACAACCTCGTTAATGTGATTACCGCAATGAATATCATTCCGTATATTAACACCTGAGGGCATAAAGTGATCCCCTACCGGGCGAGTTGGCAGTGCGATTAGGGTCGTGCAGCTGTGAGCCTGCATCCGGGAGATAGTGGGTTCGAACTCCACTGTCGGCAGCCCTGAAGATGGTTTCCCCATTTTCACACTAGGCGAATGCTGGGGCCGTACCTTAATTTAGGCCACGGCCGCTCCCTTTCCACTCCTAGGCCTTTCCTAGCCCATCGTCGCCATAAGACCCATCTGTGTCGATGCGACGTAAAGCAAATAGCAAAAAGAAAAGTGATCCCCATGAAGTACTAGCACACCTTCAACATAGTAATTAAAACTGAGCGGACTTTTCCTCTCGGTGAAACTTACAATCTGACTTTTCATCCCATTTATCATCATACTATTATCTGCTGTCCATTTCACAACATTGCTGAGGTCTTTTTGTAGTCACTCACAGTCCTGTAACTTGTTTACTGTTCTACACAATATAAGGACGTATGCACATAGCCTTATCTGTGAGTACAGTTCTTTACTCATATCATTTATACATATATATATATATATATATATATATATATATATATATATATATATATATTTTAAATAAAGAATGCTGTTTATTCGGGGCATCGACCTAAGAAGTTATTTTACCCATATGTTGTGAACCTGCACGTATTTGGAAATGGCGGAAGTGTAAAGTGTTGAATGTGAGAAAAGGAACATTAAGGACGACACAAACACCCAGTCCCCAGGCCAGGGATATTAATCATTTACAATCAAAAACACCTGACCCGCCCGGAAATCGAACCCGTGGCTGCCGGGTGACAGGCGGACGCATTGCCCCCTACACCGCGGGGCTGGACGTACTACCCACAAGAAAACATAAAGGTCCAATAATATTGCCCTGTGGGACACTCCTCTTAATCATTACAAGATCAGATAACGCTTCACCTACTGTAATTCTCTGAGTTCTGTTGCTAGAAGTTCAGCCACCCGTTTAACCAACCTTTTTTCTAGTCCAATAGCCCTCGTATTCGCCAGTAGTCTCCTATGATCTACCCTATCAAAAATCTTGGATAGATTAATAGCGATACAGGCCATTTGACCCCCTGAATCTAAAATAACTGCTATAACTTGATGGAATCCTACAATCTGAGCCTGACTGGAACAACCTTTCCTATATCTGAAATGCCTTCTATCAAACATTAATTTCGCAAACGTGTCTAATATAATCAGAAATAATGCTTTTCCATGGCTTACAAACGGCACATGTCCCCTGTGTACTGGGATTGCCATTACAACAGGCCGATGACCTCAATTTTAGGCCCCTTTAAACAACAAGTATCAAGCAACTATTGCAACTCTCGATTGGGTCGATGACCTAGCTATTAGGCCTATTTAAACAACTCTGGTATAGTTTCTTCATTTAAGGGGTAATCAAATAAGTCAGATATGCACCACTACATTTCAACCACCGAGCAAGTGGTTTCCCATTTTCACACCAGTCGCTCTTTACACATATCATTTATATATATAAGAAAACATAAAGGTCCTATAATAGCCCTGTGGGACTCTCCTTTTAATCATTACAGGATCAGATAACGCTTCACCTACTTGAATTCTCTGAGTTCAATTTTCTAGAAGTTTAGCCACCAATTTAACCATCCTTTTGTCTAGTCCAATAGCCCTTAATTAAGGCCAGGGTCGGTTCCTTTCCACTCCTAGCCCTTTCCTACCCCATCGTCGCCGGTTAGACGTAAAGCAAATTTTAAAAAAAAGTTGTCATCAATATTAAAGAACTGCAAAGATTTGCCATTGCAGACCATTTGGAAACCATCAAGTGAAAGTATTTTCTCCATTATTTGCATACATCACATATCTTCTCGGAATGAACTGTTTCTTCAGTTTAACATTCATGAAATCTAACGCACATTTGGACATTTGCAGGAGTTTAGCGTAACACATCTTGTAGAAAACAATATAGACTCTATTTATTTTCTAAATTACTTTTATTCTTTGCCTATCATTTTGCACTTAACCAGACGTTGAACGCCTGGAGTCATTTCATCAATATATTTTATCGTGAGAACATCGTCCAAGTAGTCATTGGATAAACAATTATTTTCACCTTATTCATGCATCTATCTGACGTAGGTACTAGAGTCCGCTACATATTTTTGTTATTTATCAATGATATAGAGATAAGTGGACGTGTCCAGTTTTAGTAAATCATGAAATACCAGGCCTAATTTTTGCAGACGATATCCTGCTGATGATAACGGCTGGAGGCATGCAAAAGTGTATCAGTGCTGTGGCAGAGTTTTCAAAAATATGGTCATTAAAAATTAACATCACCAAAACGAAAGTTCTGATTTGTAAAAAGGGATCTAAACGAGCGAAGAATGACAATGAACAATGGGCGATAGACGGATGTCAAGTGGAGCTCACGAATAGATTAGAGAACTTGAGAATATAGCAAATGACGGGAAATGGGTCCACCAGATAAAATAAGCAAAATGGAAAGGCCTTGCAGCATTATCATTAACTCGAATTACACACATACATACATTATCATTATAGACTGTTATGCCTTTCAGCGTTCAGTCTGCAAGCCTCTGTGAATTTACTAAACGTCGCCACAATCCTCGATTTGCAACTAGTGTTGTGGCCTCATTTAGTTCTATACCTCTTATCTTTAAATCGTTAGAAACCGAGTCTAACCATAGTCGTCTTGGTCTCCCTCTACTTCTCTTACCCTCCATAACAGAGTCCATTATTCTCCTAGGTAACGTATCCTCATCCATTAGCCTCACATGACCCCACCACTGAAGCCGGTTTATGCGTACAGCTTCATCCATCGAGTTCATTCCTAAATGAGCCTTTATCTCCTCATTCCGAGTAACCTCCTGCCATTGTTCCCACCTGTTTGTACCAGCAACTATTCTTGCTACTTTCATGTCTGCTACTTCTAACTTATGAATAAGATATCCTGAGTCCACCCAGCTTTCGCTCCCGTAAAGCAAAGTTGGTCTGAAAACAGACCGATGTAAAGATAGTTTCGTCTGGGAGCTGACTTCCTTCTTACAGAATACTGTTGACCGCAACTGCGAGCTCACTGCATTAGCTTTACTACATCTTGATTCAATCTCACTTACTATATTACCATCCTGGGAGAACTCACAACCTACATACTTGAAATTATCGACCTGTTCTAGATTTGTATCACCAATCTGACATTCAATTCTGTTGAATTTCTTACCTACTGACATCAATTTAGTCTTCGAGAAGCTAATTTTCATACCATACTCATTGCACCTATTTTCAAGTTCCAAGATATTAGACTGCAGGCTTTCGGCACAGTCTGCCATTAAGACCAGTTCGTCAGCATAGGCCAAACTGCTTACTACATTTCCACCTAACTGAATCCCTCCCTGCCATTAACTAGAATTCTTGAAAAAAAATTCCAAATATAGATTATAATATTCAGAAAAATGTCCTGCAAGTTGTAGTGAAAAATGGAATGTAATATGGAGCTGAAGTATGGGGAGTAGAGAAAGAGTGTGAGATGCTGACTCAGGTAATAAGAACATTTTGTAAAAATTATAATGGGGTTACCAAATTGTACAGCAAACTGTGGAGTAAGATTAATATGTGAAGAAGGTATTCAAGTAGATACAGTATTCTTAACAGGATTTTGAAATATTTGTTAAGATTGAAAAGAAGAGAGGCTGGTCAGCTCCTGCAGATTGCATATGAACATCAGAGAGAAAATAGTCAGGGAGAGTACAGGCTAACTAAGGTTAAAAGTATACTAGACGGGTTTGCATTCGGAAATTATTGGGAGAAGGGCCTCGAGAGGTTGGAGATATCGACGAGTAAACTAGACATAGAAGTTAGTAATATTCAAAGACAGTGGTTGGTATCCGCATGTAGGAGCAGGGCGACCATCTCAAAATTCAATTGGATAAGTGTCCGGCTCCGTGGCTAAATGATTAGCGTGCTGGCCTTCGGTCAAAGGGGTGCCGGGTTCGATTCCCGGCAGGGTCGGAAATTTTAACCATCATTGGTTAATTTCCCTGGCACGGGGGCTGGGTGTATTTGTTGTCTTCATCATCATTCCATCCTCATCACGACGCGCAGGTCGCCTACGGGTGTCAAATCAAAAGACCTGCACCTGGCGAGCCGAACCCGTCCTGGAATCTCCCGGCACTAAAAGCCATACGCCATTTCATTTTCATTGGATAAGTCAGAGTATGTACATAAATACTGTGAATGTAAACAGAAGAGAAACACGAGATTTGATCTGGTGGATGATGGAAATTTATAGGAATAAGGGATGGATTAGGGGGGAGGATACAGTGGGGTGCCTTCTCTGTAGCGAACATAGAGAAGAATTTCACATGCTGAAATCCTGTAAAGAAACTCTAGTGGTTAGAAGGAACTTTTTGAGTAGTAATGAACAACATATGGTCAGTGAGATTGAGAATGGATATAGAATTATTAGGATGATAAGTAAAGAATTATATAAGCCTAGTAATCTCAGTAAGTTATTAATTGTAATTTGAAATATGTGTAGAAGAAAGTTGCAAGATCCTGTGATGCGCAAGAATAGACTACGGATAGATAGATGTTTGAGTTATGAATCGGTTAGTTAAGAATCTGTCAATAGTGGTAATTAGTACACTGACTTAGCAAATGTCATGGGATAGTCACCTAATAGCGTGTGGGTCCTCCTGTATCCCTGCGAACTGCAGTGAGACGCCGTGGAAGTGAGTCGACAAGTCCCTGGTAGTCCTCTGGACGCAGCTGGCACCAAATCGTTTGCAGAGCGGCCGCCAATGCTGGTCTGTTCGTGGGTCAGGATTCATGGCAAGGAGCCTGCGTTCCAGGACATCCCAGATATGCTCGATAGGGTTCATATCGGGGTTCCTCGGTGGCCATGGCAGTCGTTGGACCTCCGCTGCATGTTCCTGGAACCATTCCCGGTCGACGTGGGAGCGATGCGGTGGCGCCTTATCATGTTGAAACACCGCAGAACCGTCTGGGCGTTGGAAGGCCAAAAATGGGTGGAGATGGTCTCCGAGCAGCTCAACATACCGCGTACCATTCAAAGTCTCTTCCAGAACAAATAGAGGGCCCATTCCATACCAGGAAAATGCACCCCAGACCATAACAGAGACACCAGCGCCCTGGACCACACCTTCGAGGCAGGCGGGATCCATCGCTTCATGTGGTCTGCGCCATACACGGTGCCTCCCATCGGCATGATGCAGTTGAAATCGTGATTCGTCCGAACATATCACGTTACGCCATTGTTCCAGTGTCCATCCCTGGTGACTGGCGACAAATGCGCGTCGTTGTGCCCGATGACTTTGGGTTAACAGTGACATCCGTGTGCGGCGCCGGCTCCCATACCCCATAGAACCCATGTTCCTACGGATTGTCCACTGGGAGACGTGTCTAGCACGGCCTGTGTTGAATTGAGCCGTGATTTGTTGCACGGTTGCCCGTATGTCACTATTGAAAATCCGTCTCAGATGTCGCCGGTCACTGTCATCGATGGTGGCTGGACGACCGGTCGTTCGTCTGTTGTGGACGGTGACACCCGCATTCAACCATCCACGATACACCCCGGACACGGTTGATCGTGTGAAGCCGAATTCCCGCACCACTTCCGAAATCGCACTTCCCATCCGTCGCGCACCGACCACCATACCACGTTCGAACCGTGTCAGCTCACGACGACGTTCCATGTTATAGCTGTCACATGCACAGCCACTGCTCACAAAGTCTCCTATACAACTGCCGCTGGCACAGGGGGCGTGTGGTGCGCAGACAACACACCTGCGCATCTGTGCTCCGCTATCCCATGACATTTGCTCAGTCAGTGTATAGTAAGTATTAGTATCATTGTATTGTTGTTGTCGTTAATACTCCATATTGTAATTAATTGCTAAATTTCATGTAAGATGTCAGGGCCCAATAGATAGAACCTCAGCTGCTGATATTCCGTAGATGTAGGATGAGAACATTAATTCATTCATTCTGTCATTCATTACTCCCATCCATCCATCATTCATTCAGTCATTCACTCATTCAATAATGAGGGCTCCCTCCGCAGTTATTGGTTATCCGTTGCTGTGAGTGAAGAGTTTCATTTGCTTATCGTGCATGCATGAATTCTATTCATTCATTCCGAATGGGATAGTCTCTCCGTAGCTACTGGTGCTTCGTAGCTATAGGCCGAGTGCATTTAATTCATCCGTTCATAAATACATCCATGCATTCACTCATCGACTCATTCAATTAGGAATGCTCTCTCCTCAGTCCCACCGGGCGAGTTGGCCGTGCGCGTAGAGGCGCGCGGCTGTGAGCTTGCATCCGGGAGATTGTAGGTTCGAATCCCACTATCGGCAGCCCTGAAAATGGTTTTCCGTGGTTTCCCATTTTCACACCAGGCAAATGCTGGGGCTGTACCTTAATTAAGGCCACGGCCGCTTCCTTCCAACTCCTAGGCCTTTCCTATCCCATCGTCGCCATAAGACCTATCTGTGTCGGCGCGACGTAAAGCCCCTAGCAAAAAAAAATCCTCAGTCCCAACGGCCGTAGCCGTGTTGAAACACCGGATCCCGTGAGATCTGCGAAGTTAAGCAACATTGGGGGTGGTCAGGAGTTGGATGGGTTGCCACGCGCTGTTGGTGGGGGTGGGGTAAGGGAATGGAGGAGCGGAAAGGAACTGGCCACCCTAGCGCACGTAAACTCCGGCTCAGGAACACCTCTGCGGAGGTTCGGACCTGCCTTCGGGCAGAATAACCCTTACCTTACCTCTCCTCAGTCGGTGGTTATCCGTGGCTGAGAGAGAAGTGTTTATTCATTCGTGCATGCATGAATACAATTCAGTCACGCAATCATTAAGTCATTCATTCATTCATTCATGCAGCCATTCTTTTATTCAATGTATGCATAGTGTCTATTTAATGTGGAGGAGAACGCTGCACAAACTTATAACACATAAACACTGAGTCCGCTGCACGTCGACTACTGGTGCAGACAAATGGGTAACGTCATTAATGCCAGCCCGCAAACTGTACTCCTACGAGTCTAAGCCACTCTTAGCTCACCCACGGCAACCCTACCGGTCAGTCGTCTAGCATCCGCTGTGCTCCTACGAGCCACTCTTAGCTCACCCACGGCAACCCTACCGGTCAGTCGTCTAGCATCCGCTGTGCTCCTACGAGCCACTCTTAGCTCAGCCACGGCAACCCTACCGGTCAGTCGTCTAGCATCCGCTGTGCTCCTACGAGCCACTCTTAGCTCACCCACGGCAACCCTACCGGTCAGTCGTCTAGCATCCGCTGCGGTTTCAGGAATTGGAAAATACAGTAGCTTCTCTGAACCTCGGGTAATTTAATTGACAAGGGAAACTGCTTAAAATTTCACTCTTAGTAATATTGTATGTACTTCTATGAGGTACTTAGGCAGCTGTTGTCCACGACCTTTATCACACTCCCAATTAATTAGAAATGTATCTAGAAGTTTCGGCATCTCAGACAGATTTTACACAGTAAATATACGGATCTGTTGACCAAAATATCTTAGTCTCGATCATGAAGCTGCAGTACCTCGTAGCCTGTATTGTCTAAAGAAGTCCTTGACTTATTATATGAAATAGATGTTGTCAGAGCCTGGAGAGTTGCCACCATATGGCCGTCAAATATTTATCTGTAGCGGTGTAGCCTAAAACGTGATATTTTTCGTTATGAAGGCCACTTTTTGACGTTTTCACAATAACTACGTAATATTTATGTTAGCATGCCGGTGGATAAATTAACATTTGTTATAGCATTCAGAAAGTTCTGGCTGCACTCTTAATCCAAACAAGTACACGGAAACGTGGTCTTGCCCAAGTCTATAAGAATTGACTACTTAGCATAAAGAAGTCATTACTTATTTTGTTTTCAGTCGCTGGAATGATGTTTTATCAGTAACTGGATTGTTGACCTTCTCTCAGTATGGCATGGTCTTCCATAGGTTCATTGTTTGAAAGTATACATTAATACTGGATTCAAGTTCTCGTTGAATTAAACAGAAATTAGAGAATTGAAATACTCTTCGGATGGTAAGGTTCCTTCTAAAGTATTTCCTCCTTCACAACCGTGGGTGCTAATACGTGTTCGGGAAGAGGAGAACCAGGAGACTGAGACTGAGTGGTTTAATCTAGGTCATTGTAGCTTTCGGATGGTATCTTGTCTGTGGTCTTTCCTGCATTTTCTAACAGTCACTCTACGAAATACTTGAAGAGTACCTCATCTAGGCATTCGAACCCAATCTCAGTTAACACAGTTCTCTTGCATGGAGCCGATGATCACGTTATTCCTAGCTCCAGAAGACAGTGGCAATGCTTTCTCTCCAAGGTGGTCGTGGTTCGTACCCCGGCCAATGTATGTGTAATCAGATTAAAAGTCATGACCCCTTGGTTCGAATTCCACGACACTAGAGGTCCCGTGGCTATGATTACGATATCAACAGTCACGCAAAACTACAAGCTTGTTTAGAGCTGATCGCTTGTAAAAGAGATAAATTAAGCTGAATGATAATGTTAATTAGGCGATGAATACAGTATTTGATTTGCTATCATCAACCGAGATTCTATCCATATTATGCTGTGTTTCTGTGTAATGTAAGTTTGTGTTTGATTTATTCTATCTCAGCTTACTCGCTTAATACTCGTAACGTGCATCGACCACTTCACTGACATATCTCTATAACATACAAACATGGTGCCAACGTCTGTGGTGAATCTCCTTCATTTGACTAGTACGTATCTTAATTTTTAAGGGATATTCAGTCAATGTGCTCTTCTCTTAGTCGTCATAATAACTGATTCGAACTGTTGCTGCGGTCAGTGCAGTAGCCAGAGTAATAGTCGCTGGGCAGAATGATGACCTTCTGACAGGATTCGATCGCGGCTCGGTCTGGTGGTATTTAAAGCTGCTCTAATACGTCGGCCTCTTGTCGGTAGATTTACCAGCACGTAAAAGAACTCGTGATGCGCAAACTTTCCGGCACATATGCGTCTCCGAAAGCTGTAAAGGTAGTTGGTGGGACTTAGAACTATTATTATTATTATTATTATTATTATTATTATTATTATTATTATTATTATTATTATTATTATTATTATTATCTATATATTAATTTTTTATGAAAACTAAAGCCAGTCAGTCCGGCCATTCTATCCGGTCGATTTCCTTCATTTTTTAAACTGAAAGGTATTCATGCACAGATTTGTCATCAGGTACTAAATCACTTAACTTCCGCCTTCCTCATTTTATTTGATTTTTTCAATTTTTTGTCACTTTGAAGCAACCATATCTTTGATTCGAATTGGGGTATGCAGTTCGTTTTGGTCTAAAAACGCTCAGTGAATCAAGCGCTTTCTTTTGAGGCAATAACTACTTAAATTGGTAGATTCTATTAGTACATTTGTCTCCATGACGAAGATCTTTGAAGGACTTTTTAACAGTTCGGCGCGTAGTGTTGTTCCAAGGAACGTTTAATTCAATTTCTTTGCGTGATGTATTTTTCAAGTGTTTTGTTGACATAATACTACATTGTATTACCACAGCAGATCATGTGCTTTATTTCATTAACTCGAAACGTTGCAAATACATCCGTGAGGATAGTAACGAACAACACCATACTTTGTAAATTGCGGGCGGAGCCAGCGGGAAACTGCTAGTTATTATTATTCAGGGTAACAAAATATTTATAATTGTAGAGAAATCATGAACCTCATATAGATATCCTGTATTCATAGAAGTCCGGGTTCGATTCCCGACCATGCCGGAGACTTTAAATGGATATTGTTAACTTCTCCGGATCAGAGTCTGGTTATTTGTATTTGTATTAATACACATCTTCATGTACTCAGATCGCACTACCAACCGCCATAGACACACGCAATATGGATGACATCCTTCCACATAGGTTTGGCGCCAAGAAGGGCACCGGGCCGTAAAGCTAGGCTTAATCCAAACATAGTGCCGGCCCTGAGTAATTGGGATCATGATAATAATAATAATAATAATAATAATAATAATAATAATAATAATAATAATAACAGTAATAATAATAAGATATTTACATGCTGAAGGTTTTGCAACTGTTGTCCGGCTCCTCAGCTGTATGGTCTGCGTATTGGCCTTCGGTTCAGACGGCTCCGGGTTCGATTCACGGTCGGGCCGAGGACTTTAACTGCGCATGGTTAATTCGTCTGGCTCTGGGACTGGGTGTTTGTGTTCTTCTCAATACACCTTTCTTCATCTTCATACAAAACAACGCACTACTAACCACCACAGCAGAAATATTCAATAGTGAATACATCGCTCAATACATGGTTGGCGTCAGGAATACCATTCTGCCGTAAAACTGGGCCAATGGGCCAAATCCACACCAGATTCCGTCCCCAAAAAATTGGGGAAGAGTCCAGCAAAAAGGAAGGTGACTACTCTAAATACAATGAAGATATTTTGATGATAAACCGCTAGTAAAAAAGAAAATTACTGTTTATCATTCCTTACTTGTTTTGTTGTTGCTTGTTGAGTGGTTGAGAATACTTATTTCAAACTTTGTTTTAAAGGTTGCGTGATCATGCCAAAATGTGACAACCAAACCTTGGGAGCAGGACTCGAGTACCCTATATAGCCTATAGAAGGGATAATGCCAGAACAGTTTCTTCTCGTCTGTTCATGGCTACACATGACTTGACATTTATTACAGTCGGATTAGAGTCGATCAGAGTTAACAAGCTCGGTGCGATTAGCTGGCAGCTCCTTCGTGAATGTCGCATGCCTGTCTAGGCTTGACTCCGTGCGTGTAACTTAATGTCATGACCTTAACAGCGCATCAATCTGAGGACTGCAACGTAGAGTGATACATTAACGCGCTGAAGACTATGCTCAGCTGCTCTGAAGGAGCCTACTACCGGCCGATCAGAAAAGTATGTGCTCTTATCCAACGATGTACCGGGTCTAATGTAGAAACTATTTCTTTTTTTGCTATTGGCTTTACGTCGCACCGACACAGATAGACTAGGTCTTATGGCGACGATGGGACAGGAAAGGCCTAGGAAGTGGAAGGAAGCGGCCGTGGCCTTAATTAAGGTACAGCTCCGGCATTTGCCTGGTGTGAAAATGGGAAACCACGGAAAACCATCTTCAGGGCTAACGACAGTGGGGTTCGAATCCGCTATCTCCCGAATACTGGATACTGGCCGCACTTAAGCGACTGCAGCTATCGAGCTCGGTAATGTAGAATCTAAATGTGTGGAAATTATCATTAGATCGTCAGAACTAGCGAAATAACCATCCGAGTCAACAGGCCGCAGAGGCTCGTCGATATCGGGTGGTTAAAACTTCCATACCGTCCAGATGCAGTAGAATGTTCTCAAGACGAACTGTCGACTCTATGATTGTTTCTTTCTTAGTCCTTTGTCGACATGTTTGCGAATGTTACTATTATCGTCGTTACACCCACTTTCCTAGAACCCAATCATCTTAATCACCACCACCATCTTATTCTTATTCTTCTTGTTCTTGACATTTTTTCCTATTTCTTGGTGTCGGCACTTCGGCTGGATTTGGCCCAGTTTTACGGCTGGATGCCCTTCTTGACGCCAACCCTACGTGGAGGGATGTATTGACTATTGCATGTTTCTTTGGCGGTTGGTAGTGTGGTGTGTTGTGTTGTATGTAGATAAAGACTTGTGTATTATGACGAGCACGACCATCCAATCCCCGAGGAGGAATTAATCACTCTTAGTTAAAATCCCCGACCCGGTCGGGACCCTCTGAGATGAACTTCGCTACGCTGACCTTGAAGTCAGGAATCCAGAATCCCTTTATACCAAATGAATATAATTAATTTTATATCCCTTACATCGTTGCAATTCAAAGTCACTGGATAGTTTTGCGATATAGTGCTGTACTGTCATTAGACTTCGCCCCCTTAACTACATTTATGGTTTTCGGGGACGCCGAGATCTCGAATATTTTGTCCTCACAGTTCTTTACGTAGCCTACTGGTATATTTACCAACATGAGGCTAGCGTATGCGAGCACCTTCAAATACCACTGGTTTGAGTTGGATTTGAACCCACGATTTTGAGCTCAAACAAACCAGTGCTATACCATCCAAACCAGTCAGCCCGTTAACCTTTTCAGTACAAAGTTTTATTCACCCTTATGCTTGCCCATCCCGAGTTTTTGTGGATGTTCTAGCAATGGCTGAAATGGGATAAGCAATTGAAGTTTTTTACAAAAATTATTTGCAAAGTTACTGAACGGTCATGGAAGGAAAACGTTAACCGTTAACTCTGGCCTCTTTCGCCAGAACTGAACAACTGTGTGATCAGCTTCCATAGATTCATTCACTGCAAACACGTTTTCGATATCGTCATGAAATCCACAATTATCACCATTCCCGGCAATATCTAAAATATCATCCTCCATCATGCTTTCATTACACCTGGGTAGAGACATGTAGGAAGACAGAAAACAGTTGTCAACGTTGAACACAAGGTATAAGCATATTGTAAAGTAGTTAATCGAATCAACTGTCATCTTTACAGGGCACTGACTAGCACCGTAGCTAAATGGTTGGCTTGCTGGTCTTTGGACAAGGGATCCCGGGTTCGAATTCGGCCAGGTTGGAGATTTTAACCTCCGTTAGTTAATTCCTCTGGCTCGAGGACTGATATTTCGGTCATCTTCATTATTTTAAATTTTTCTTCGTACTGTTACAGTTAGGCATTGCCCGGTGACAACATTTATAATATATACGGTATAAATTCAAGGTATTTATATAATACAATTTACTCTCTTCAGTTGTCCTGTAGAAACTCCCACATGTTTAAGAAAGGGTACTAATATTTCTTCAGGCAGTTTGTTCCATGCGTCAATACGCTAGTTTGTGAAAGAGAATTTTGTATAATTTGTCTTCGGAGCCCTCTTTCTTATTTTATGTAAATTGTCATTTACTCAGGATTGAGCATTCTCACTTTGATTTCTAGCCAGGCTTGCTCATCTCTACACCCCTTGAAGAAGCCGTATATTCCGTCTATGCTGCAAGGATTCCCATCCCAATGTCTTAATCATATCCGAGACACACTCGCTGCGCGATAACTTCCCAAATACAAATCTCTGAACCATTTCAAGTTTGTGTATTAGTTAAACCTGATGCGGGTCCCATACGTTTGTAGCATATTCAAGTACAGGCCTTACAAGTGCTTGGTATGCAAGATCTTTGGCTTGCCTGCTACTGCCCTTCAGGTTCCTCATTACCTAGTATAACGACTTGTAAGCTCTGTTTACCACGTCCTCCACGTGCTCCCCACAATTTAGGTCTCGGTTTACTTTTATCCCTAAGTAGCAGCACGATTCTATACGTTGGATAGATTCGTTCATATATGTCTCTTAAAAATGTTTGTTTGTCCTTGCGTTTTGGTAGTTGCCCCCCGCCCCCCAGCAGACACGCAGGTCGCCAATGTGCGTACACTCGAAAGACGTTCATCAGGCATCTCCGGAGGCTATACGCTATAATTATTAGCTTCTTCTTATTATTATTATTTACAGGGCACTGTCAAATAATACCACCTTGTGCTGAACAACGGAACTGCAGCGTGAGATTAAACTCGGAGAGTGAGACATTTGAAATCTGAGTTAACTCGTGTTTGGGACAGTGGAAAATGTGTTGAGTTCCGAGTTAACTCGGGCATGAGATAAGGTTAAATGAATTCGGAACGTTAAAATAGCATTATTATCATCATACTCAATGTAATACAAAGTCATTCTCAATGTTTGGTTCATCACGTATTTGGGAGAGGTCATTTCGCACTGAATAGTCCACATCCGTCCCACTCAATCGTTTACCTTGTTTGACACAATGTGTACGGCTCATTAAAATGTGCACGAGCCAATGGGCGTATTAACAAGAGAAGTTAACACACGCAACTTAAAATAGCCTTCATGGCTTACTTTGACCCTAAATGTTCGATTCTTCATGCGTAAAGTAAGACTAGTTTACAAAAACAGCGTCTTGCATCTCATTATTCATGTAAAAACCGTGTCTCCACATATATGCTTCCCCGAAAATTTGAAAATCACTGCGGGGTGGAAAGGTCAAAATCTGTGTTGAATGTCAAATGCTTGTGTTTTCGCTTGAATCTGGAATGCCAACCCTTGACCTTTGTCACAGTGTACAGGCGGTCGTTAATGTGAACGTCTCCTGCGGAGAGCTGTCTTGCCTGCTTCAACTTGATTGATGTTCGCAGAGATTTTAGAGTTTGTGCCAGCGGGCAGCGTTTATGGCCTTACAGGAGGTGAGAAACTCAATCCGAAGTGGTTCCGTCAGCCCGGTTTGGAGCACGATGTGCTGAAGTAAAGCAGACCATTACTGTCAATGCATGTCGGCGGAACCACCGATCAGTGAGCCATAATAGCATGCTTTGTCTCAAAGGTGATAATTTAATTTGGTATTCGAATGACGTGTAACTTTCTTCGCTGTCGTGATTTGAATGATCCTTGGAGACAGATACGACTGTTTGGCTTGAAACAATATAAATTTGATAACAATTTTGCTATTAAATTTGAGTGTATAATAAAATAATTCCACGGTTTCCATGCGGACGTTGAAGATTCCACCTTAATGTTACAATATTGATTATAATTTAAGAAAATGTTGATGTTCGAGGAAGGTAACTTTGTCTAACTGGGGGATAGAAATATTGTGCTCGTAAGTCTCGTGTTGTGATGTCAGTATAACCCATTGCTGATAATTGCTGTGTGTACCCACTTTTCATCGTGGGGTGAAAGGGAAAAGCGGTCTGTACCTTGGTGAGCTGATTTTTTTTACAAGTTGCTTTACGTCGCACCGACACAAATAGCTCTTATGGCGACGATGGGAAAGGAAAGGGCTAGGAGTGGGAAGGAAGCGGCCGTGATCTTAATTAAGGTACAGCCCCAGCATTTGCTTGATGTGAAAATGGGAAACCACGGAAAACCATCTTCAGGGCTACCGACAGTGGGGTTCGAACCCACTATCTCCCGAATACTGGATACCGGCCGGAGCTATCGAGTTCAGTAGATGAATTTCTATCCGCTTAAGGTGAGATGGAGAAGTTTAGACAAGCATATCGTTTACTGTTGTTTAATGAAGAGATGATTTGTGTCCAACTCCTGGGTTGAATGGTCAGTGTCCAAGCAAGTGGCTGTGCAGTTCGGGTCATGTAGCTATCAGCGTACATTCGAGAGATAGCGGGTTCAAACCCCACTGTCGTCAGCCCTGAACATGCTTTTCCGTTGTATCCCATTTTCACACCAAGCAAATGCCGGGTCTGTACCTTAATTAAGGACATGGTCGCTTCCTTCCCACTCCTAGCCCTTTCCTATCCCATCGTCATCATAAGCCCTATGTGTGTTGGTGCGACGTAAAGCAGACTGTAAAAAAAAGAATGGTCAGTGTAGAGGCCTTCTGTTCAGAAGATCCCAAATTCAATTCCCGGCTGTGCTGAGCATTTTAGGTACGTCTAGATAATTCCTCTGGCTCGGAGACTGAGTGTTTATATTTTTCTTAACACACACAAGTTCATTTCCATTAAACACACCGCACTGACAACCACCGCATGAACATTCATGTTGGATAAATTCATGGCGGTAGGAAGGGAATCCAACTGTAAAACTGGGCCGAGTCCACATGTGCTACACAACTCAACCGCGATCACACCGGGGACGATGAAGTGTAGAAAACAAATACTGTACGTAGCATATTCAGTGGTTTTTAACATTGCGCAATATATTTGTAATGACCTGTTAGGAAGTTAATGTATTACACGCCATAATGTTTAATGCTGTAGGGACGCAAAATCCAATGAAGGAAGTTATTCGTTCCTACGGAAGGAACTACGAAACAATATTCACCTAAGATGAAAACCTATAACCGCTTTTCCGGTCATTGACGGGGTCGGGGGTGTAATGAATGAAACATATATAGGCTGTTAGTACGATGGGGTCGCCACTCCCAAGGTGATATATTAATGACTGATCGATGCTATGAAATGAGAATGGAGAGTGTTGCTGGAATGAAAGATGACAAGGAAAACCGGAGTACCGTGAGAAAAACCTGTCCCGCCTCCGCTTTGTTCAGCACAAATCTCACATGGAGCGACCAGGATTTAAACCACGGTATCCAGCGGTGAGAGGCCGACACGCTGCCGTCTGAACCACAGAGGCTCTTCACCTAAGATATTACACCAAAATAATTTCTAATTCATTAAGATATCGATAATCTGTTTTCATATTCCGCAATGGTATTAAAGGCTTCGTGAAACATTGTGCTAAGTTTTCCGGTGGGATTCTTAATAATGGAGATCTCGACACCAACTTCGTTTGTTTAAGTGGAACTCCAGTATTTTCTGCGACTAACAGAAAATGTCACACTGTTACGACTTCAGACATGTTATTACTATTCATAAAATGGACAATTACTTCATGAAATATCAATAATACTTTTTTTTCAATCTAATGGCGGTCGGGAAGCCTCCATGGCTCAGGCGGCCTCTCACCACTAAATACCGTGGTTCAAATCCCGGTCACTCTGTGTGAGATTTGTGCTGGACAAAGCGGAGGCAGAACATGTTTTTCTCCGTGTACTCCGGTTTTCCCTGTCATCTTTCATTCCAGCAACACTCACCAGTATCGTTTCATTTCATTAATCATTCATTAATCATTGCCCCAGAGGAGTGCGACAGGCTTCGGTAGCCAGCACATTCCCTATCCTCGCCGTTAGATGGGGGTTTCATTCATTCCATTCCTGACCCAGTCGAATGACTGGAAACAGGCTGTGGATTTTCATTCAACGGCGGTCAGCCTCGGAAGACCATGCGCCCAGTATTGTTACGTGAGAGAAGGATCTGGTTCAAGTCGGCTATTTCTCCAGGTTTTCTCTGGGCAGTGAGGGGTCTCCAAGATTATGAAGAGTCGCTTTTCTTTCATATGTCGGTGAAGGGCTGAAGAAGGATCTCTCTGGTGCACCGAGGAAGGTTGGATATCGTCAAGTCATACCGTGGAGGTGAGTTCTAACTCATGGAGTGTGGATGGCGATGCAAGAGGGCACGTATAGGAAGGTCTTCTGATTAGTAGATGGTGAATGTAAACATTCGAACGATAATAATAATGATGCTATTGGTTTCGCATCCCACTAAGTACATTAACGGTTTTCGGAGAAACCGAGATGTCGGAATTTTGTCCCGCAGGAGTTCTTTTACGTGCTAGTAAATCGACCGACACGAGGCTGATATATTTCAGCACCTTCAAATACCACCTGACTGAGCCGGGATCGATCCCGCCAACTCGAGCTCAGGAGGCCAGTGCTCTACCGCCTGAGCTACTCAGCCCGGCGAACTTTCGAACGATGTGGACGGTAGAGCGATCAAACCCTCGAAGTCTTCAATCCAGTCACGGAGAGTTAATACAGAAGGAGACTTCTTCCTTATGTTATTGTTGATCATGCCCGAGATAATGGAGTATCGTTGGCCAATTTTCCACAGTAGGTTTTCCATGTCGATTTCTTCCGATTCTTTAGGAAGCGTTTAACATGGGCGTCTGTGTTCTTGTACACTAGATAGCTGTCCCATGTTATTTCGCGTTCATTCAACTGAAGGCTTGTTTCCTCGTAGCAATCATACGGAGCATTCCTGATTCCACCGTGGATTAGGCAGGTTCTTAATATGATCTTTACTTTTTTTTTACAAGTTGCTTTGCGTCTCACCGACACAGATAGGTCTTATGGCGACGATGGGGGCAGGAATGGGCTAGGAGTGGGAAGGAAGCGGCCATAGCCTTAATTAAAGTACAGCCCTAACATTTTCCTGGAGTGAAAATGGGAAACCACGGAAAACCATCTTCAGGGCTGCCGACAGTGGGGTTCGAACCCACTATCTCCCGAATGCGAGCTCACAGCTTCACGCCCCTAACCGCACGACCAACTCGCCCGGTAGTTCCTGTAGGTGCCGGTAAATCTACGGACAGTGCTCCATCGTCTGAACCACTCAGCCCAGCTTGTGTGAGGACTTCGATTTGAACCTCGAGTTTTGGAATATTCGGCTTACTAGTACTATCGCGGATTGTAAGTTAATGTGCTTAGCAATGAAAGTGGATCAATTTAACACAGCTACAACCAATACTATATATACCTAAATGTGACAAGATATTGACAGTTTCTAACCCTTTATAGGTCAGTGGCTAAATATTTAGCCACCTGAATTTTCCCTGAGTGATCAATTTTTTAATTAGAAGAACATTATTTGTAGCAGGGGTACTGTTAATTGGATTTGATATTGTTTTTTCATAAAACCCTTTCAAACGAACTTCAGAACCTGGTGGCTAAATATTTAGCCACTGTTCATTCCTACTGACAATAGGCTGGTCCTTAATATGTGCACTGTTAGCTATTAGCTTCACATGGATTATTGACAATAGTTAAAAATCATCATACTTTCATGAAATTATTAATATCGGGACATAATATAGCAATCACTCCCGAAACACTCAATATATAGCAACAAACTGAAAATATACACAACATGTGATACTGCTATGTATGCAAGAACTCAGTGTCTAAATATTTAGCCACTTTCGTCAAAAATGGCAGCACAGTGCAGAAAATGACACACAGAACAGAAAGTGGCCAAATATTAAGCCACTGAACGTCTGCAGACACCACCAAATTCAATAAGGCTCAATAAAAATGGCTTCTGTCAAGCATATTCAACTTTATCGAAGTGTCTAAACATTTAGCCATTGTTCATGTACGCAAACTAACCATAAACTAATATGAGCGTTAATAATATCAAGTTCAGTATAAAGAAATGTTATTCAGCTTATCCCAGTTATTTCTGAGGTTGCTGGAGCCACCCAGAAACATTTTGGTTTTGTTCGGATGCCGTTCCTGACGCTACATGATTCTTGAGATGAAAAATCTCGACCCGGGATTGACCGGGATTCGAACCTCAGCCGTCTGCCTGGGAAGCCAGAAGCTAAGCCACTGAGCTAATCACGCTCCCAAGGTCAGTATAAAACAGGTTTATATTTATACCGTGTAGAACTTTTTCACCGCCATATTTCTTTCACTGTGGTAGATTAATTGTGTAGCCGGTGGCATGTATCCTAGCTCTAACTGTTTCAGTAACTATTTTATCTTGATCTGCTCCTTCAGGAATCACTGGTGAACAAACTTGTTCTGTTCTCACCAACTGCATATTTATTATCGAACGTAAAGGCTTTTGCTTCCAGCTAATCAAATTATGGATTAGTTCCGAACGTGAGAAGGAGACCTCTGTCAATGGGATTTACTGTTATTCTCGGCAGCCCACTTGTTAAACATGGCCCATGTGCCTTCAGGGGTTGCGAAATTCCATTACCAATCATATTTGCATTTAGGTAGACCAGTTATTACGCGGTCAGATTGCACCTGTTCCAGAATATTCCTGTAAATCAAACACTGCTGTTTTTACAGCAGGCTTTAATTACTTCCTAACAGTTCAGTTCATCTCGACCCACGCAGTACTACATTCCATACCCCGAAAGTGCTCGAAGTTGAAAAAAAAAAAGTGAAAAAAAAACGGCGTGGGAAAAGTGTGAGCGGAGCGTTAGAAATAAAGGACCTCGTTAGCATGTTTGGCTGGGTTATTAATGACTATTCTAGGCAAGTTAGATAACGATGTGACCTCACAATTCATCAGGCACTGTGAGCACCAATCGGCTAACATTTCGCGTATTTATGTCCCTTTTGCGAGTATGAACAGAATATAAAAAATCCACAGCCTGTTTCCAGTCATTCGACCGGGTCAGGAATGGAGTGAATGAAGCCCCCAGCTAGCGGCGAGGATAGGAATTGTGCCGGCTGCCGAAGCCTGTCGCACTCCTCTGGGGCAATGATTAACGAATGAAATGAAATGATATTGGAGAGTGTTGCTGGAATGAATTATGACAGTGAAAACCGGAGTACCCGGAGAAAAACCTGTTCCGCCTCCGCTTTGTCCAGCACAAATCTCACATGTAGTGACCGGGATTTGAACCACGGAACCCAGCGGTGAGAGGCCGGCGCGCTGCCGCCTGAGCCACGGAGGCTACTATGAACAGAATGTAAAACGTTTCATAATGAGCAGATTTCGTTTTCTTATTAAATGACATGTTTCAAAACAAATGTTCATGTAGAATGTAGAGAGTTCACGTTGACATATCCATTACAAGAAACCGAATTTCATTGATTCTTTTAAAAGTGGTATTCTGTTGATGATCGTCTGGATATGTTTTTGTTCACAAGTTGTATCATTGAGCAAGACTCACACCCACAAGGGAACATAACTAACTGTCACACTCCTATTGGATTCAAACTTCGCAACTACTGTACATAGTAATATCTCGTCCACCCATATTAGCAACATATTAGGTATAGACTCTCTTTTGTTTCCCGTTAAAGGGTATCTTTATTTTGCAGACACACTGTGCATAGTGTGTTTACCACAAAATAAGAGACAGCTGCGAGCGTTTTGCCGTAGCGCTATTGGTAGAATGTAAAGCTCTTGACTTGAGTCCGTCGTCTGCTCCGGTATGAGCCAAACTGTAATCCCTTTTATTGAATTATTTTTTAAGTTTGTTTTGTTTCAGTTTTGTTTTATTAAATTTTGTGGTTTTACTTCTTTTTTCAGTTTTGTTAACTTTGTCTCGCAGGTTATATTTGATACAATTTACTAGACCATATAGATTAGCAAAGCGAAGTGATCTCCATACAGGCCATAAAAGCCCAGAGAGGTGGTGGAAGGTAAAGGCGACCGCTATCTGTAACCTCGGTACTTGGTGGGGTAGGGTTGGTTAGCTTTACGTCCGGCTGTCTTTGCCCACAGGAGTTAACCCTGTGCTCATTTTGGTGTAGGCTGAGTGAACCTCAGGGCCATGTGCACCTCCGGATGTGGAAGTCTCGTTTCTTAAATGTTTCGGCCTCCTGATGGGGAATCGAAACCACGTCCTTACGGATAAATTGGGCACGCCTTTTCCGCCTCGGCCAGGCGACCCCTGGCCATATACATTATTATAACTCTAATTTCAAATGAATATAATGGAAACAATATTGAAATGAAATGGCGTATGGCTTTTAGTGCCGGGAGTGTCAGAGGACAAGTTCGGCTCGCCAGATGCAGGTCTTTTGAGTTGACTCCCGTAGGCGACCTGCGCGTCGTGATGAGGATGAAAACGATGATGAAGACGACACATACACCCAGCCCCCGTACCAGCGAAATTAACCAATTAAGGTTAAAATTCCCGACCCTGCCGGGAATCGAATCCGGGACCCCTGTGACCAAAGGCCAGCACGCTAACCATTTAGCTATGGACCCGGACGAAACAGGCCACCCTGAATATTGTTTACCATTTTTACACCAAGCAAATGCTGGAGCGGTACCTTAATTAATGCCACGGCCGGTACCTTCCCAGCCCTAGCCCTTTCCCATCCTTGTGTCGCCGAAAACCTTCGATATGTCGGTGCGACGGTTCTCGTAAATACGACCTGCAATTTTAAGAAATGACTGCATAACTATCCGAATAACGACAGACAACGGATGCGAAGCGAGTTATAATACAATTCCATCACTCTACCGACTGTGCTACGGCGACACGTTCGGAGTTATGCCTTGCTTTGTGGTATACCCGCTACGCGTAATTTAATTGTCAAATAAACTTGGCCTTTAATGGGAAACACAAAATGAGTCTGCAACTAATATTTTTCTAATTTGAGTGGACGGGTATTACGATGTATCTGCCAAGTTTGAATCCAATCGGAATGTCACAGTTGGTGATGGTCCCTTCATAGTCAGTCGGATTGCCGAACGTAACATATTTAAATGCAGCGCTGGCTTGCCTACCATCCAGGAGTGTGCGTGACGTTCCGGAGAGTGCACACTTCCAGTCCCGAAGAGCGAAATGAACATTACAAGATCCAGGATGTTAATGCAACAATATGTGAGAAATCGAAAGTTTATGGTAGGCTACTTTCTAGGAACATGGCCATGGTATTGATAGTTATTGGTGGAAATGTGGGTTTTGTGCATAACATGCAGTTAAGAGAGTTTGTTGCAAACGTATGCCATGTGAATTCATAAACAGACCGCATTTCGCTCGAATGTGTCATTATTGGAAGAAAGTAATGTGGCTTGCAATGCTAATCTAATTTAAATATTTTACTGCTCACCAAACTGTGAAAACTCGGATTACTTCACTAAACAACCATTCTACCAAACTGCAGTGAGCTGTGTACCGGATCGTCACTTATTTGTAAAATATTTTCGTATGAGCCATTCTGACCTGATGGAAAATAAGTTTACCGAGCTCGATAGCTGCAGTCGCTTAAGTGTGGTCAGTATCCAGTATTCGGGAGATAGTAGGTTCGAACCCCACTGTCGGCAGCTCTGAAAATGGTTTTCCGTGGTTTCCCATTTTCACACAAGGCAAATGCTGGGGCTGTACCTTAATTTAGGCCACGGCCGCTTCCTTCCCACTCCTAGCCCATTCCTGTCCCATCGTCGCTATAAGACCTATCTGTGTCGGTGCGACGTAAAGCAACTAGCAAAAAGGAAAATAAGTTTAACTCCGTCCTATGCATGTGTTGTGACTTGCTGTGCCTGTTTCTTGTTTCAGCTCAAAGCTCACTAAAGTTGATCGAAAAGTGCCACTTGCCAGTGGATATTTTTTATCGTCTCTTTATCACATTCCATATACTGTATGAACGAGACTGAGATCTGCAAAACTGGCGGACAGTACTAGAATTTTAGTAAGGAAAATATTATCTTGAGATGTCTACTTCTTATAAGGAAGGGGATGGTCTTTATTGGTTTTGTTGATTCATTCTACTTTGATCGCTAGACACTAGGACGTTACAAGGTTGGCTACTAAAGTTGATAAGAATCTCAGATCGTAATACCTGCTGTTTTGTGTGTGTATCCTCTTTTTCATTTTTTTACAATTGGTTTTACGTCGCATCGACACACACAGGTCTTATGGCGATGATGGGATAGGAAAGGGTTAGGAGTGGGAAGGAAGTGACAGTGGCCTTAATTAAAGTACAGTTCCAGCATTTGCCTGGTGTGGAAATAGGAAACCACCGAAAACCATCTTCAGGATTGCCGACAATGAGGTCGAACTCAGTATCTCCCGAATTTTAGCTCACAACTGCACGACCCTAACCGCACGGCCAACTCGCTCGGTATTATTATTATTATTATTATTATTATTATTATTATTATTATTATTATTATTATTAATGCACGAACAGCCATAAAATTGTCGACTTAGATCGTAAATCAGAAAAAAAGAGAATACTAAATGGGATTTTAGGGCGCGCAATGAGACCCAGTTTTACTGTATGGTACTTAACTCGGAGAGGAAACGATCAACAGCATAATACGAAACCAGTAGAAAACGAATGGAAACACCAGAAAATCAATTTAACTCGAAGGTATATCACAAGTAATTCAAAACAATTCTACGTACTAGCACAATAAGAAAAGAAAGAGCACATCTTCTCTGTTAAGTAGAATTCAATATGCGACTACAAAAAACAAAAACTAAAATCGACTAGCTACTTACGAATAATCATGTCTTCGAAGTTAAAATTTTGAAAATAATTCTGAAGAATTTTCATTTATAAGCGTATTAAGGAAACGTGGTCAAACAACAAAGAGCTGTTGAGTTTTTGTTGTGTCACTTTGTTTTTGCACTACCAAATTGTAAAGTGAAATTCAAATAGCTGAAGCATAAATGTATCATTAAATCAAATTCTTAGTAAAAACGAAGTAGAAAAATGTTTCTAACTTAAGAACTGTAGATTAAATAGCCTTCATTTGTAGAATGTGTCATACCAACTTCAAATTACATCTGGGAAATGAAATGAACGCATTATCCTGAGTAAGTCAGTAGTGTTTAGAAGTATTAATAACAAATCAACCGAGTCAACTGGCCTTACGGTTAGGGTCGCGTAGCTGAGAGCTTGCATTCGGGAGATGGTGGTTTCGTATCCCGTTGTCGGCAGTCCAGAAGATGGTTTCTGGTGGATTCTCATTTCCACACCAGGTAAATGCTGGGGCTGTACCTTAATTAAGGCCACGGTCACTTCCTTCCCACTCCTAGCCCTTCCTCATCCTCACACCCCCGAAACCCTTCAATGTGTTAGTGCGACGTTAAACCACTAGAAAAAACAAAAATCGACTAGCTACTTATGAATAATCATTTTTGAACTAAACATTTTGAAAATACTTCAGAAGAATTTTCAGTTATAATCCTTTATTTTGTCATTTTTATTTTCCCATTGGAGTAAAACTGAAATCCATGTTTACATTTTGCTCTTACAAATACTTTGTAATTTATAAGAGTCCAGATTATTTTAACCATAATTGTATTCCGTTCTATACGTTCATAGTTCATGCAAAACGAGACATGGCTGGATCTAACAAGTAATATAAACTTGAAACAGAACAGTGTTCACAAAACAATCCCCTACTTCATGCTAGACGAAGACCGGCTTGCATTAGGCGAAGCTCAAGCTGGTGATTTGTTCGTTAGTGGAGAGGAAAGGGCTTGATGTACACCAACACAGCTGAGTATGTTGACGATTTAGCGTGTCAGTTCTGAGTATTGAGGTTGGATCATCTGCTGCTAAATGTCTGAGTTCGTTCTAAACGAGTCTTATTGGACGGAAAGTTGAATCGTTTTCCTGACTATATATAGCCTTAAAAGTAAAAAAAAAGGGCCGATGACCTTCGATGTTAAGCCCCTTAAAACAACAAGCATCAACAAGCAAAAGTCAAACCTAACGAACTTCATGAGGAGTTCAAATACTACAGCCTCTTGTTGGCAAGTATACCATATACCAGCACGTTAAAGAATCCTGTCGGACAAATTTCTGGCACCCCGGCATCTCTAAAAACCGTAAAATTACCTGGTATAACGTAAAACCAATAACATTATTATGGCAAGTCTGCATGTACTTCCTCTTTCCTTCAAGTGACATATCATTCACTTTCATCTACAGCAGTGGAGTTTAGTAGCATACCCGAGGGTTGTAACACATTGTCCGTCAGTTTCACGAATAGTATAATATATTACATCTAAGTGAAGCATAATAGAGTCTAACTGTTTGAGAATTTTAAGAAGTTACCTTTAATATGTTTATAACCCTATCATTTCAGCTTTCCTTTTTCGTAGGTTGCACGCGAAACCTTTCATTGTCTGCCAAATTTGAACCCTAAATTATGCCTTGAAAATACGGTATAAAGCCATTAAAAATAGTTTACGTAATAGCTTTACCTTCTGTGATTGGTTTATTAAACTGCAAGCGTGGCTGCTCTCGTGTTTCACTTCCCGTATTTTTCTTAGGTACGGTACATATTTTGAGCATTTACGTATATGCTGCACATACATAATATAACCTTAGAATTGTTGTATCGAGCGAATGGCGAGTGATTTAGATCACGTAGCTGTCAGCTTCCATTCTGGAAGTAGTGAGTTCGAACCCAAAAGTCGGCAGCCCTGAAGATGGTTATCTGTGGCTTCCCATTTTCACACCAGGCAAATGCTGGGGCTGTACCTCAATGAAGACCATGACCGCTTCTTTCCCACTCCTAGCCCTTTGCTGTCCCATTGTCACCATAAAACCTATCTATGTCGGTGCGACGTAAAGCAAATTGAAAGGAAAAGAAATATGTTGGAGGGCTCGAGATATTCCACGACTTACAATCCAAGACCTGCTGATAATTATAAATCCTCTTCATACTCAAAAGATGATGGCAAATCGTCATAAGAGATATTTCGTTCGTATTTTCACTTGAAATATTGTACATTTGCGAAACTATACCACTATCCATTTATCGTATTGTATCGTTTGAACAGTGTTCATGAACTCAGATTTTAGTCGACTGGGCACTAATTTATTTATTTTTAAAATGAATATAAAGGAAGTATTTGATATTCGGTTTCTATCCATTTCTTTTATTAGACCGTATACCACTCGAGACAATAACCGCGTATGTCAAGAAGAAGAAGATTATGTTTTTCACTGCATAACCATATGTTATTTTTTTACTCAGTAATTTTAAGTATGCCATGTAATTCCGTAACACCGCAGTGACACGGTGGGAGCTTCTCACGTAGCTGACCTTATGAAGAATACTTATCAGCTGATCTGAACTGAAATGTTTACCTGTAGGTAAGTTGCTCGATCTTATTTAATGACCAATGGGAGACGTAGAAGGAAAATCTTCACACATCATATGCAGCCGTTAAGAGCAGTCTTTCTGGCATTGCATTCAGTTAGCCTGTATCCCATGAGATAATCCACCTGTGAAAAATATTCCTCCTGTATTCTCTCCGAAAACGTAAAAATAGTTAGTGGGACGTAAAATAAATAACATTATTGTTTATTAGCTCTATACTTATTTGGACGGATGGCTGAGTGGATGAGAAGCCACCTTGTATGTATAAGGAAGTTACAAAGTCCATGCTTATCCTTTCAGCTGCTGCGGCTCTAAATACGCATTAGATTTCCAAATTATATACTTTATGTTTAATTTCCACGTGAAACTGTCGAACTCTATGTTAATGAAGATCAAAAATCACGTTGAGTGATAATGTAGTGTTTTGACATTTAGTATAATAATACATTTTACCTGACTTCAGCCAAATACAAAAAAATGCAATGTCGTATGGCTTTTAGTGCCGGGATATCTCAGGGCGGGTTTGGCTCTCCAGGTGCAGGTCTTTCTATTTAGTAAGAAAGTGCATTAAAGAACATTAAGACGACATGGCTGTAAATGAGGAGGACATAGCTAACTTATGAGTTTTAGATTATGATGATGTTCCTTTCGTGCTTATGTTTGTAGGAGCAGACAGATGGTATCACAAATGACACGCACCCTAAAGCCGTCAGCGAACAAGAAGCTTCCCACTATGGGACCATTTCTATCTTCGGCAATCCAGAAATAGCTCAAGTATTCCGAGGGTTGTTCGTGCTGGGAGATTTCCTCTTCCACTTAAAGAATTAATGTTTGAGTGACACGGTGTACGACAATGGAAGTGAACGAATTGGTCAGCTTTAATATTACATTACCGCTGCATACTCACTTTAACAACGCATGTCGCTTTCTCATTTTCACATGAAGTATGTCAAAAATGTCAGGCGCTTTTTCTTTTTGTGTGAAAAGTATAACACATGTACCGAAAATACAGAGAAACCGTAAACTGTACATAAAATGGGAAACCTGTTTCTGTGAACGTTTCTTATCACTCAGAGTCTGTTGCAAGCTTTTGAATCATTAGCAAGAAGGCATTTTCAACCACTTTGTTGGGTGTTTCCATTCTCGTCTGCAACTTGCTTGCTGATGTGCGACCGAATACGAACAGTCTTCTTTATTATAATTCTGTTTGCAAAATGGCTATAAGTTCTTGATTTTTCTGGCATCGGGTACGTTGTGAGAATTATTTTGCCTTGTCGACGAATTCATTGTAATTACTATGAAGAAAGTTGGTTATAGTTTTGACAGTTTTACTATTTCAAGCTAGAATAAGATATGCAGAACAGCCTGGTACGGTAACGTTTAATTACGCCAAAATTGTGGCTAGCTTTCTTCGTGGTGAAACTATTGAATTCATCGTGAGGGCACAAGAAGGCTACCAACGTATCCCTTGCAAGAGGAATGGAGAAGTTTAGAGTTTTTTATGAGCCATGTTACTCATAAACAAACGCTGATAGTCATGATTTGATGACGATGAATGCTATTTTTAGAGGCCTAACTTCTAAGGTACTGACGTGGCTCATTCTGTAGCTCCCGCTGCATATCCTACCACAGTGCTTCAGCTAGCACAACCCTACATCCCACACGTGCACATTTATATACAGTATTCGGATATACTTGTTAGCCACGGGGCAGCGTTTAACCTATTCTTTTCCTTTCCAACACAGTAACAATTTCACAATTCATAAATTCATCTTTATATAGCTGTTATTCTAATTCAGATGTTTGGATATTACACGAAACTTGTCATTTTTTGTTAAATAACCTCTTTAATTTCAACTGTTGTGCGTAATTGTTTCGTTTATATTATAAACTGTATTCGATCGACTTCTAACCAATCAGATTCCCTGTTTCCTTGTATTTTTGGTTTGTAAATGAATATACATTTATAAAAAGCGCCTGACACCTTGAATATGCTTTAACTAAATTAAATTGAAATGTCACGACATTTGTCTTGATTTCCTGGATATTTCATGCTGATTAATCCCATGTTTTAAGAATAAATCATTGGAAAAACCTCTACTACAAGGGAATGGTTTTTCCTGCTATCTTTGAAAATGTTATATGTTATTTATCATATCTTGAGTCATCACTTGGCACTGCGGCAAATTATTGTGAATGATGATGTGTATAGTGTTAACAATGACTACACAACAATATTGGACGCTCCAGAAAATAACAGTATTGAACCCATAATTCTAAATTGCAGAAGACCGCCGCATGGCTATATAGGGCCAGCTGCGAGAGGGGAAACGCGCATCCATTTTTGTAAATAGCTAGCCTGATGTTCCTTGCTTGTTACTCTCAGCAGTAGATGACCAAAACATCAAGCAAGAACGGGAACATTTCGGAAGAATTCAGGAAATCGATAATACAATTTTGGCTTAAAACCCCTATTGGGAGAGGTTTTGGCAATGTCATTAGAGAGGAAGTAATTAATAAGAATTTTTGGAATCATTTGATGAAGCTCGTTTCGCAGGGAAAAATATAATTAACTATGCCCAGAGAGAAGAAAGGGGGAACCGTACGAGGCGAGGTCATCCAGTCACAATACGCGGGAAATTCACCCACGGAATTAATTAATTACGCCCGTGAAAGAAGCAGGAGAAATCAACGTACAACAACATTCTGATCGAAAAAATAGGCGGAATCTCTGATGTGAGTTTCAGGAAAGTCGGGCTAGCGGTTAGAAGATGGGATGATTTCACAATAACAGGGGACGCGTTCCTAGATTTCGTATAAATACCCCCTCTGATCACGAGAGAAGCACTCAATATTCATCCCACCCCACTGTCGGCAGCCCTGAAGATGGTTTTCTGTGGTTTTCCGTTTTCACACCAGGTAAATGCTGGGGCTGTACCTTAATTAAGGCCACGGCCGTTTCCTTCCCACTCCTAGCCCTTCCCTGTCCCATCGTCTCCATAAGACCTACCTGTGTCGATGCGACGTAAAGTAACTAGCAAAAAAACATATTCATCGGTCCGAGGGGGTGAACCTGCGACAGTCGACACCAAGAAGAGAACTTACACAAATTTAAGAACTAGGTGACAGATTTTGGATCTCGAAAGCCGTATTGGCTTGAGAGAGGTAGGAAAGGCAAATGTTGCAAAAACTTAAAGTTAAATGACAGTAAGGCTGTGGTCATCGCAGTGCGACGGGAACATTGTGACACCGTGTATTAGTGATTACGAAGGTTTTAATGAACTTCTGTAGGGGAGATTTAAGTCTGTCTGTCTATCTAGTTTGTTAGCACGATCTTTGGTTACCTGGCCACGGGGGAAATATTTGGTTTGCCGGAGAGAAGGAGACGAGCGTTATCTCTTCCCACGGATACACAGGAACGAGCACCTGGCCGTTAGACGTTAGTAGCTTCAGGTGGTCCAAGCAGTCATGAGGTTATAATTTGGTGCACCGTATTTTTCATTTCCGTATGTTTCAAAGTGTTATTGTTAAGGCCCGAATGTTTATGACCTAAAAATGTTACAAATATGCAAGAATTTATGGCTTAATAATGTATTAAAATGTGACAATAAATAGGACGTAAAAGTTTTTTGGTCACATTCTCGAAATCTTCAAAATCTTGCCGCTGTTAAACTTAACATTATATTGAAAAAGTATTGTTAAAATCTGGAACATTCAATAATAATAAATAATAATTTTAACTTTATTACTATATTTATTTATTTATATAATTCCTCGATTCAGAGGTAATTCTCGACTCCACATAATTAAATAAATTCCACATTTTGACGGGCGATCAGAAAGAATTATAGCAATTTACATACACTTAAAATTTGTCAAATAGGAACGTCTTCTTCTTTCACACAACATTGACTTGTAGCGGGAAAAAGACTGCGTAACATCACAGATCTTATTGGGCCATATTTGAAATAAGTCAAATCATTAGAGTTCAATTGGGGCTCACTATTCTGTTGCTTTGTATGCATCTATCACTTTCTATACAGCTTACCCTGCTAATTCACATAAATATATATTTCGAAGGAAGATAATTGTAAGAAATAACAGACAACAATAAGGAGATGTCTTTTGAACGACTGAAAGCAGGTATGCGAAATGGAATAAAAAGATAAAATATGACGAAAACACGAAAATTCACAGGGAAATATGACCATATCGGAAACGTTACCGGAAAATGACAAAAAAGCGTTAAAAGAGCCAAACTATGACTTTATACGGCCCGTGAAAATTGCATAATTTTAGTCACCGTAGATAAAATCATGCCTAACTTGTATTTTCCATGGAAGTAATATAAAGAAACAAAATATGACATGTCAGAAACATCCGGGCCCTAGTTATTGTATTAGATTATATTTTATCAGAAGAAGAATTAATTTCTGTTGCATCAAGAACTGCAGATTCAGTGTAATTGATAAGTTAGTATTTAAGTAAAGATTGCGACCTATCATTATGAGGCACTAAGTCTGAGGTTGCTGGCTTGCTAAATTCAGCCAAAATGACGCCACATCAATCAGCATTACAGGTCTGTCTAATTCCAGTATCATGTCTTTGTAGTTAGATATGTAAATTAGTTAGTAAGTTAGGAAATCACGACACCGCATTGTATATGTGGCGTGTGTAGAATTAAGGGTTTTGCGATAATTATTTTGTGTTATGTTCGCAAGAAGTGTGCCAGGCAACACTGTAGGTGCGATTTTCGGTCATATGGAGCCGCGAGGCGTAAACTAAATTTCTTGAAATGTGAAATTAAATATTACAATAAAAATCAGTTAAATATGTTCACGCCGGTGAAAGTTGTAATAATGATAAAGTAAAGATAACAATTATAAGTGTGATAAAGTATAATAATAATAATAATAATAATAATAATAATAATAATCACGCTAGGATTAAACTGAAATAATAATAGTAATAATATTCACGCTAAGAGTAAATTGACACAATAATAATAATAATAATAATAATAATAATAATAATAATAATAATAATAATAATAATGCATTTAGCAGTTGTGTGAGTGAGGTTTACAGCTTCAAATCGAAATCCAGTGAAGTGAGATAATTTTTGGCATTTGAAAATTTATTTTTGTGACACCGTGTATTTGAGAGATAGAATCACGGCATGCCAATTTGCTCCTGAGGTCTGGGAAAATATAGAGCGGTCACTTTGAGATTATTGTGAAGTTATTTGGTTATGGGATGACTTGTATTTAGAATTCGATCAAGCTCTGGAAGAAAATGGATCGGAATGAGAATGAAATATTTATGAGAATAATTGTGAAGAAAGTTTGAAGCAGAGTAAGCCCTGTATTTTATGGGTGGGAAGTTCTAAGCAGGATCCCGAAGGGAAAAATGCCCTGTAGTTTGATGGAGAGGATTTTTTGACAGGGTTTATATGTTGATGTGTAATATTTCCGAGACAGGCTGGATAAGAGGAGCGACATCCTGTAGCGATCCTGAATTATGTTAAACAGAGCGATTGAAAAATGTAAGGGTTGTCAAATCCAAGTGAGTGCGTTGTAACGCATATTTTAAGTACATGTAATATTCTCCCATGATTATTATTTTACGTAAGACTCTATAGATAACGTCAGTTAAGTTAAGTTGACGATTCCATTTGATACGAGCGAAGTGCATTTTATTATATCCTACCTTACGAACAAAATATATCCTTACACATGGTCGAGGTAATACTTGGTTATTGGAAATTGAATTTTATTCCGTATCTTTACGAGGCGAAAAACATCGCGAATTGGAAACATTGCGGGTGACGAGTGAGTTTACCAAATTATTTATTTATTTATTTATTTATTTATTTATTTATTTATTTATTTATTTATTCACGAAGCACAAGATACAGCTACACTGAGCAAATTTCACTTGCACTGTCAACAGACTATTTAACAAACGTAAACTTTAATAATAAAATATAACAAACATAACAAAATATAACGAGATCAGGTACACAGCCAACTAATAACAACTGTCCAAATCGAAAACCATAAGAATGTCCATATTCATAGCCAAGTCGTCGTGGGTCAAGATGGCGGTATAATCCCTTCACATCAACTTATCTTTGAGAGGCTATTTACACACCTCTCGAATACACTTTTATTTGATGCTATATCAAGTTCTTGTCTCCTGTTAATATTGTTAAAGAGTGTTGGGAGGCGGATTAGGAAAGATCGTTGAAGTATTGAGTGCTGAGTGTGGGGAATGTGGAGAAGGTCTTTGGTTCTGGTGGAGCGGGAAGGAACACGGAGAGAGAAGAGTGAGACAAGATGTTCCGAGCGGTAATGCCCATTTAAGATCCCGTGGAGGAAACTCAGGTCAGCTACCTGTCGCCTGATGTGCAGCGGTGACATATTAATTGCCATTAATACCTGCTGCGTAGACAGATTTCTGAGCTTGGGGTTTCTGTTCCTTACAATTGCAGTAAAGAAGGACACTGCTCTGTCTAACTGTTTAGTATTGGAGGGGGAGGCTGTTGTCCAAATAGGAGAGCAGTAGTTTAAGAGAGGTTGAATGATCGTGAGGAAGAAGTGACGAAGAGCTATGGGGTCAGAAATTTCTGTGAAGCGAGAGAATGCCTAGTAATTTCATAGCCTTGGTTGTATATGTTTCTATGTGGGTCTTAAATTGTAATTTTGTATCGAATATTACACCTAGGTCACGCTGTTGCGTAACTACGGTGATGGGCTTGTCGAGTAGGTAATATGATGTCAGTAGAGGAGATTTACGTAGTGTTATGGTCATGTGGCTGCATTTTTGTGGATTGGGGATAAGTTTCCAAGTACGGCACCAGTTCGAGAGGGCATTAAGTGAGGACTGTAGCAGAGCTGCATCTCCTGGATTCCTGATCTCCCTAAATATCTTGCAGTCGTCAGCAAAGAGTAGGGTATTGGCTGTTTCGTTGAGTTCGGATGGCAGATCGTCCATAAACAAAGAAAACAGCAAGGGGCCAAGAGTACTGCCTTGTGGGACACCGGACGTGACTGGTAACCATGAGGATGAAATGCCTGATATTAACACTCTCTGCCAACGGTTATGTAGGAAGCCAGCAAGAAGGGTCAGAAGACTGCCATGTATATGAAATCGTTCGGAGAGTTTATGGAGCAACAGAGTGTGGTCTACAGAATCGAAAGCTTTCGAAATGTCTACGTAGCAGATATCCAGCTGCGATTTAGCTCCAATGGCGTGTGATGCAAAGCTATGCAGAGTAGCTAGGTTTGTTAGACAGGAGCCACCTGGTAGAAAACCATGCTGCTTGGTTGAGATATACGGCAACGTGAATGCGAGGAGACGCTGGTGTATAATTTTTTCAAAGATAAAGGATAGTGTGGGGAGAATAGAAATTGGTCGGTAAGATGAAACATTAAATTTCTTGCCTGATTTGAGAAGTGGAACAATATTTGCCTGTTTCCAGGTATTAGGAAAATAGCCCGCGGCAAAACATCTGTTAAATAATTTAGATAGAGGGACGCAAAGAGTACTGGCAGTATTTTTTAGGAAAAGAGGACCTATAGTGTCGGCACCGGTAGCTTTGTTGGTACGAAGAGTTTACCCTGCCTATGTTGATAAGAGTTTACTTCACTGGAGAGTTTACAATGACACACGTTTGGAATGTTCACATTGCACGTTATTTGTATCCCCACACTCTAGGCTATGCCGCGAATATCGTGGTGGTTGTAATTATTGGCTTTAGTAATACCACGTAATATCAGACCAGATTTGAGTTTACTTTTATTTAGCGAATTTCACTGTATGCGTTTAAATGTTAATGAGTGATATATTGATTTCGATTTCACTCTTTATAATAGGAAATGGACATAGTTAATATTATTCCACATTCGAGTTAATTTCTGTAGCGGATTTTACTTCATGTGTTTGAATTTCAATGAGAATTCGATTGAAATATCCGGACATTGTTTTAAATTTTCGATTTCGCCCATCAGTATCAGTGATGTGTAGATACCATAGTGTTGACTCAACTATAGGTTCGGGATGCTGCATGTACATGATTAGAGATGTGTAGACACTGTAGCGTTGGCTCAACGATAGGATCAGGACGCCGTTTGTACATAGCCGAATCATACGTCAGGCATTTTCATGAATCGTCTCGAACGATGATAGTATCTACAGTAGTGGATGCAGGTATGGAAAATATTAGCAGGTGCTATTTAGGCCACGTTTCGGCATAACCTTTACCAGCTGGGAAGTGCTTCCATAATAGCGTTGCATCACTATTGGCTTAAATGTAAGGGTTGTCCCACGTGGAAGCCTGGGTAATGGAGACTGGTCCGTACTACTTAGCCGCGTGCGTTCAAGCTCGATGAACTTTCATTTTCTATTTTTCATTTTTTTACTTCGAGATTTATTGTTCAGGTGTACGCTATGTTACGATAGTGCAGTGTGTTGACACTTAGCTGATCGTTTTGTATTGGGGAATTTACACTACGAATGCGGTTTCGGTTCGTCAGCTGTTATAATATTTTATTTTACTTTATTTTACGTTATTTACATTAATTAGGTGAGATGTTGGGCTACCGATCACTTGTAGTTCAGTTTAGGGGCAAGTGTAGGTAAACAAATTTGTAATTGTAGTTGTAGTTATGTAGAACTGGAAATATTTAATGTTGGTTATTGGTTCTTTTTAATATTGTGGACTTGTACTTTAACAAATTTAACGAACGAGCTCGATAGCTGCAGTCGCTTAATTGCGGCCAGTATCCAGTAATCGGGAGATAGTGGTTCGAATCCCACTGTCTGCCGCCCTGAAGATGGTTTTCCGTGGTTTCTCATTTTCACACAAGGCAAATGCTGGGGCTGTACCTTAATTAAGGCCACGGCCGCTTCCTTCCAATTCCTAGGCCTTTCCTATCCCACCGTCGCCATAAGACATATCTGTGTCGGTGCGACGTAAAGCAAATAGCAAAAACAAAAAAACAAAAAAAGAAAAAGGAAAAATTTAACGTTGTAACGGTTTCATAATCTGAATATTGGTTTAGTAAGAAGAATTCTCAAGTGATATGCCACTTTTATTTAACTTCAATGTTTGGCGTTTCGCATAGTGGGTTAATGTTTCTCTGCATTTCGCAGTTTTGTTTCTTCAGTACCATGTAACGTGAGATCCTCTCGGATCAAGTGTTGTTGGTTCATTCTGAACATCTGTTTGGCGTGATGCATATTTCGCCATCGGGATTTATCTATAACTTAAGGGTGTCACGAGATGACAACACACGGCGTAATTTTATTTCAGGTTTTGACAATTGCTGTTAACTTGCAACAAACACCTTACTTTCATATAATAGCTCGTAACCTACCCAGAGCAAATGATAGTTAATTTGGTTCGATTAAGAGTCCATTCGGGGGATATTCAGGTATCCGAGAGGATATTCGACTAGTGGATAACCTTAATCAAATGTAAATCTAGAATTCTATTTTTTCAAGGTGAAACTTTCCACGGATCGTGTGGGTTAATTCTCAGTTATCATTTGGGTCAATGATGCTCGATTTTCATGTTTTCTTTTCCTTTTATGGCTTTGGTGCCCAAAAAATTCATACTGCTGTGATGTTTCGGACATCACGGCATGTATTAAATTATTGAACTGCATAATTAATTGATAAGATGTCTATATTTAATCACTGGTAGGCCATTTTTAAATTAATATATATATATATATATAGGGTTTTAATCATCCATTTCACATCATCATTTCATTTCTTTGTATCGCGGCTATAACGTATTCTGAACGAACAACTTATTGTGTAAAGTATTTAAACATCATTCCTATTAATAGCTTGCAGTAAATTTTCCAATAGCCGTAGTGAGGTGACCAGAGTCAGCAGGCTAATTTCGGCCCATTACCAGGAAATGTACGTCATCAAGCTTACGAGAGACCGTACCCTTTCCATACTATGAAGAGGCAGTTGGAAACTTATTAACGCCTACTTTTCGAAGTTCGCTACCTGACGCTTCGTTTCCGCGGGAAAGTTCAACCTATGTGAATGGACGCAATGAAGCAACATGATGGATTCACAGCAATATATAGGATAAAGGATAAGACATCAAATCTTACTGGACTATGTGATATGGCTGATGGAGGGAGACTTTTGAACATATATACTCCGACGACAAGGGCTGGAGAGGCACTTGGGGAGACTCTCACTCAGACACTCTTGGAAGGACACTCTTACGACGATTCTACGTCTGCACATCGGAGAAGATCTTAACTTACTTCACTTCGCATCTGAGTAGTGTACTACTCAAAAGTTACTTTCATTGGGACCTTTTATCTCAATGACGAGAGGTAAAGTCAACGGGAGACCGGTTTTGACTGGTATAGGGCAGGAGATATTTTGTTATGAATTTAGTTACGCTATATTTCGGTAATACGGAAGAATACAAGTGTATTCTCAATGACGAGAGGTAAAGTCAACGGGAGACCGGTTTTGACTGGTATAGGGCAGGAGATATTTTGTTATGAATTTAGTTACGCTATATTTCGGTAATACGGAAGAATACAAGTGTATTCTCTCCATGAACGTAACCCATGGTGGTTTTGTTATTAAAATTAGGACTCATTACGACTCTATGTAAGGAGTACAGTAGGAAGTGTTAAAGGCAGTAAAGTCATAGTACAACTAGTGTACTATGCACAAAGCAGAAGTAGGACTGGAATCCACAACAAGAGATGACGCCGCCTGTACGACAGATCCATCAATCATCAGCTACTACATAAATCGTATCCAGATAAGAGTCTACAAATGGTGAGCTAATGGCATAAATTACTGCAAGTCTACGCGTTACAATTCATGTTTTTAGAGTTTATTTCATTCAATTTTTCTTTTGCTTCCATAAGTTCAGATTTCGTTAATACGCCGTTACGTCACGCTTTTCATCCTAATAAATAGCTGTTTTAATTTGTATTTTCTGAAATTATTATTAATGATCCTTAACTTCCAAGTTAGTGTACTTAATGGATAGTGTTCCGTCACCCCACCCCCGGGAGTTTTTAGTCTCATTACGTGTTATTGTTATTATTGTTATTATTATTATTATTATTATTATTATTATTATTATTATTATTATTATTATTATTATTATTAATTATCAACTATCGTTTTCAAGCCATAAGCTTGAAGGCTGGCGCCCATAGGATATTGTTTATGGAGAAACAATTAGATACCGTATCATTTATTTATATTAATATTAAGGTCGCACATCTGTGGGCAGAGTGGGTACGTCACACTGCGTCTTTCAAACTATGGAAGACACTAATGTAAATAATTTTAAGGTACTTTTACCATTCACGTTATGCAATGTGACTCGTTTATAACATTTTGTGATAAATTTAATTTTATCTTTTTGGTTATTCAGAAAATATGATTGTCGTGATTTCGTTCAATAAATTTTAGTAAGCACATTTTTGCTCCTCAATTGAAGTAGTTATGCTCTCCTTTGAACTCTGTCGATCGGTCAGTGAAGTGACAGAAAAGAATACTACACGACGCCAAGATCTACGAATCTATATTATTCTACCGAAGCAACATCGGTAAACGACCGATGATGGAATAGTAGGTTCAAGGGTTCAGTATGTGATTTGAGTTTTTCAGTTACAAATGTTTCAGAACGCGATATACTGCCATACGTCCCTAGTTTATGATGCTCATTAAATTTCACATACAACACAGCCGTGATTCAGCAGACGCTTCAAGGAGGAACGCGATTACTGCAGAGATGACCCAAACTCAGTGTAATACCATTATTCCATTACATCGAGCATGTCTTCCTTGTTAGATTCAAGAATAAAATAAATGGGAAGCTAATATGCTAATTCCATGTGCACAGTAACAGAGCAGGAGACTTCCGTGATTATTTTATTGACAAGAAAAAATCTGTGTCTGGATCGATTAATCAGCCGCAAGTGTGAGCATCAGCCTAAGAATGTCCGGCGCATGCTGTCGATTGGCCCAAGGGGTCCCTAGTTCCATTTTTGACCGGGTCGGGAATTTTAACCTTTATTGGTTGATTCTTCTGACTCTGGGACTTGGTGCTTGTGCTGTCTTCAACATTATATATCATCCTAGGTAGTGTCACATCTTCACAGACTCCCAGGTTACCCGTGTGCGTCAACTCGAAAGGCCTGTACGAGGACTCTATATTATTACTGGACCTAAAAATTGGACACAAACATGTAACAGGCAGTTGATACAACAACCAAGACACTCAAGTTTTTGTACCTTACATTTTAGAGTACGGTACGGCTTGGCTGTTCCTGTACTTTGTGCATGTAGGTACGTGAATTATGATAACCTGTGTTGTTTTGATGTCGGTAGTGATGTATCTATTTGTAATTGACTGGGGCCAGCATTAGGCGGGAAGCTGCCACGATTTGTACGTTTGAGAGCATGTTTCTATTCACTCGGAGTTAAGTAGGATATACGAAAACCTATTACTCGAATGATCGCGAACCCACATTAAAAGTTAACTCGACAAATCCGTGTCGCTGCTTCCAAATTAAAGAGCTCTGGAGGGAAATATTACGACACTCTGACGTCTATTAAAGACTGTAGGAATTGAAGAGACGTTAAATAAATGGCCTAATGAGTATTTAACCCCTCCACGACAGAGCTAAGAAATGAACTCGATTCAAATTGATTTATTCTGCGGCCCACGATGGCGGCATATGGGATTTCAATGAGCTTGGGATCGCCTGATTCAATAGTCGGAGGGATACATCCTCTGATATTCTTCGTGATCTGAAAGCAAATAACTTTCTCTGCTTTTGCCATGGTGCCTGTCTGTACAGCTAGGCTTTGACGGTAGGAGACGTAAATAAACAGGGTGGCTGGAAACAACGTGAACCGGGTATATGGGCGTTAGAACGTTGGTCATACTGATGAGTAATTTGAAAAAATACATCGATATCTCGCGCCGTTGTCCTTTTATCAGCGGATGAATTTAGCCAGTCAGATCGCTTCGCGGGCGATTTCAGGTGGGCTTTGCGAGGCGATGTTGCTAAATCTGCATGTGGCTTATGACCGGCTTGAGAGAGCCAATAGAAGAAATAAATTTCTCAAGGGGAGGGAGTTGAACAAGGACTCCCTGCTGATAGGCTCGACCCATAGCAAGCACGCTACGGTGGCATTGGCTGAATGCCGCGGTGTGTTAGTGTTTGATCCTCATTTCTCAGCATGGCTCTCAAGCCCGACCAAGCCACGTGCAGATTTATCAACACCGCCTTGTAAAGCTCACGAAGCGATCTGATTTTAAATAACTCATCAGTATGACCAACGCTCTAACGCTGATACTCGGTTCACGTTGTTTTCGACCATCCTATGAAAAATGAAAACATACAACCTGTTTTCCAGTCATTGACCGGGTCAGGGATATACTTAATGAATCATATATAGGCTATTAGTATGATGGGGTCGCCACTCCTAAAGTGATTGATTAATGACTGATAGATGCTAAGAAATGAGAATGGAGAGTGTTGCTGGAATGAAAGATGACAGGGAAAACCGGAGTACCCGGAGAAAAACCTGTCTCGCCTCCGCTTTGTCCAGCACAAATCTCACATGGAGTGACCGGAATTCGAACCACGGTATCCAGCGGTGAGAGGCCGACGCGCCACCGTCTGAGCCACGGAGGCTTCCCGACCATCCTGTATATAAGGTAAATTATTGAAATTATCTTTCACTGCCACTTTTTCCGGACACCATGGTGGTGTCGTAAGTGCCATCTGTATCGCACAAGTAGGCTTAGCCGAGTTTTATGGCGAGAAGCCCTTCCTGATGCCTACCCCTTGTGCAGGGATGTTTTCAACTATTGCGTACTTCTGTGGTGGTTGGCAGTGCGGTGTCTGATGTGTGTATTAAGAAAAACACAGAGAAGCAGAGCCAGAGAAATTGAATTTATTAGATGCGGTTGAAATCCACAGTCCACTGGGAAATCAAGCCCGGGACCCTCCGAACCACTCATTGAAGTAGCCGGCTATTTATTTTCAGTTGACTAGCGCAGAGAAATCAAGAAGACAGTATCATAGATAGATACAATCATTTATGCCAATGAAACTTTGTATTATATCAAGCGTACTGGCCTTCGATTCAGAGGGTCCCGGGTTTGGTTCACGGCCGAGTCGGGGATTTTAATCGCTTCTGATTAATTCTTCTGGCTCGGGGACTGGCTGTGTGTGTCCGTCCCAACACTCTCCTCATCATATTCAGACAACATACCACACTACCAACCACCTCAGAAACACGCAATAGTGATTACGGTACATCCCTCCATATAGGGTTGGCGTCAGGAAGGGCATCCGGCCTAAAACAGGCCAAATCCACATGTGCGACGCAGTTCGCACCCGTGACCCCACAGGTGTGGGAAAAAGCGGTACCAAAAGAAACTCTGTTTTATATCAAGGGAAAGAAAACATAAAAGCATGCTATACTGGCTATTGATCGATAAATCATTGGAAAACCTCAACGAAAGAAAGAAAGAAAGAAAGAAAGAAAGAAAGAAAGAAAGAAGTTACCAAGCAAGCAAGGATGCAGTCAAACAAATGATTTCATTTTTTTAAATTATTATTATTATTATTATTATTATTATTATTATTATTATTATTATTATTATTATTATTGTTGTCCACCTCTGTGGTGTAGTGGTTAGCGTGATTAGCTGCCACCCCCGGAGGCCCGGGTTCGATTCCCGGTTCTGCCACGAAATTTGAAAAGTGGTACGAGGGCTCGAACGGGGTCCACTCAGCCTCGGGAGGTCAACTGAGTAGAGGTGGGTTCGATTCCCACCTCAGCCATCCTGGAAGTGGTTTTCCGTGGTTTCCACTTCTCCTCCAGGCGAATGCCGGGATGGTACCTAACTTAAGGCCACGGCCGCTTCCTTCCCTCTTCCTTGCCTATCCCTTCCAATCTTCCTATCCCTCCACAAGGCCCCTGTTCAGCATAGCAGGTGAGGCCGCCTGGGCGAGGTACTGGTCATACTCCCCAGTTGTATCCCCCGACCAAGAGTCTGAAACTCCAGGACACTGCCCTTGAGGCGGTAGAGGTGGGATCCCTCGCAAAGTCCGAGGGAAAAACCGAACCTGGAGGGTAAACAGATGATGATGATGATGATGATGATGATGATGATGATGATGATGATGATGATGATGATTATTATTATTATTATTATTATTATTATTATTATTATTATTATTACTGTCCGGCTCCATGACTGAGTGATCAGCATATTGGCCTTTGGTCCTCTAGGTGCCGGGTTCGATTGCCGACCAGGTCGGGGATTTTCGTCTTAAAACGTTAATTACCTTAGCTCGGGGTCTGGGTTTTTGTGCTGTTCCCAACTTTTCTACAACCCACACACAACACTAACACGCATTTTCTCATACACGGCAGATAGTCTGTCTTGTAAGTAGTCTTGGCGGATCAAACTGTATGGCAATGCGGATAATCTTCCTGATAATTTCTGAACACTGATGTCCATTGATTTTCATTCAGGTATACTCTAGAAATCTCGACAAGTCAACCAACCTTTCATACATTTCATGCAGTTATTTTTGCTTGTGGCCAGGCAACCCTTGACAGTGGTAATGGAAATGGTGATAAATAATGAGCCTGGAGTCCGTAAAGCCGTAAATCTGACGTAAGCCTAACTGACTTCTGCCCACAATAAGTGGAAGGAAGGAACGCATGTTCCGAAGGAGAACCGCTCAATATGTTGGTAGTTGTCGTAAGAGGAAACCCCTCATAAACCATTCACCACAGGTATCAGGCGTACTGTATTAATGTTAACAGATCCCTCCGTTTCAATACCTTGGGTGTAATATGGTTATATAGTTGCAATATCTGCGGATAACCATTCTCGGATGCGGATGCGGATGAAGGAAGTCCGGATGCGGATTATATTTTGTACGTATATCCGCAAGGGCTCTACTTATAAGGTCTGCACCAGGTCAGCAATAACCTCACGAAATTCTTCTTCTTTTTTAATTATTATTATTATTATTAGAAGTATTAGTAGCATACATTTTAGGAGTTAGAAGCAAAGCGATTATCACCTTCAATACACTCAATGAATGATGGTTGTTGACTTATTATAATCTCCGTTCTCTTCCTATAATTTCAGTATTTAGACCAGGCTTAAAATTGCTATTTCTTTCTAAATTTGTTTAGGTAACTGACACATGTTCCAAGTTTTTCTTTTTTAATGAGGAAGTTAAAATGGAATGTTGTATGAGAATGTATCATCTCTGCATTAAAATTCAAACCTTGAGAGCGTACACTGCACTCTGTGTATCGCACAAACTGGCCAAAATGTACCTGGACAAGTTTCTGAGGTTACGAAGTGCTAAGGTGTATGGCCTATTAGCGCCCGTTAACTGATGTCGGGCGCTTGGATCAAAGAACGACATAAACTAGTCAGTATATGGTCTAATAGAAAACCGGCATTGGCGTTTGAACATACTTTTAAAATATGGACTACAAGCCCCGCTAGCCTTATTGGGAGATAGCTATAAAGTGGTACTGGTTTTGTATCGCACATATGAGCCGGACAACTCGTCCCACACGAATTTGAGTTTCTCTACAATGTAATGTGATGCCTTCGCGGGTATAAAATCGTGATAATATCCAGGGGAATAGGATTTTGAGTGAAGAATTTGTAACCAAAGTATCTTAAAGTTTTATGCTAAGATGAGCCCCAATTTTATTCAGTAAGAGATATTGTATGTTTTTGTCATAGAAATTTTATATTGTTTTTGTAAGTTCATACGGTATTGCGTGTAATAAAGAATACTTTAAAATAATCCATTTCTGTAGGCCAACCTGTCTTTTGCTCCCCTATGAACCGTTTAAGCATAAATGATTGTTGGCCTTACAAAGAAACCCATCCCGCATGGGATATTTCTAACTTTCATTAGATTAACCTGCTCGCTATAGAATGTGTATGTATGTTGGGTATTCAGCTCGAAGGCTGGTTTGATCCTCCACAGTTCCACCAACAGCTGTCATAAATAGCCTAGGCATCACTGAAGAGGCATACTAGGGAAATGAGGAGTGGGGGTAGTTTCCCGTTGCTTTCATCACCGAGGCAGAGGTTGCTATTACATATCAGTCTGCCAAGCCCGCTGAAATGCATGCACCAACCGACCCTATAAGTGATATGTTCATACCATTCATAACAGGGACTGGCTGCATAAGGAATGGTATTACTAGCATCACTCATACCTCGGGCACTTCCATATTGTCAAAGCCGAGGGTGAGACTGAGACAGGTCAATGAAAGTAAGAAATTTATTTTAGCTCATTTCAAAAGAGATGGTGCACTGTAAACACTACTGTACATCTCACCAGCAAAGGCAAACGCTATAGAACAGGGCCTCTCAGGGTGCATGCGCGTGGTGCATGCACTGTGCACGGTGCAAAAGACGACTTCGCTTGGTTGACCAGAGTGCAGACCCCCCACTCCTCTCTCCCTACACCTGTCTGCCCGTTCGGCCTGTCTCCGCGTTCCTCACCTTCACTGCTGTTTCTCCCCCACTGCGAAATGTTTACGTGTGGTGAGCGGAGACGCACAGTTGTATGGGACAAGGTTACCAGTGTTATTAAAAAAAATTAAAAAAGTGAATTAGAAATACACATACATGTTTGAGAGGAATGTAAACATAATTTTAAAAAAAAATGCAGAACCTGTAACCAAAATGAAAATGCTACAGTACTGGAACAAACCTCATATTTTGTGGACATAGAATGCTCTTCTTCAAGCTGTTTCAACTTCCTTAATTCTTTCTCTCTGACGTCTCCTATGATTTCACAATAATTTTCCGAATGTAGTCTGTTGTAGTGTCTTTCAATAGACGATTTTCTTACGCACGTAATTATCGTCCCACAGATTAAGCATTTGGCGTTATCGTCACGACAAACAAACAAACAAAAAAAAATACGAAAGTTCCCAGTTCGATTGAAATGGACTTTCGGAAGTCTTTGCTTTCTTCGAAACAGGTTGCTCCATTATTATGTTGTAGTCGTGCGCTTATCTATTTCACTGATAAACACGTCGTCTACCATCAAACGCTTCGTCGCTCTCAGCACACTACACCATCCGAGTCAAGCCGAGTTGAGGCGAAGCGTACCGATGCACAGTGCACAGAGCCTATGCACCTCGCTCTGCACGCGTGAGAGTTTGGGCGTTTGAGAGGCCCTGCTATAGAATATACTATTTAAACATACTGTCATTCTTTTCTAAGTCCAACAAAATGAGCCGTAAATTCATAAAACGTTATTAAATTGTCAGTTGTATAGTTAAATGTTATACATGTTTTATTAAGAAAACCATGTGTTGTGTGAAAAGCTTATATTATACTGTTCCACTTCAGTGTAAGTAATTCACTCAATATGTGCACTAGGCCCATGGCAACCCGTAAGATTCTCCTTGAGCTAGACAGCATGTGTTTCAATTTTCACACGAGAATGACTATTCACAATCTACTCAACCTTTCTCTTCTGTTATTTCCAACCACCGCCGGCCAGCGTAAATCCTATGCTAACTATGGTGACCCATCTCCTCCTCTGGTTTTAGAGGCAGTTGGGTTGGAATCTCCCGAATGCAAGCTTATAGCTTCATGGATCGTAATAGGCAACCACCTCGCTCTCTTCTTCAACTCTGGTGAGTGGTGGTTGTGTTTATTAAACAAGCGTGATTACCAAAACCGCTCGTACTTCATGGTGATGATGGTAGTGATTATTGTTTTAAGGTGAAGTACAAATCCATCCCCTCCCATCCAACTTTCTCATTCGCATGAGAGATATACACGCTCCGGTAAAAATATTATAGGAACACGGGTATTAGAAATGTTTCTCTGAAGCAGTAAGCACACAGGGATTTGTACCGTGACATTTATAGTCCTTAAGTGACGAGACAAACAGCAACAACGTTGTACTAACGAAAATCTCCGTCTACGTGTGTACCTGCCGTTCTCGGGGACCTGGGGTCGATTCCCAATACTGCCACGAATTTAAGACCGATCTCGATAGCTGCAGTCGCTTAAGTGCGGCCAGTATCCAGTATTCGGGAGATAGTAGGTTCGAATCCCACTGTCGGCAGCACTGAAGATGGTTTTCCGTGGTTTCCCATTTTCACACCAGGCAAATGCTGGGGCTGTACCTTAATTAAGGCCACGGCCGCTTCCTTCCCACTCCTAGCCTTTTTCTGTCCCATCGTCGCCATAAGACATATCTGTGTCGGTGCGACGTAAAGCCAATGGCAAAAAAAAAAAATTAAGATTGGCAGGGATCAGGCATGAGGTTAAAAAGTATACACATTGATTGGTTCCGTGCCTGAAATGAGCTGCGCTATCTCGAGGAATACGAGGACACGAACTTTCTTTTTTTAAACGAAAATCAGAAACCAAGTAAGTTCCTTATCAAATTTCATTTTAAATGTGCACGACGTAATACAATATGGAGACCAAGCAAGCCGCGTCATCTTTTATCTCCCTGTCAACTGTATGGTTCGAACAACGGACCTACGAGAACATCAATACTGAACTTTACTAGTGGGTATTTTCATTTCAACCATCCTCGTAGACAAGTGCATAAATTCCCACCGCATAATATGCTTTTGAATAAATGGTTAGCATAGTAGCCATAGGTACACAGAATCTCACGTTCGATTCCTGGCTAGGCTGGGGTTTAAGCCGCGGCTGTTTAATTCCTCTGGCTCGGGAACTGGGTTCTTGTTTTTATCTGAATACGCTTCTTCATGTACACTCAGCACACCACCAGCGAAACATACAATAATGAATATATCCTTCCACACAGGACTGGAATTATGTGAGGTATCCGACTGTAATGAAAATCCACAGCATGTTTCCAGTCATTCGATCGGGTCACAGATGAAATGAATGAAGCCCCATTCTAGCGGCGAGGATAGGAATTGTGCCGGCTGTCGAAGCCTGTCCACTTCTCTGGGGCCATGAGTAATGACTGATAGATGAAATGATATTGCATAGTGTTGCTGGAATGAATGATGACAGGGAAACAGGAGTATCTGGAGAGAAACCTGTCCCAGCTCCGCTTTGTGCAGCACAAATCTCAGATGGAGTGACCGGGATTTGAACCACGGAATCCAGTGGTGAGGGGCCGGCGCGCTGCCGTCTGAGCAGCGGAGGATCTCTGACCGTAATACTGGGCTTCACCCACATGTAGTGCCGGCCTTACGTAATTGGGTAAAGGCGAAGAAGGAGAAGTTACATCGTTCATATATACAAGACGGGAATCTCGGCGCGAACGTGAGGTCTCCTGAATGTGGCTTCAGGTCTTTTCCACATCCTGTCCGGATAAAGGCTGAAATAGTCCTGAGGGTTCTTATCCCTATCCTCGTCCCTAGCTATTTAAGGTCATTAAGGCTGCCTCCCACTCCACAATGACACAGGTTATCACTATGATGACTTGCAATGTTCCAGACCGTTAATATGAACCACTAAGTATAAACTTTCATACCATGATCTCAGTGGACTAAAGACTAGAAGTGCCAGAGGAATGAACAGACAAAGGCGCAGGAACTTCGCTAGTGTGTTCGTCACTCAACCATGAGACGAGAAAACAACTTCACGAGATGTATCGAATTCAGACCAAGGTCCAACCAAGTTCAGAAGAGATTCGCGTATCTTGATTCATTTGTGACTAACCTTGGTGATGATTTTGTAACTTGGGAAGTCATCATCGAAGTCTGACAGATTACCTTATCCATTAGACTTCAGTTTAGGCCATGATGTCAAAGCAGCATTAATAATGTCTTAGTTCTCTTTTCACACTTGCCAATTATGTATGCTTCCCCATATTGGGCATATCCTAATGGACTTGTTGAGGTCAATTTAAGATGAAGACCAAGGCCATGCACGTCCTGGTATTGGTCAGCGCGGCACGGCGTCGTGATGGTTATCTCAAGCCAAGTCAATCAGTGTCGCAGCGTGTCACGGGCAACCCCCTACGCATCTATTACAAGTTCTTACTAAGCCTGGTGGAGTAACGAGAAGTAGAACCAGTTCACGAGCAACTTTTCGTAGCTTCTCCTTTTTTTCCCTTTCATCTTACTCCTAGCCTGGACGTCATATCGTACGCCGCCGTGGTCTAGGGGTTAAGCATAAAAGCTTCCCACGCTCCATTCCTGGCTCTGGCACATATTTGAGCCTGCTTTGAAGGACGGGAAGTGGATTTAATTTCCACTCGCGGTCAACCCATGCGTGGTTTCCCAGACCCCCCCCCCCAATCCCTCCTTCCCAAATTTCAAGTCCAACCGAATTCCAGGATGGTACTCAACTCTTGGCCACGATCGTTCCTTTTCTTGGGACGTAATAACTGAGTAACGACATAACTACATTCTCGCCCAAACGGCAGCGGCTTCAAACTCGGCTAATGTTATGGAATTTAAAGAATTCAGAACCGGGCGAGTTGGCCGTGCGGTTAGGGGCTCGCAGCTGTGAGCTTGCATCCGGGAGATAGAGGCAGAGCCCCACTGTCGGCAGCCTGAAGATGGTTTTCCGTGGTTTCCCATTTTCACACCAGGAAAATGCTGGGACTGTACTTTAATTAAGGTCACGGCCGCTTCCTTCCCATTCCTAGGCCTTTCCTATCCCATCGTCCCCATAAGACTTATCTGTGTTGGTGCGACGTAAGGCCAATTCTAAGTAAGAACATAAATAATTAAATAAATCAGAAGTCATGTCCCTGTGGTTCGGATAAGACGTAAAACTCGAAGTACCGTGGCTATGGTCACGATATCTACAGTAACGTAAAACAATAAACTTACTTGCGTTTCTTTCTCAAACTTAGCCCCAATTAATTACAGAAACTCATTATAGATACCACGACAATACAGTTTATCAGATGGACGGGTCGTGTAGCTGTTGGCTTGCAATCGGGACATGATAGTTTCGAATTCCACAGTTGACAGCCCTAAAGATGTTTCCGCACGTGTAAATATGATCCCCATATGTAGTGGATTTGAAACATTCGGTAGACTTCTCCGTTGTACAAAGCACAGTGAAGTACGACCCGTGTTGTTCACAACACGGATAAATATTGTCACTCCACTTCCTATGAGCGTGGCTAATTTACTTTCTCTATTCAATCGCAGTATATACAAGATGTTAATCTGCATTCCTCAGAAACAGTGAAATAAAATATATATTCACTTGGTAATAGTTTTATATTTATTTCTTAATCAAATTTACATTGTACCGATTTTGCGATTCGAGATGATACAAAATAAAGAACTGTGAACATAAGTTACAATTTTTTTCTTTACATCGCACCGGCACATATATTATTATTATTATTATTATTATTATTATTATTATTATTATAACATGGGCAAATACGTACATATATGTTGATGATGTTTCTTACTTACAAATTAGTTGAGCTGTTTCATTATGACAGACCAATTCCTAAGACTTCTTTTGTTTGCTTTTCCCTTCCGGTATAACATTTGCAGGGGACTGCATAGGCGTGCTCGGTTCAACTGGAAGTACGTGGGTTCGATTCCCCGCCAGTAAGTCTAAAAGTAAGAAAAAGGAGATATCAACTTCTGGAGGTGCTCATGGCCCTGAGGTTCACTCAGCCTACACGAAAACTGAGTATCAAGTTAATTCCTTGGAGCAGAGGTGTCCGGGCATAGAGTTAACCACTCTATTCCAATTAGTGCCGAGAATACGGATAGGGGAATCCTTTACCTTCCACTCTTCCAAGGGCCTCTATAGCCTGCATGGAGATGGGTTTGCTTTTATACAATTTATATTTTTTTTCTTACGGGGTACTGGTTCATAAGTGACGATATGTTGTCCCACAGGCATTTGCAATTCGTAACTCGGAACGTAAAATTAATGTTATAACAGGGGGTCTATTCTTGTTATAAGTGATTTAAATATTGTACTTTTTGTTTATATTCTCAATTTATTATAGTGTTATCAAAACTGATTTTATTACTTACGCGCAGGTCGCCTACACGGCGTCAACTCGAAGGACCTGCACCAGGCCTCTCCGGAGGCCACACGCCTTTTTCAGTTTAATACTAACCTAACCTAAGCCCATGTCACTACAACTCTTGAAGGGCCTTGTCCTGCTAAGCGACCGCTGCTCAGCGCGAAGGCATGCAGATTACGAGGTGCCGTGTGGTCAGCACGACGAATCCTCTTGGCCGATCTTCTTGGCTTTCTAGCCCGGGGCCGCTATTTCACCGTCAGATAGCTCCTCAATTCTAATCACATAGTCTGAGTGGACCTCGAACCAGCCCCCAGATTCATGTAAAAATTCTTGAACTGGACGGGAATCGAAACCGGGGCTTTCGGGTTAGAGACAGGCACGCTACCCCTACACCACGGGGCCGGCTCAGTTTAATACTAGTGTATAATAAATGAAGCAAAAGTATTTTCTAGTTCACAGTAGCAATTAAAGCAGAAAGAACAGCATACCGTATGACTATGAAATGAAATGGCGTATGGCTTTTAGTTCCGGGAGTGTCCGAAGACAAGTTCGGCTCGCCAGTTACAGGTCTTTTAATATGACGCCCTTAGGCGACCCGCACGTCGTGTTGAGGATGAAATGATGATGAAGACGACACACATACTCAGCCCCCTTGCCAGCGGAATTAACTAATTATGGTTAAAATTGCTGACCCTGCCGGGAATCAAACCCGGGACCCCTGTGACCAAAGGCCAGCACGCTAACCATTTAGCCATGGAGACGGACCGTATGACTACGTTGGTGGTGGTTGTGGTACGATTCTCCCACAAACAAGTGAAAAGCTTGTTGGAGCACATTTTGATACAGAGAGAAAGGAGCGAATATGAACAGATTCAGCCGGAACTTTCATGCTTTTTCGTAGTATACAACGTTGCTTCACAGAAACGTTTGATAGTTTGCCGATATAGCCGGGCGTCAGACTATTTCATTTAACCCATGATCTTCGAACTTGGTTATGCAGTACTGTAGTTCGAACCCACTATCTCTCCAATGAGAGCTTACAGCTGTGCGGCTCCTGCTACACACCCAACTCGCTCGGTAGAACACATTTCTCTCTGCTTATTCTGATGATCAACATAATCCATTTTTAAACCATGTTACGCTAGTGGCTCGAAGGATCGATTTTGCAGGTTCGCATTTGTTTGTGCTTTTTAGTTGAACTGCATTTGCTTATTTTTATTCGTTGTATTATTGAATTGCGGTATGCATTAAAACAAAGGGTATAAAAGTATCAGGCAGAAATACTAACACCTTGTACCTTATAAATGATTGAATACTAAGCACTAGTTTCCTATATCATGCCACTTAGTAGAGTCCCTCTATGACTTGGGCATAGACTTCGCATTGTCTCTTCAACTGGGTATTCTAGAGTTCTTTAGGAACGCATGGAGCAATGATCGGTGAACTGTCTACGATCATGAAGTAAGCAGGTCTCACTCACTTTTTCTAGAGGCAGTTATAACTCCAATGACGTAGCAATGATAAGGCACCTGATCATTCCGAAGCAGTGTTGCCAACTAATATTTTCAAGATCCGCTAAATAACTTACTATTAAAATCTGCTAAAATTCCGCCAAGAAATCCGATCTCAAATAGTGAGTAATAAAAATGATCAATATTAATAATAAATAATAATAAAAGTAAATGTCTGCACTCACCTGATCTGTGAGTTTCACTGGGATTAACCCCCTGTCTGGGAGCCGGCGAGCTGAAACTTGTAGGCGTTTTAGTGCCGGGTGCAAACTAGGTGAATCCCCTACCTCAAGGGCCACACACAGAACAGGCCAGTTCATTAAACGGTCTTCCTTCATAGCATACATATAAATGCTACTCTCTCACTGTTTCATTATCTGTCGTCATTCGGCAACTAAGAGATAAGTAACCTTTCCCCATGCATTACAAATTTATGATACCATGATCTCATAACATAAAATCCAAATAACATGTTTTTCTCATGTCACTGCTAGCTCCTGACAAGAAATACGGAATAGCTCGCAGACAGACTGGAGTATGATTTTTTTAAACGTAAAATGGATAAAACACTAAATTCCGCCAAAGATTCCGCTGTCCGCTAAATGATATATTTATCCGCCGACAGTCTTCTAATTCCGCCAAATTTAGCGGAAAATCCGCTAAGTTGGCAACACTGTTCCGAAGCTTGACAACATCAGATGAGATCAGTTCTTGTGTAGAAAACCGTATGCTGTTAGCCTCGAAAAGGACTGGGAAAGCTTACAATTAGTTGTAGGACAGCCATCGGTTTACAAATGTCCATAACTGTATGAGGCACTAAGCACCAGTGGGCAGCACTTTGCGTTCTGGCATAGCAAATACGGCGAGTTCGTCAATTTGAATCGCGCGCCCGGAAGTAACAAAAGTAAGCTCATTTTCTGGAAATGAAAAGATTTCTGTGCCAATCCGATTGCACCATCGTTCATTATATAATACGAAGAGCATCCTTGAATTGTTTTGTCGGTGTAATTTAGATACAAACTGTACTACAAATTGTACCCTACTAAATGAGCCCTAGTATCTTTCTTCCTGGAGGTTTATGCAAGGAAATTTGAATTTCTCAAGCAGAAAGCCCGGTATTTCTCAAAACTGTTTTAATTACTACTGTTTTTCAATTCTTGTAGCTCAAAATAATTTTAACCTTTTGACCGCCAGCCTCATACGCGGTGTCCATGTCCTATACCGCCAACGCTTAATGAGCACTTTTTACCTTGCAGTAAATTATTCGTAATAAGTTCTGTTCAATTTATGTAAATTGGATGGGCATTTTTTTATTTCTAATGTAATGCTTCGGACATTTTATTGATGTAAATTAATGCACCTTTATTTTATAAATTTTTATTTTATGAAGTGATATTTCAAATAAATATTTCTTTTCTTTGAATAAAAAGTATTTCATGATCAAAAACCGGTAAGAAAAAAAATACTATCAAAAGCTGCATTCTTTTAGAGAGGTGGTGTTTCCTATGCTATATATAAAAATAGAGCCTTATGTACAATATTACAGTTACAATATTTTTTATTATTATTATTATTATTACATTAACATGAAATTTTCTAATCTTACATTATATGCAAATGCTGCAGTTCCTGGTAGGTTTTAAGTAAAAAATTACTACTAATGTCTATTTCACACAGACTTAAGGCTCAAAAATTCACTTTTTGCCTTAAAAATATGATACAAGAAATTATTTACTAATATTTACACATATTTATGACGTGCTCTAGCAAATGTGCTTAGGGAGGCACAAAGGGTGTACACTCTTCTTACACTGTTTACAAATGTATCTGGTCTTTTTTCCATTTACCACCTTGACTAGTACTAATCTTTCTGAATACGGAATAGTTGCGTTCCTTTTCTTTTTCGGTAAAATAGTAAGCGGTCCGTTACCCGCCCGCGGAAGCTGAATTCCCGCTTGGCCACCAAGCCACTTGGCAGCAATTTCCTCAACTAAACTTGTTGTATATAGTCTTATTTAATCCAATACTAGTCCAAAACATGTATTATACATGATTAAAACGAATAAATAACTTGGAAAGTATTTTTTCGGAACGTCCGATCAATCGGACGTTGGCGTTTTTAGACTGAACTTCGAACGTCCGATCAATCGGACGTTGGCGGTTAAAGAGTTAATAATGCTTAATTTCCAAATTAGATTATCATGCTTGTTTGTATTTAACTCTAGTTGCTTTCCGTACCAGCACGATCATAATATAGGCCTATAAACCTATCAGTTTTAATTTTAATGGTGCTGGTTTAACGTCGGGCTAACTCATCGAAGGGTTTCGGCGGCGGAAGAATGGGTAAGAACTAGGACTGGAAAGCTAGCGTCCATGGCCTTAATTAAAGCACAGTCCCAGCATTTTCCTGGTGTGAAAATGGGAAACCACGGAAAATAATATTCATGGCTGCCGACGGTGAAATTCGAGCGCACCATCTCCCGAACGCAAGCTCACAGCTGGGCGACCCTAACCGCATGCCCAACTCGCTCGATTTAATTTTAACGCTTAATTAAATTAATAATCTATATTAATTGAATTAGTACATTCTTACTTGTTGGACCTTTGTCTTATTTTATTTAGACGCTGCATAAAGGAGCTTTTTAGCCTCAGTGGCATGTGAACTATGTCCATTCAATTCGGTTAAGCCCAGTTTCAATTCACTTCTATTCTCTGACACACACTACCAAGCTTTAGATTTTATTTTTCATTCAGTTAGTTAAACAACGGTACCCGTTATTCAGTGCTCATATCAACTGTACTCTTATGCAGGATTATTCTCGGCAGCAAATTAGTCACGATAAACCATTTAGGATGGATGAAAGGTTCGTAATAACACGCCTAGCGCTTCAGCGTTGTTGTTGAAGTGGATGAGCTGTATGGTGAGTTCTTTACTGTGGGTTCTTTGGTCGTGCGCATGGTTAATTATGTGAGCCCAGGTTTAGGGACTTGCGACGAGGTGTTATTTAAGCATTTTCCTGAAATGACTGTGAAAATAAATTGAAAAAGCATGACGTAGCTATCAGCATACGAATTCGAATTTCCAAACGGTGTGAATTCCCAGCTGTATCGCTATAGTAAGGTGGGTGTCTACACATTCGAAGTGGGAAGTGATGTGACTGACTAATTAGCTTTGTTAGCGACCGCAAAGAGGAAGGAGGAGAAATGAGTAGATGATGTGGGAGAATCATCACATTTGCTTTGTCTAGCAGAAACAGGTCAAGATATTCACAAGGCTGTTCTAAATACTGACAGCTGTTTGGAATTAACCTGTAACAGATGAACACCTCAGTGCAGTACTGCTCTGACAGGAGTGAAGCGGTGTCCAATGTCCATCAGGTGGATGAGAGAGAAACAATGCACGGAAGTGTGGCGGTTCTTCAAGAATGTGAATGATTTTCTTATTCAACATTGTTAACATTTCTAGCACTGATAATGGGAACAGGATTCGGACTGAGTTACCCATTAGAGTCTCAATTGTACCTGATTGTGGGAATATTCTTTGTCCAGTGCACCTTTCTTTTCGTACGTCATATTGGTTCGAACAATTTCTTAGTAATACATATTTCCTTGGACGTAGCCATCTGTATACTGTATACTAAATGGATTCTGGGATTGTAAATTATTTAAAACTGAAGATCTGGAAATGGATTATAGCTGTTTTCGTACATCTGGGGACTACCTAGCCGAGGCGGTAAAGACTTTTCCGTTTCACCCAGAAGGACATGGATTCGATTACGGTACCTCTAAGGAAGTCGAAAAATTTGGAGGTAAGTTTCCATTTCTGGAGAGGCTCATGGCCCCGGGGTTCATTCAGCCTACAACAGAAACGAGTACCAGGTTAATTCCTGAGAGCAAAGGTTGCTGGGTATAGAACGAATCACTCTATCCCCATTAGCCCCGATGTTATAAATAGTGGAAGCCTTTATCTTCCACTCTTCTAAGGACCTTCATTGCGTGTAGGGAGATGACCTCACTTTGTTATCGTAGGTCTAGGTAGTGTTGGAAACCAAAGGACTATGTCTGCTTCAGGTCGATAATCTTCAATATCCATCAGGGGTGGTATTCTAAAGCTTGTAGTACTAATATTTTACGTGGCTGTTAATATCGTGATCAAAGTCAAGGTGATTTTCAGCCACTTGTAGTTTGAGATGTTCATTTCCAAACTTAATCACTATTATACAGTATTAAACTGGCATATACCCTTTAAGTAAGAACTATTTATTTATTTATTTATTTATTTATTTATTTATTTATTTATTTATTTATTTATTTATTTATTTATTTATTTATTTATTTTTCAATGGTGAAGTTACGGCCTGGCCCTCTCCTACACTTAATCACGTAATTTGCAAGATGATAAAGGAATATTAACGTTCAGTTAGTGGTGCTTAAATTTCTGCTGGTAAAGAAACACTCGTCTAGACTACTCAGATTTGGAGACAATATACAAACTGATCTTAAGACTTTCTTTTATTCTTCTAAAGCACACCTGTAGAGAACCCCACCGTTGATGTTGGCGAGAAGAAATTCTTAAAGCGCCTGCTTGTCAAACGAACCACGTACTCATTGTTTCAAATCCCTTTGTGCGCGGTAATCTACAGGAAGTCGATAACACAGACGGAGACAAATGACATTTCCTTTGATGTCAGTTAAATGAAATCATCGCTCCTATTGGATCCGAAAATATTGTATGTTTATGAGTGCTCTAACATTTTAGATTTATTGATTGACAGTTCGTATCTCTTCAAATAAATTTTAACATTTTCCAAGAAATTAGAGCAGTCTATAGGTATTTTATAGACAGGGAAATAACGATAAAATTATCGGGAGTTTGTTGAGTCTATTAAAATATGGTACATAGATTTAGAGGGATATTCGGTGTTGGATATTTCAGTAAAGAGGTTTCTTTTCAATGTTCTTATAACATTCGGTAGCTCCCTCTAAGGATCATTGGAGGGGTGTCGGCGTACGGATCCCAAGATCGCGGGTTCAAACCTGGCAGAGGTTATCGGAATTTTGAAATACAGCGAAATGTCCATTCAGCACTCCATGTTCTACAATGCTGGCATGTAACAGAAATCTCTGGTGACACACTTGATCTTTGCCCGACAAAATTACCCTAATTAAAACTCAGCCATAGGTCGCCCAAAGGATATTTGTTTCTCTGGCATCTGTTTGAGCAAAACAGAACTTCAAAATTGACATACAGGCATATTGAATGGCGTCAAATAAAATGCCTGCACACCGTAGCTGAGGCCATATTATTATTATTATTATTATTATTATTATTATTATTATTATTATTATTATTATTATTATTATTATTGATGTCAGTTAAATGAAATCATCGCTCCTATTTGATGTGTAAGTAATAACGTACAGTTCATAATATTAAGAACTGTGAAAGAAGACAATTTAAGAAGTACAGAAAAGCGGAAGAAAGGATGGTTCGATGGCGATTCGAACCCGTACACCTAGTTTCATCGAACCCGGACCTTGACGACCACGTTACTTGAACACGTCTTTGAATGGTGACTTATATGACGGTGTTAAAAATTTAAACTCTAAAATTTCGAAAACTTTAAGCTCATTCTAGAGAATTTACAAATATGTATAGATTTTGTACCCACGTAGGCTAGATAATAATAATAATAATAATAATAATAATACTAATACTAATAATAATATATTATTATTATACACCGGGCGAGTTGGTTTCCCATTTTCACACCAGGCAAATGCTGGGGCTATACCTTAATTAAGGCCACGGCCGCTTTCTTCTCACTCCTAGGCCTTTCCTACCCCATCGTCGCCGTAAGATCTATCTGTGTCGGTGTGACGTAAAGGAAATAGGATTATTTTACGATAATCGTCATTAAAGTACTCTTGCTACATCACTATTTATCACATTCGTGTAGACAATTCGCGTAGCTCTGGACTTCAACAACGTTGTGTGAGGTGTCATTCGAACTAGAAGTTGCACACAATGGAGATGAACGTATTGAGAGGGTCCTTAAGGAGTTACTCGACTGGATCAAGTATGGAACGTGAAGATAAGGGAAGTTTTAAGAGTGGCCCCCATTGCCAAAAATATGTTAGATAGAAGACTCCGATTGTATGGACGCACGAGATCATTTTTGTGGGAGCCATAGCGTTCAACTTAGAGGCAAATGGACAAAGACTTAGAGGAAGGTCAAAACAAAGATGAATGGACACAAATCAACAGCGATAAGAAAGCAACAAAGCTAAGGCCGTCTGATGTTTACAACAGGATCAAGTGGAGACAGCATTCTAGAAGTGCAAGCTGTGCAGCCCGAATCGGGAAATTGCCAGGTTGAAGTTGAAAAAATAACAACTGAAAATGGAATATTTTATAATTTCAACATTCCTGGAGCCCCTTAAAGTAAGGAACTATGGTACATGATTTTACTAGCGTAGCTTTTAAAAGCAGTATTGGTACATGTTACTAAAAGACGTATCGTGTAAGTAGTAACGTACAGTTAATAATATTAAGAACTGTGAAAGAAGACGATTTAAGAAGTACAGGAAAGCGGAAGAAAGGAGGGTTCGATGGCGATTCGAACCCGTAAACCTAGTTTCATCGAGCCCGGACCTTGACCACCACGTTACTTAAACACGTCTTTGAATGGTGACTTTTATAACGGTGTTAAAAATTTAAACTCTAAAATTTCGAAAACATTAAGCTCATTCTAGAGAATTTACAAATAGGCCTATATATACATTTTGTACCCACGTAGATAAACCTCGCGAAAGCTCGACAAAATCGGTGTCCACCACAGTATAGAGTTGACTTGTAAGTGAAATAATGTGGTTTAATTTATGACAGGGCTCAGGAGGCAGCGCGCCGGCATCTCACCGCTGGATTCCGTGGTTCAGATCCCGGTCACTCCATGTGAGATTTGTGCTGGACAAAGCGGAGGCGGGACAGGCTTTTCTCCGGGTACTCCGGTTTTCCCTGTCATCATTCATTCCAGCAACACTCTCCAATATCAATTCATTTCATTGTCATTCATTAATCATTGCCCCAGAGGAGTGTGACAGGTTTCGGCAGCCGGCACAATTCCCTTCCTCGCCGCTAGATGGGGGCTTCATTCATTCCATTTCTGACCCGGTCGAATGACTGGAAAAAGGTTGTGGATTTTCATGTTCACTTTATGACAGGCCGACTTTACCCTCAGGTACTCCTTTCTGGTATAGGCTGAGGGAACCCCACAAGAACCTGCGCTTCCGAAAGTTGAAGGTTCGTTTCTAAATTTGTCGACTTCCTTACAAGAAATTGAACTCACGTCCTTCTGTGTGAATCAAGTGCACTTTTACCACCTCGACTATGCAGAACCCTGTCGGCAATATGCATGACTACTGAAGTAGATTATTATCTGGAAAATGGCTTGTTCTTGTAGTGAATAGTAATTTTACATGGAGATTTATTGGCCTCGGCATTTGTGTTAGTATTCCAATGAGTAAGGTCGCATGGACATCTATCATAACGTCGCTTGCAGTGCTGTCCACTCACCTTGAATTTTTAGTGATCACCATCATGATTCGACTTTAAAGGGATTGTCGCTGTTTCCATGATGACGATGATGATGATGATGATGATGATTTTTTCTACTTTACGGTGTATCTTCTTCATCACCACGTGTTCGTTGACTGTATGGTCAGCGTACTGGCCTTCGATTCAGAGGGTCCCGCGTTCGATTCCTGGCTGGGTCGGAGAATTTAACCCTCATTGGTTATTTTCAGTGGCCAGGGGACTGGGTTTTTGTGCTGTCCCCAACATCCTTGCAATCCAAACACTACACACAACACTATCCTCCACCACAATAACACCCAGTTACCTACACACGGCAAATGCCGCCCACACTCATCGGAGGGTATGCCTTACAAGGGCTGCAGTCGGCTAGACATAGCCACACGAAATTATTATCACCACGTGTACTGTTTGTGACTTGTTCAATTATTGTTTCAAGTGTTTGCCATCCAAATTGTCCTTCTCTTGAGACGAAGTGTAATTTTACGTGGACATTTCTCGGCCTCGGTGGTTGAGGTTGAACACTGGTGGGTAAGGCAAGAATTACATCCAAAACCTTGACCACCAGAGTCGTTGTCAAAGATATGTTGACATACGGAGAGTTACACAGTATGTTGAGTTTCTCGACTTCGCAACTGCCCGGCTTCTTCATTGAATGGTTAGCGCCGAGGCCTTCTGTACAGAGGGCCCCGAGTTCGATTTCCGGCCGGGCTAGAGATTGGTTAATTCCCCTGACTTGGAGACTAGGTGTTTGTATTTGCTCCAGCACCGGCCCTTTTATATGCACACAACAAACCACCTCAGAAACACACCGTAGTTAGTGGACACTTCCCTCCACATAGGGTAGGCGTCAGGAAAGACATTCGTTGTATACTTCGTGTGATCAATTTCCAATGAAGTCGATAGGCATTTAAGAGTGATCAAGCGACTCAAGTCAGTGGATTAATTGGAAAGTTAAGGAACACATTTCACTGCGAAATCCCGTTAGGCCCTACTCTGACTCCTCTGAAGGTGATAACTGTTGAAAGAATATTAAATACATAAACAACAACAATTAATAATAATAATAATAATAATAATAATAATAATAATAATAATAATAATAATAATAATACAGTGGAACATCGATATTTCGAATCACCTCGAGAGCTAAATTTTATTTCGAGTTATCGAAATTTCGAGATATAGAGAATATCATTTTTGAGCATGAATAGCGCATAATTGAATCATATATATCTACGGGCTTATACTGAATACATTATTTTTGACAGTGTTTAAAAAATATATAAACAAACTCTATTTTACGTCATCACTTTAATTATAACCCTTATTATAGCAACTTTTTAGAAGACAAGATACAGTATATACAGTAGTGAAACAAGAAACATACCTCGATAATAACATTTGGAAAAAATCCGTTAGTCTCTTATGTATGTTACTGTTAACCTTTCCTCCTTTCACGTTGAAACTTCTCGTCAATACCACGCAGTCGAGATTCGTAAATGGAGCTTATCATCCGCGACTTCGGGGGGTTGCTTTCGTACGTGACCGGTAATTAATTCACACCCGAGAAACAGCGAGGCATGGCGGATTTTCCGATCATTAGAAGTTTTAGTTTTTCGGTTCCCGTCATATTAGCTCCAAGCATCACTGTAAATCTTTCTTTACTTGTTAACTGTTCCTCACAAACCACAAATGCCATATTGCACAGTTAATGTTGCACAAAATTCGAGTTCGAGGGTATTTCTTGTTTCAAGGGAGGAAATGTTTCCTTCGAGAAATCGATAAATTCGTGTAACCGAATTTCGAGTAATGGAGAAATAAATACACGTGAAGAATAGGACAAACGGTCGGGAAATTTAAGTTACTTCGAGATACTGAAAATTCGAGTAATGGAGGTTCGAGATATCGAGGTTCTACTGTAATAATAATAATAATAATAATAATAATAATAATAATAATAATAATAATAATAATAATAATAATAATACCGGGTGAATTGGCCGTGCGGTTAGAGTCGCGCAGCTATGAGCTTGCATCCGGGAGATAGTAGGTTCGAATCCCATTGTCGGCAGCCCTGAAGATCGTATTCCGTGGCTTCCCATTTTCACATAAGGCAAATGCTGGGGCTGTACCTTAATGAAAGCCACGGCCGCTTCCTTTGCACTCCTAGGCCTTCCCTGTCCCATCGTCGCCATAAGACCTATCTGTGTCGGTGCGACGTAAAGCAACTAGCAAATAATAATAATAATAATAATAATAATAATAATAATAATAATAATAATAATAATAATAATAATAATAATAATAATGTTTCTTTGTACAACTATTTTTATGATTTTCAGAGACGCCAAGATGGCGGAAATTTTATCCCGTAGCAGTTCTTTACATTATGCTAGGGTACTAGAATACCCTCAAATATCACTGGACTGAGCTAGGATTGAAAGAAACGACTTGAGCTTGGAAAATGGTCTTACCACCTGAGAGTCACTCACTGAACGCTATTCTTTTCTCTAGTTCAATCTGCCTAGTTCTGAACGAACTGTTCAACCCCAAAGGTCACAAATTACCAGTTTCGTCTTACCATCAAATTGTTAAAGACCATGTCAGGGCACCGCCTCTTGTGTTCCCTTTAACCTTTACAGCTCACTATGGGAGTCTCTCAAATAATATCTAGGGAATCACATCACGTGACCTATTATCTAAAATGCCTGATATTCACAGTTACTGTACATCCAGTGTGCCCATTTCACGGTGTTGTGGTTCAGTGTGTGTCCTTCAAGAGTAGATTTTTAAATTTTTATTTATTGGCTTTAAGTAACAGACCAAATAGGCAGTACATTGGAATAAACAAATATGAACAGTTAATTTACACTTCACTTGCAATGCATTCACACGTATGAAGTATTCCATAATAGCGTACTTGGATTTCGTAGTTTTAATAGTTCTGCGTCCTTACATAACACACGCACACACACACAGAGAGAGAGAGAGAGAGGTAGAAGAAGAAGAAATAATTTAAATACTGGAACTGCAGTCTATTAAGTTACTTTTTTCCGATATTGTAACGCTGCAGACCTTACAGTCTTAAATCTGTGTATTTTATGAACATGGCAACTGCTTCATACACCTCCGGTTGCTGAGGTGATAAAAAGCACTCTATGTTAAGAGGGGGTTGAAAGTTGATTTGCCGGGCTGAGTGGCTCAGACGGTTGAGGCGCTGGCCTTCTGACCCCAACTTGGTAGTTTCGATCCTGGCTCAGTCAGGTGGTATTTGAAGGTGCTCAAATACGACTGCCTCGTGTCGGTAGATTTACTAGCACGTAAAAGAACTCCTGCGTGACTAAATTCCGGCACCTCGGCGTCTCCGAAAACCGTAAAAGTAGTTAGTGGGCGTAAAGCAAATAACATTATTATTATTATTATTATTATTATTATTATTATTATTATTATTATTATTATTATTATTACTATTATTATTATTATTATTATTATTATTATTATTATTATTATTATTATTATTATTAAAGTTGATTGAATGTAATTCAAGAGTAGTTACATATCTAATTTTTCTGAGTGGTTTAACGCACCGAAGGACTTCGCTTTTATGTTATGGATTAAACTTCTGTGATCAATGCAGTGATTGACTCCTTCTTCATTTGCATTCATTCTCACCACACAAAGGTACACTTTTGATCAATCTGCTGTGGATAATATGTTCAATCGCCAGCTTTCAAAGATAATAACATTGTATTTTCTCGACCTCAAATTGGGATGGTTCCTTATAAGTGAGGTAGCTTGGTTAACCATATGTACGGCCACCCTATGGCAAAATGAGCTAGTACAAGGTCCATGTGACCTGTACAAAAGTGAGGAACCCACGTCCTTCTGATTGACTCAAGCATGCCTTTACTGCTTCGCCTAGACATCCTCCCACTGATACAAGAAATGTCTTCATCAAAATACGTGCAAGTAAATTTAATTTTTACCTTCTGGTGCCCTCTCTGCCTTCTGTTTCAGAAGGAACTTTGTTTATGCTTGTTAGTTTGTTATTGATCGAGGCTTTTCCATGGGTGATGTTTTCATTAAGTAATATTAATATTTTCATGGCGATATTCAGAATAAGTTATTTACAGTACTTTCTGCTTCACAACTAACTCATGGCCAATGAGTTGCAGGTAATATTTTGCTGCACTACCATTACTGAAATAAAATATGCGATAGGGCCTACATTTTGTGAAGCTGAATAAGCAGTCGCATAATTCATCTATTGCACATTGAATCTGTCCATGCCCATCTGAAACGGGACTGACATAATGTTGATGATGATGATGATGATGATAATTTCGTGCGACTACTGTTAGATTGGTGCAGCCGCAAGGCAAACCCTCCCATCAGTGTGGGCGGAGTCTCTCGTGTATTGGAAAGTGTGTGTGTTACTGTGATGGAGGGTACTGTTGTGTGTGACTTGCAAGAATGATGAAAACAATACGAAATTCCAGTCCCAGAGTCAAGGGAATTAATCGTTCACGATGAAAATCCAGTGACCCTATCACGAATAGAAGTCGGGTGCCCAATGTCCGAAGGTCAGGACGCTGACCAGTCTGCTATGGAGCGTGATAAAACGAAGGTATTCTACCTAAATCTCATGAATAAAATGTAAGATGCTTACAATGGCGTTTCCGCGCTTTATCAGAAGAAGAAAATAAGCCTACGAGTGAAAATGTGGAAAGCAAAATTGAAAAGAAACGTGTTGCTTCACAAATGTTGGGGGACGTGATTAGCTCAGTTGCTTAGCTGCTGAGCCGAGGCTTGAATCCCGCTTGATCCTGTGTCGAGATTTTCATCTCTAGAATCACGTGGGGTCAGGAAGGGCGTCCGGTCTTAAACCCCCGGCCAAAAACAAAATGAGCCTGGGGAGGGGGGGGGGGGGCTCCAGCACCCTAGAAATAACTGCGACAAGCTGAAGGAAGATGGTCAGATACCTTCACAAATGTTCTTACAATGTAGGGGAGTTTCGTTGCGTACATAGGCTACGTAAGCTCGTTTTGAAAAGTAAAGCGTTGTTTTCATTGTATCTCTGTAACCTACGAATTCTACGGCAATAATACAACATGCCCTGGTCTTGAAATAAGGTACTGTTGGTACGTTAACATTATCCTACAGTGAATGTGGAAACATTCGTTTCAGATAGCTGCTGTTCGAGTCGATTTTGATATCGCGTTCGCCCTCGGAGGTGAATAATATCACGGAAAGTTAACAGTTATACATGTGGATGAAACTGTTTAGTGTTCTGTCTGCCGCTATCATGATGTAGAACCTCTGTTGCAGCCAGCCAGCCAGCCTGCCTGTTTGAATGGTCAGACGGTAAATCGCTGGTCGTTTTAGTCGATGGGTTAATTCCCGTCTCAGTCCGGTGGTATTTAAAGGAACACAAATACGCTACCTTTGTGACGGTAGATTAATTGGCACGTAAAAGTACTCCTGTGTGACAAAATTCTAGCACCTCGACGTCTCCGAAAACCTTAAGAGTAGTTAGTGGTACGTAAAATAATAATAATTATTATTATTATTATCATTACAGACTTACTGTCGAGTGACGGGAACCTATTGGCACAACTCAAACTGAAAGAACGTCAGGCGTAAATAGCCACAAGTTAGAATTTCGTATCTAACAGCTTCCATCTTAATAATAATTCTACCGGGCGAGTTGGCCGTGCGGTTAGGAGCGCGCAGCTGTGAGCTTGCATCCGGGAGATAGAGGGTTCGAACCCCACTGTCCGCAGCCCTGAAGATGGTTTTCTGTGGTTTCCCATTTTCACACCAGGCAAATGCTGGGGCTGTAACCTTAATTAAGGCCACGGCCGCCTCCTTCCCAGTCCTAGTCCTTTCCTATCCCATCGTCGCCATAAGACCAATCTGTGTCGGTACGACGTAATGCAATATTTAAAAAAATTCTCCCCCCACCCCTCAAGCAACTAGAATGTGTCATTATATTCGATTCCGAAAAGTTGCTTCAACCGCAGTAGTAATTACAATATTCACACACATCGCAGTATGTAAGGACGGGTAGGCCCATGTTCCAAGTTCCTAAATCAAGGCTATAACAGGTCAACAGAAACATCTTTGCTACGTGGATAACCAATTTCCTTGTGGAAATCTTCCATAGTCTGTAAGGTTGTGTTTGATTGATGACTCTTGTATTGCTGGAAGTTCATTACAATATTACGTGTTCTCCCATTGTCTGCCGAGCCGTGGGCTCATGGTCATGGCTTGACGCGAGAGATACTCCAACTCTTCAGACGATCTTAAGAAGACCACAACGAATGTTAAGAATTGTGATCATTTAATCCATACGACGGTATTCTGAGCATGTTTCATTTCATTTTCCCTAGAATAGCTAACGTGTTTTCCTTGAAATTTAACATCGTAGTACTCTGGGTGTCACCTTTCATTTATCCTGTACCAACACTCCATCTGCATCAGCAAAACATAAAGCTGTACATGTTACAATTTACGCCTGCAGCACTTGCACACATAGTGATGATTTGGTTGGAGAACTCGGCGTTTTTCTTACGTATGACCGGTGAACTTACCTACTTCATGATTCGGTTTCTCTTATGCATCCATCTTGGTAGTATCCATGGCCTAATTACTAAAAATATGTTCACTTGCACCAAATTCATCTTTCCTACTTTATATTCAGTCTGCATAGCACTATTCTCAACCAATGTCCCTTTAACCTTAGTTATGCTGATCATTATACAAAACTCATTGTACGTTAAGTCCAAAAATTTCGGATAAAAAGTGTCAAAACCATCTTCTCTTACCAACAGGTCATTGGCGTAAGTCAAAGTGCTCGCAAGATTTCCAAGTTTGCTTGTCGGTAAATGATCCATTCTATGAGCAATAAAGCATTGCCTGTTCCCTTGGAACGACCTCGCACCGTGATCTGATTCTCCCATAAACTAACATTGCTTGCAGTCTGATAGTCAACATCAGCATAAAGGGTTTTCTGTCAAAATGCATCTTTGATGCTATAGTCTATCCAATTTTTCTATTCGTCGCACCACAACAGATAGGTCTAATGGCGTAAATAGGATAGGACAGACCTATGCGTGGGAAGGAAGCGTCCACGGCCTTAATTCAGGTACAGCCCCAGCCCCTGGTATGAAAATGGGAAACCACGGAAAACCATTTTCAGGGCTGCTGACAGTGGGGTTCGAACCAACTATCTCCCGAATACTGAATACTTGCCGCACTTAGGCGACTGCAGCTATCGAGCTCGGTAGGGAAGGTATTGGTTTCCAGCCTGTCTACAGTAGTTCCCCTTTTCCAATATGACTGTAAATATTTAATACTGATTTTTAAAAAGGAACCTTATTGCAAGTCACTAAATTGTTACCGAGGACGATTTCGTCGAAATGCATGACCATCCCGGTCTAGGGCTGAACCGGCTTCTTAATATCCTTATTGTTTACAGTATCTCCTCGAAGACACGGCCAATGGCTGTTGACCTAGACCCAATGTTGCACGAACACTAAAGCTTCCGACTTTCCCTGTGACTCATCTTCTTGCCTAACCTCTGTTCACTTCATGTCACGCGCTGTTTATTTATGGAGAATTCAGCTCCAGAGCTGGAATTACTTCTCACTCCAGGGTTTGAGTTTCGATTCCGGCTGGCGATGCCGGCGTAACATATCCTACATGCAAAGAACACCCAATGTCGGAACAGTATCTGTATTTTGAAGTGGACTTCAATATTAGTTTCCCAGAACCATTGAAGACTTCTCACCAGAGTTGCCGTGGTTCGAATGGATATGTAATTTCTCAAATGAAAAGTCATGCTGCTGTTGTTTTGATTGCATATAAAACTCGATGTCCCATTGCTGTTATCACGATGTCAACAGTTACATTCCTGCCGAAAATTTCAGATAAATCTGAACTGAAAATTCTAAACATCACGCCGAGATACGCAACTACCAAATTTATTTATCAGCAGTAGTAGTACGTTGGTTCTGGTACTGTATTGTCACGTTCATATGCCCCCACATGAAACTGCGGGCCTGGGACCAAGAATCTGAAGCGAGCCCCTTATTTTCGTAAATTTCTTTTCTCTCTCTCTTTCTTTCTTTCTTTCTTTCTTTCTTTCTTTCTTTCTTAGTCCGTTTACCCTCCAGGGTTGGTTTTTCCCTCGGACTCAGCGATGATCCCACCTCTACCGCCTCAAGGGCAGTGTCCTGGAGCTTGGGGGACTTTGGGTCGGGATACAACTGGGGAGGAGGACCAGTACCTCGCCCAGCCGTCCTCACCTGCTATGCTGAACAGGGGCCTTGTTGGGGGATGGGAAGATTGGAAGGGATACACAAGGAAGAGGGAAGGAAGCGGCCGTGGCCGTATGTTAGGTACCACCCCGGTATTTGCCTGGAGGTGAAGTGGGAAACCACGGAAATCAACTTCGAAGGTGGCTGAGGAGGGAAACGAACCCCCCTCTACTTAGTTGACCTCCCGAGGCTGAGTGGACCCCGTTCCAGCCCTCGTACCACTTTTCAAATCTCGTGGCAGAGCTAGGAATCGAACCCGGGCCTCCGGGTGTGGCAGCTAATCACACTAACCACTACACCACAGAGGCGGTTCGTAAATTTTCATGTTTTATATTAGGGAGAGAAAGTAGTTGGTCACACTCCCATTTTTTTTATTGCACCCGTCTCCATGGCATGGGCCAATGCCAATGACCTGTTTGGAATGTGATTTCTCTATAAAACATACCACACAAAATAGCACCCAATTAAATCAAAACGCAGTATAATTACATTAACCTTTACTTTACAATAGATAATGGTAAGTATATAAATGAGAAGATTTTTTTTGTTAAATGTTATTACCACAAAAAATTAAAATTTAAACTTAACATTGATTACATTATTTACAAAACTGAACTGGATCTAATATTTTATCCATTAATCAATGTGTACGGACTAAGTGCAACTCTTTTAGGATTATTATACAAATGTAAGAAGTATACAACTATAATCAGTTAGGGCTAGGTCGTTTTGTTTTTTATTTTAAATTATGTTACATAGGCCTGGTAAAATCAGAAAACTTACCAAATAAAGAACTACTGTAGTCATGAAAATTCTTTATTAAAAACTGGTAACATAAAATTGTAAAATAACTGAAATTAGAAGTAACAGTTGTAGGCCTACTTGTAGTTGAACTGCTGAAGGCCTACATAAATGACTCACATACATGTACAAAATTGAACCGAATTTACTGAATGCTTTATTAAGATATTAAGATAATCTAAACTAAGCTATATACCTCCCTGGCGTTTTTATGGCTAAAGAGGTCAATACAACAAGAACGTCGACATTTTTGCCACATTTTCTATGGCTAAAATTGGCCAAATGGTTCAGACTGTTTTGGCCAGTTATGCTTCTTTGCCAGGTTTTGAGATAGTTGGCCAGTATGCTGAAGGACCTGTAAAATTGCGCAAAAAATATCTTGACACCGGTCCAACAAGTTAACAAAAATAACTTCAAATATTTTCTCCATAATGAAGTTGAGAAGCTAGTGGGTATTTTACTGAGTCAAACATCGTACTATGGACGCTCTTCGTATGCAGTATCTCTTCGTTTAAGCCATTTGCATCTGCTAAGACTTAAGGATACTTGGACACAAGATATTTGGTTTTTATTTTGAGCTGATCAGAATCTCAATCCTTGAAAGTCAAAATTGGTGAAAAGTGATCGCATATAAATTCAAAATCGGCAAATCGAGCCTTCATATCTGCCATGATTAAATCCAAAACAGGAAAAAGTTACAGGAGAATTGAATTAATTTGTTGATTCTCTTGAAGTTCAACTTCAAGCATGTTTTTATCCGCATTTGGTAGCCTACTATGTCACATCCTAGTAACGAAGTGAGAGGTGACGCCAGCTGCTTTGATAACTTATTCAGTCCTGAAAAATGATTTCCGACGAATGTCGTAAGTTCTGCATCTGATAAAGTACATCTTTAATGAGTTGGGTATCAACATTGGGGGAAATCCCTTTGCTTTGAATTTTGGCATTCTTCTGGTCAATAGCAGGCAAAACTTTGTGCCAAAATTATGATATATAAAAAACCTTGAAAGGTAGAAAGTACTTCTTAAGTCTCAAAACGATGTTTCAAACTAATGGAGTCAAAGTAGTCACAGTGTCTTCCAGGAGGAGGTCTAGAACTTCGAGAATCGAAGGATAGTTCTTTAATATTGGGCTCACAGCTTGTAGTTCCTTACTCCAACGAGTCTCAGAAGGTCTTTGCAGAGATAGCGGGACGTGTTACTTCAACAATCCCCAGCAACCAGGGTTGCTATAAAACAAAGAGTACAAACCTTCATTGATTCCAGAAAGTGTCAGTACATCATGATTCACATTAGAAGCTTTGACACCAACTCTATTCAAGGAGTATGGTCAGCAGGGAGAAAAGAAAGGGAAAATTCGATTTTTTAAAATATTCTTGACTGGACTCCACGAATGTGTATCTGAAACGTTCGAGCCTTTGTCGTAGCCCTGTGCATGACAATCTGCAAGCGGGACTTGAAGAATTTCCAAGGTGAACACTATTTCATCAGTTCTTGCCTCACCTGTTTTCCTACTAAAGTTCTTGCATTCAATAAATTTCTCATAAATTAAAAAAAAATCTCTTAATTTGTTTGAAAAAGCATAACGGAGAATAATAACATTTAGTACTTCGGGGGAGACGCCAGGGGTCTCATTAACAATTAGTATTCCGCAAAAAATTGCCTCTCCTCGTTGATTCAAAAATGGTTTTCAAACGTTTTTCACCACACAGGAAAATACATTTATTTTGAGAGTACCGTTACAATGATAGATCGTGAACTTGGCCTCTTTCAGTTGGCTTTTTTCTACTTTGGTCAGATGTTGGTGAGTTACGACATCATATTTCCCAAAACATAGCCATTGTGAACATCACGAAACTAAAACACTTTAAACACTCCAGGCTAGGCGCCGGACCCCTACATTGTCAGGGCCGGTGACCTGGAGGTACACTTGGAGCCCCCTCATTTGCCGGGGCCATGATAATGTTAAATCCTGCAGAAAGACGATCGAATAGATATCCAATCCATTTAGTTCTTTTCCATGGGATTTGACTTTATTCCTGCACATGATTAAATTAGTTTAAGACTCATTTCACCACCGTGCTTAGCATAGCCTTTTCCGCCTGGTTGACTAGGATCCACTGCTCGGTTTTGTCTCAAATCACACGATGTTAAATTCGTGGAAAAGAGCTTCAAATAAACATTTTCAAGAGTTATAATACATACGACTCCAAGTTCATGTATCAACAGGTACCTGCAGAGACCGCGGGAGGGTCCATGTAATTGTTCAATTGACATACCTATTATACTAAAAATGAGCCAAAATCTGGGGTTTATTGATTATTATTATTATTATTATTATTATTATTATTATTATTATTATTATTATTATTATTATTATTATTATTATCTCCGACGCATTGGCTAAATTTTCAGCGTTGAGGCCTTCGGTTCAGAGCGTTCCGGGTTCGATTCCCGCCCGGGTCGGAGATTTTAATCGCCTCTGATTAATTCTTCTGGCCCGGGAACTGAGTGTTTGTGTTTGTCCCAACACTTTTCTCTTCATATTCAGAAAACACATTACACTACCAACCACCACAGAAACACGCAATAGTGATTACATCCTTAGTGTCGGTAGATTTACTGGCACGTAAAAAGAACTCCTGCGGGACTAAATTCCAGCACCTCGGCGTCTCCGAAACCGTAAAAAAGTAGTTAGTGGGACGTAAAGCAAATAACATTATTATTATTATTATTATTATTATTATTATTATTATTATTATTATTATTATTATTACATCCCTCCCTATAGGGTTGGCGCCAGGAAGGGCACCAGGCCGTAAAACAGGGCCAAATCCACATGTGCGACACAGTTCGCACCCGCGACCCCACAGATGTGGGAAAAAGCGGTAGAAAAAGAAATAAGATATTATTATTATTATTATTATTATTATTATTATTATTATTATTATTATTATTAGGCCAGTGGTCTGACAAAACATCCCTTCGAGAGGCTCTGTGCTATGCATCTCTGACGTGTTAGAGCAAAGAATGTTGTCTCTAACAAGGACGTGCGCAGACCAATAAAACTAGTACATGCGTATTGTATTCGTCTGCGCACGTCCTGGTTTGTGACAAAAGCCCTTGGCGTCCGTGGGTTTTTCAGGCCCTAAAGCGTCCGCTCTGTGCGAGGCTACACGACTAGCCCACCTTTTGATGCCAGAGATGCCAATTACAAAAGGGCACGCAGTTCCGGCTGGCGCTGACAATGGGACTGTTCAGTCTATTCACGATCAATTTGTAACTTTTGGCAGTCGTTTTGGAAATGTATCTTAGTTAGTCAATGTATATCACCATAAACCCACATCACGTGAATTGGGCGAACATTATGTATTCATTCGAAACCGGGGCCGCCGGTGACAGGCGGACGCGTTGCCCCCTACAAAAGGATAGGTGCTCAAGAGCTGTGGTCAAGTTGTTTGAAAACAAGCCTCGTGTTCACTTTTTCCCAACTGGACCGAACTGTTGGTAGGTTTTATCGCTGATGTCACGCTACCCACTCGGAGGAAACACGAGACGTTCAGCTCATTTGCATACCTGAGTTACTCTGGGCGGAGTTCACGTGCTGTACTTGAGGCATATGACACAAAACCTGACCTAAACTTCACAGTTTTAAAATTTATTGTCACTGTAAGTATAACAAAGGTTAAGAAGGAAACGTTACCTCTTCAGTACACTGTGGTAAACTTTGTCGCAGATCAGGATAACCACGGAAAGTCCATGTCCTCTTTTCTCTGTATATTAGCATCGGTAACTGTCCTAGAACACGGACATCGTTCTGTAATTTATGGAAAATTTGGACGATTTACATACTAGTTTTCTGAGTTCAAGTTCACAGGATCGATTCGGCCAGAGAGCAGTAATAATTTTGAAGAGTTTTTCAATGTGTTAACCTCATCTGGATGTGATTTCCAGCACGTCGCACACATCACCCCTTTAATCCTATCTCCGTAGCCCAGAGGTCCCATCCGTTTAATCCACATCACTCAACACAAAGGGACAAGCAGCAAGACAACTATTGTACCACCATAACCATAATATTGTAATAAATCATGTAAAATTATATTGTACAAATTGAAAATGCAATAAAGAAATTAGCCAAGAGGTCGAAATCCCCTCCCAGCTTTTTCACCGAACAAATCTCCATATCCCCTCTCCCAACCCCATCAAATCACAAACCCCGCCGCATCCCCTGGCCAGAGAGAAGGCGTCACCTTCTAAGTGCCGCCCCCCCCCCCTGCGGGGAGGGGAATGAAAACTTCCCCTAGGTCCTAGATCCAGCACGTAAAGGCACCCATGGAAGAAAACTCATATACTGTAGGGCCTTAGGAAACCACCGCCCATTTCCCATTGTCAACGCCAGCAGTAAGAATATTGCTGCAGAATTTTTTCTTCTTCTCTTTGGCTTTTCCCCAATTACTTGGGTTTGGCATTAACTTGGATTAAGTACAGTTTCACGGTTGGATACCGTTCCTAACGCCAAGCTTGTGCTATGTTTCTGTAATTTAAATTTCTTCCACCGCATTTCCCACACCTCGCTGGGGCCGCGGGTGCGAACTATGTAGCATATATGGACCAGGTCCTGCTTTACGGCTGGATGCCTTTCCTGACGCCAACTCTACGAGACAAACAAAAAAACTCAGTCCCCAATTCAAAGGAATTAACTAGGCTAAAATTCATCTCACCTCATACCCGACCCCGTAGAGAAACGGGACAAGGGCTGGACAAATAAAAATGATTTCTGTATTATTATTCTTATTCTTATTCTTATTATTATTATTATTATTATTATTATTATTATTATTATTATTATTATTATTATTATTATTATTATTATATCCGACTCGTTGGCTGAATGGTCAGCGTACTGACCTTCGGTTCAGAGGGTCCCGGATTTGATTGCCGGCCGGGTCGGGATTTTAACCTTCATTGGTTAATTCCATTGGCTCGGGGGCTGGGATTTTGTGCTGTCCCCAACATCCCTGCAACTCACACACCACGCATAACACTATCCTCCACCACAATAACACGGAGTTACCTACACATGGCAGATGCCGCCCACCCTCATCGGAGGGTCTGCCTCACAAGGGCTGCACTCGGCTAGAAATAGCCACACGAAATTATTATTATTATTATTATTATTATTATTATTATTATTATTATTATTATTATTATTATTATTATTATATGCATCTGACATGTCATTTATTTGGAATTTTTGCTGTTCTGTAGCATCTCTGGGACATTTTTATTGTGATCTTAGCTTTCTTCCTCCATTCATATACTATGTCACAGGTTTCTTTCATTATTAATGTGAGCAACGTCGGCTCAATGTTCTGGACCACTCATCCATTCTTGTTTCAATAACGTAACCGTGCCCTTTCCACGATGACGTTGCTTATGGGCGGGTTAGTTTACTCGGTTCGGAACTTGCAAGTGGTGGACTGATGCGTTGGAAGGTCAACGCAGCCAGAAGTAGCGAGAGTGGTGACGTCTCTGCGGTGGTGAAGGTAGATCGATCTTCACCTCTAGATGCCGGAGACCTTTGCATACGTCATGTATGTACTTAGCGAGTGTTACACTGTGGATGTCTGTAAATAGAAAGATGAACCGTTAATGCTGGGGGGCTGTAACAGTTTATAAATGCACTGAGGCTTGCTGTAAGGTATCATCTTAGAATTTACCTAGAGTGAATTTAAGGGAATTCGCGTGGAAATTTGCCTTTGTCATTGATGTTCATAGTGCGCAGCTGACTAAAATACTCTGCTTACTGAACAGATGGAGTAAGTTGCGTGGCGCGGCGGGACGGTGTAGGAGGTAGTTCTTGTCGACAGCTGTGTCCAAGAAATGGAGAGGGAGTGGTTGGACACACCCATCTTAAGTCTGGACGGGGAAGTCACACTGCGATTAAAATTGTCCTGCTTGTCTGTCGTATGAAGTAATGTTTCTTTGTTCCGGCTTTTATTAAAAATAATGTACAGTAATTTTATGTCGATGTTAATTCTCTAGCTTATAATAGTTAAGGGCATTATCGATTGATTTGTGATAATCAGGGACAGTTATATATGGAGATTTATTTTATAATTTGTGTTTATTTAATATTAATGTCAGCGGAGATTTTTGGTGATTGCTTTATATTCTTGGCAGAGATTTACGGAAATTGTAGAAAATGAAACTATTTTGGAACTGGAGTCCGAGTATTACTTTCCGCTACCATAAATCCATAATTAACTTTAGAGGTACATTGCATTCTCGTAAAGGTGCGATGTGATCGAGGAGAAATGATTAACTGTTCTACTAAAAATATATATACATTTTTAAAATTTACTTAACGTCGCATCAACACCGTGTAGCCACTCGCTCGGTCTGCTGTAATTATTGCACCTTGGTGATGGGATGATGATAATATATATTTTTTTTGTTTGCTATTTGCTTTACGTCGCACCGACGCAGATATGACTTATGGCGACGATGGGATACGAAAGGCCTAGGAAGTGGAAGGAAGCGGCTGGCCTTAATTAAGGTACATCCCCGGCATTTGCCTGGTGTGAAAATGGGAAACCACGGAAAACCATCTTCAGGGCTGCCGACAGTGGGGCTCGAACCCACTATCTCCCGATTACTGGATAGTGGCTGCACTTAAGCGACTGCAGCTATCGAGCTCGGTGATAATAATAATAATAATAATAATAATAATAGCAAATTAATTTTTATAACTAACCGATATATTTGTTGATTTACAAAATATTTAAAATCCAGTAGTGTGATCATTGATGTCCGGCTCTTTGGCTGAATGGTCAGCGTACTGGCCTTCTCTTCAGAGGGCCTCTGGTTCGATTTCCGGCCGGGCAAAGGAGTTTAGTTACGTGTAGTTAATTTCTCTGGCACGGGGATCGGGTAATTAGTCTTTATAACTTCTCTTCATCTTCATCTACAGATAACACACCACACTACCAACCACCATAGAAACACGCAATAGTGAATACATCCCACCACATAAGTTTGGCGTTAGGAAGGGCATCCGGCTGTAAAGGTGGTACAAATCCACATATGTGCCGACCTTGAAATAATTGAGTAATAAGCGAAGAATATGAAGAAGAAGATTGAAATCATTGATCATGTTTTTTTCTTTTCTAAATCAAACTTCTTGAAATAAAATACTAATATCTGTATTTTCAATCCATAATTATTTATTTGTTGTGATTCATAATGTTACGTTTTTGAAAGTTAGTTTCCTCTTTATGTCATCAGTTGAACTGTTCCGCTCTGCCACAAACAAGACGAAAATAGCCATCATGATCGCCAACATCCGAAACGGATAGGCACCGAAAGAAGAAGAAGAAGAAGAAGAAGAAGAAGAAGAAGAAGAAGAAGAAGAAGAAGAAGAAGAAGGTACTTAAAATTACGAAATTCAACTTGGTTTTAATAAGCATCCTCAGCGTATACCGGTATAACTGTACAATTTTAACTTCTTGTTTTCGCTATCAATAGTGCTTCGTCGTTAGTAATGTTTCTGGAGATAACCAAATCCAACTGAACAGCAAGCAGCAGACAGCCTTAAAAATATCTCAATGTACAATTTGTTATAAAACGACACGATAGCGAGAATTCGCGACTGTGTTCATATTTGGTTTTGGGAACCTAATTCGCAATATGTCGCGATTGTTTTATCCACATATTATTATACAGAAACCCTTAGATCTAGAACTTGAGCAAAAATCAATCTAAAATGTAGTGATTATTGCAATCTCGACAAATACACAAACTAGCTTAGTGACCTCTTGGTTAATTTGAAAGACAAGAGAATGTAGCCCACTTTCCGTTAAGCTTTGAAACCGGGTACAGCTTTTGTTTTAAATATCTCAGCAGTGGCAGAGTCAAAACTCCTTGGGAGCAGCCCGCAGGCTTTCTTTCACCTCGACGACAGTGGTTTGTACTGAATAGGACAAGGACTGGCAAGGGAAGATGCGGAGCAATACTGAACAAGTGGGGATGGAAGTCATCTCCTCATTGCGACTGCGGTGAAGAGCAGCAAACCATGGAAAATATAGTCCTCGAATGTCCCCTCAGAGAGTTTAGAGGCTCAATGAAGGATCTCCACAACCTAACACAAGAAGCCGTTGAGTGGATTAACCATCTGGACATAGTATTGTGAATAATTTTATGAACTTGAGAGTGTGTGTACTGTATATGTGTGTATTTTTGTATATATTTTGTAAATAGCCGATATTCCTCCTTTCATCATACGATAAATAAATAATAAATCTTTAAGGTATCAAATCTTTAAGTTTTGGCTCCTTGGTTAGCCGGATCAAGTCCCGTTGGTGCAAAAGTTCACTGTGGAAATGTTACCTGGCATTTTAGGAGAGGTGGTAGTATACAAGTTATAGTCACTAGATTGTGTGCCAGAAGCCAGGGTTCAATTCCAAATCTCTCCGCCCTGTTCATAGGGATGAGGGCATATGCCGTAGAAGATGCTGATCTGTCCGTCGTATGGAGATGTTAAACCTTGAGCAGATCCCTTTTCGTTATTCAACAGGAGTAGGGCTAAGTGCCGACACCGGTTTTCACCTTCTCCTTACCACATTATCATCACTACACCTCACACACATCCTCTGCACCTAGACGCCCAGGTTGTCCATGGTCGTCAAATAACAGGACCAGCACCAGCCGGAGGCCACATGATGCCAATCAATCTATCTATCTGCCAATCAATCAATCAATCAATCAATCAATCAATCAATCAATCAATCAATCAATCAATCAATCAATCAATCAATCAATCAATCAATCAATCAATCAATCAATCAATCAATCAATCAATTTAGCTATCTATCTGTTTATTTATTTATTATTATTACTATTATTATTATTACTGGGCTGAGTGGCTCAGATGTTAGAGCGCTGGCTTTCTGAGCTTAGGCTGGTACGTTCCATCCCGATTCTGTCCGAAGGTATTTTAAGTTAGCCTACTTTACACAAACACGCTAGCCTCGAGTCGGTAGATTTGCAGGCACGCAGGATTACTACTCCAGGATAAATCGGAACCCCAACATCTGCGAAAAACGCAAAAGTAGTAAGCGGAATGTAAAACTACTACTACTATTATTATTATTATTATTATTATTATTATTATTATTATTATTATTGGTACGCCTCTGTGATGTAGTGGTTAGTGTAATTAGGTGCCATACCCGGAGGCCCGGGTTCGATTACCGGCCCTGCCATGACATTTGAAAAGTGGTATGTGGGCTGAAACGTGGTCAACTCAGCCTCGGGAAGTCAACTGAGTAGAGGGGGATTCGATTCCCACCTCAGCCATCCTCGAAGTGGTTTCGCATGCTTCCCTCTTCTTCTGCAGGCAAATGCCGGGATGGTATCTAACTTAAGTTCACGACCGCTTCCTTTCCTTTTCCTTGTCTATCCTTCCAATCTTCCCATCCCCTACAAGGCCCCTGTTCAGCATGGCAAGTGAGCCCACCTGGGTAAGGTACTGGTCCTCCTGCCCAGTGGTATCCCCGACCTGTAGTCTCACGCTCCAGGACGCTGCCATTGAGGCAGTAGAGATGGCATCTCTCGCTGAGTCCGAGGGAAACCCGACCCTGGAGGGTAAGCGAATTAAAAAAGAAAGAAAGATTATTATTATTATTATTATTATTATTATTATTATTATTATTATTATTATTATTATTATTATTATTACCGTGGTTGGTGGATCAGTAGATATGAAAGGAGGTGCCGGGGTGAATGGGTCAAACTACCAAATCAAAGTTAATTTAAAACTGTAACAAGGTTATATATTTTTTCTCTCTTTTAAAAAAAACAAGTAACAAGGTTAAAAAACGAGTCTAGGAAAGACAAGATTGGTGGTATAAACAGAACTTGGGCTTCAAGCCCTCACTTTACACTTCCTGAGCTACGCGCTCAACCTAGTAACCTTACTTAAGGGCAGAAATCCCGTAATGCCTGGAGCACATGCTCCCAAAATGTCAATGTCAAGCCTCCCAGAGGCACCTTTACAACACTTGAAAAGAGCTGACACGCTCTCAGTTTTTCAAGCCTCTTAAAGGCAATACCAGACTTTACAATTAATTGCCATCAAGGCATAACTTACAAAAAATGACACGGGGGTATCTTGTACTCAACCTACTGGGCCTCAGCAGAAAAAGAACAGGTTAAGTAAATGGCCCGAAATACCAAAATGAATGGAGGCGTGTACTTGCACTCCTAAATACTCAATCTAAAACCTAAAAGGCACTAGGCTGATGACACAGGGCCTATTCCCAAACTATGGAGGTGACTCGTATAAGAATAATTTAAGACAATACGGAAAAGGAAAAGACCAGTTACAAACGTAGTCACCTCAAACCAAAGTGAAGGGGAGCTCGAGAGAGTACAGCACACTCTATCCCCAATTAATAGTTAAAGATATTTACATAAACCGGCAGAAAATTACATTAGAGATAAGTAGGTTACATCGTTAAAGTTTCGGACCTATCCCTCGGGTTAAACTGCGGAGCTAGCAAGAAATAAAGATGTTAAACGGCCATTACCTTTCTGAGGACCTGCTGCCTGATGAAAGAGGCACCTCCCGCCTCCTGCTTCACATACACACACTTAGTTAGATGTTGATCAAGTGGCCAAGAGCCGTGAAAATCCGCAGTTTATAAAACCTCGGGGGAAGTTCGAGACCTTTCATGAGTAATCAAGACACATCCACAGAATTTTATTGGAGGATACAAAGTTTACACTCAAAATCGAAGAAGAAAGACGTGATTGGTTGGAAGTTAATTACAGAAATTCTTGATTGGTTAAATTCAAAACAGGCGGAAAGAAAGGATAAATATTGCCAACCCAAAAATGAATGAACGAAATTTAGTAAAGAGAAAACTTATGAATACAACATTTCTTCAAATAAAGTTCCTTCACTTTCGCACCAGGGTGCATGATCATAGTTTTTTGTAGTGACCTCTCTGAGAGAATGTCCACATTTCTTGATGAACGGAAAACAAAAACAAATTGAAATTCACACAATACTGGCAACTTCATAATCATAAAATTACGGTAGTGACATCTTTAGAGGAAACGTTTAAATAGGTCTAGTTTCAAGTTCAGTGTTTCTCCTGTAGGGGAGTTTTAATTGGCGCAAGATTTAAATGTGCGGCGTAGAGGTGAACCTCCCGGTATTATTATTATTATTATTATTATTATTATGAAAAATTCATCAGTACTGATTATAGATGGACATAACATGTCTATGACATGATATATTTTAAAGGGATGACGAATACTCTTCTTAGAGGAAAGTATGAGTTCTCTAGGCTGGACAGATGTAGCGGGTTCGAGGGCTCAGGAAGTGACACGGAGCACTGCGTGGCTGTTGGCTCACGACTATACGTCAAGAACCAGTTGTACAGTGAGAGTGTAAAAACATAGGTCAAAAAGTTGTGAAAGTAACGGTTGCTTGACTGAATTGACAAAAGCCACATTTACTGGTTGACAGTTATAATATGCATGGCAACTTGACAGAAATAGTTATTCAATACACTGTCCTCATTCTGTTAGTGATGGTTCGTAATCTACAGGATATTCGACTTCAGAATCCAGCTGAAAGTGGCATTATTTTCACTTGCTTGTGTTAGGCTCTAGATTTGCATCTTTCCTATTGAACCTCATCTTGTTCAGTCTTTCTCTCCAATAAAATGAACGGCGCGTGGCGTCCGAGGAGGCTTGGTGCAGGTCTTTCGAGTTGACTCCTTATAGGCGACCTGCGCGTCTATGAGGATGGAGCCACCTGTGATAAATTCTAATGATGACTGCACACACACACACACACACACACACACACACACACACACACACACACACACACACACACACACACACACACACACACACACACACACACACACACACACACACACACACACACACACACAGACCAGTTACAAGCGTAGACCCCCGAACCAGCGGAATTAACCAATGAAGGTTAAAATCTCCGACTCGGCTGGTAATCGAATTCGCAACCCCCTGGACCAAAGGCTAGCACGCTAACCATCGGGCGAGTTGGCCGTGCGGTTAGAGGTGCGCGGCTGTGAGCTTTAATCCGGGAGATAGTGGGTTCGAATTCCACTGTCGGCAGCCCTGAAGATGGTTTTCCGTAGTTTCCCATTTTCACACAAGGCAAATGCTGGGGCTGTACCTTACTTAAGGCCACGGCCGAAACCTTCCAACATCTACGCCTTTTCTATCCCAACGTCGCCGTAAGACCTATCTGTGTCGGTGCGACATAAAACCACTAGCAAAAAGAAAAGCATTTAGCCATGCAGCCGGACTTCTCTCCAATGAAGTGATGACACTAGGTTGCTCTCTTTCACTGTCGCTCATGACCTAGTTCTCTTCTAACTACAAACACCCACGACACTCCCTACTACTACTACTACTACTACTACTACTACTACTACTACTACTACTACTACTACTACTACTACTACTACTACTACTACTACTACTACTACTACTACTACTACTACTACTACTACTACTACTACTACTACTACTACTACTACTACTACTACTACTACTACTACTACTACTACTACTACTACTACTACTACTACTACTACTACTACTACTACTACTACTACTACTACTACTACTACTACTACTACTACTACTACTACTACTACTACTACTACTACTACTACTACTACTACTACTACTACTACTACTACTACTACTACTACTACTACTACTACTACTACTACTACTACTACTACTACTACTACTACTACTACTACTACTACTACTACTACTACTACTACTACTACTACTACTACTACTACTACTACTACTACTACTACTACTACTACTACTACTACTACTACTACTACTACTACTACTACTACTACTACTACTACTACTACTACTACTACTACTACTACTACTACTACTACTACTACTACTACTACTACTACTACTACTACTACTACTACTACTACTACTACTACTACTACTACTACTACTACTACTACTACTACTACTACTACTACTACTACTACTACTACTACTACTACTACTACTACTACTACTACTACTACTACTACTACTACTACTACTACTACTACTACTACTACTACTACTACTACTACTACTACTACTACTACTACTACTACTACTACTACTACTACTACTACTACTACTACTACTACTACTACTACTACTACTACTACTACTACTACTACTACTACTACTACTACTACTACTACTACTACTACTACTACTACTACTACTACTACTACTACTACTACTACTACTACTACTACTACTACTACTTGTCTGAATAGTCAGCATTGAGGCCTTCGGTTTAGAGGGTCCCGGGTCGAGGTTTTAATCGCAACCGATTAATTCTTCTGGCTCTGGGACTAAGTATTTTTGTTTGTCCCAACATCTTCCTTTTCATATTCAAACAGACAACACCATGCATCACCACATAAACACGCAACAGTAATTACAACACTCCACATAGATTCTTCGGCTGGAAGGGCATCCGGCGGAAAACAGGACCAAATCCACATGTTCGACAGAGTTACTCCCGCGATCACACAGGTGTAGGAAAAACGGTAGATTAATAATAATAATAATAATAATAATAATAATAATAATAATAATAATAATAATAATAATAATAATTGCTTTTCAAATCCTTATTTCTTTGAAGTTGATTTAATATGATGTGAATCTTATCCTTCACTGCACAGTCTCGGCCGTATTACAAGCCAATATATCATTCAGTTGTTATTGTTACAACGTTATGTTCAAATTAATGCTTTTATTGGTGGTTGTGAGAAGTTCAGTACACGTTATGTCCGGCTCCCTGGCTGAATGGTCAGCGTAGTCTCCACCGATTCTGTTGGCTCGGGTTCGATTCCCGGCCGGGTCAGAGATTTTAAGTTTAAATGGTTATTTCCCTTGACTCGAGGACTGGGTGTTTGCACTGCCCCCGACATTTCTGTAACTCACACACAACACTATCCTCCACTATAAAACCACGCACTTCGCATTCGCGGCAGATGCCCACCCTCGCTGGAGGGTCTTCCTTGCAAGGGCTGCACCACGCTAGGAATAGCCACACTAAATTATTATTATTATTATTATTATTATTATTATTATTATTATTATTATTATTATTATTATTATTATTATTATTATTATTATTCACACCCAAGATCTATTATAAGGTGCACATACTTCTTTG